>NC_143519.1:55883209-56214280 GCF_031878675.1 Megascapheus bottae
TTGGAGATTGGTGTGGCTAGAAGGATCCAAGAAAGCATTTTTTCTTATCTTCCTCCCGCTCCTTACTCCTGCCAGTAACCAAGTGACAACAGAATTATTGCTAGCCATCTATTTTTTATATCATGTGATCTTCTCACAAAAGGCAAGGACAATGGCTCAGATTGTTGTTTCCAAAAAAAGGCACTGAATGGTTACATGAGATTTTGTACAGCTGCTAGATGCTTCCAGCCCAGCTTCATCCAGAGCTTTGAAAATTATATCCATGCTTTTAATGGAATACCAATTATTTATAGACCCCCCAAATGAAAGGAATCAGAAAGGAACTGAAAAGATAACAATGATTAAAATACAGCCCAGAGGACTCTAAGAACTTTCAAGATTTCAAATACATTCACAAGAAGAAATGACAAAAAAGTTTTCTTTCTTAATCTATCCAGGATATATTTTATCACAGTTATTGTTTTGCTTTTCTTTAAAACTGTATTTGTTTATTTGTTTATTTGTTTGTTTGTTTACCCTGGGGCTTGAACTGAGGGCCTCACATTCCATAGACAAATGCTCTACCACTTGACTCATGCCTCTTAGTCCTTTTTGACTTCAGGTTATTTTTTCAGATAGGGTCTTGTGCTTTTGGTTTGGTCAAGACTAGAACCATGATTTTTCAACTTATGATCAAATGCCTCCAGAGTAATTGGGATCACAAATGTGTACAACTCTGCCCAGTTTACTGAGATGGAAGTCACCTTAATATTTTTATTTTTCCCCAGCTGGCCTTGAACTGTGATTCTCCCGATCTCTGACTCCTGTGGTAGTTAGTATTACCTGTGTGAGCTATACGCCTAGCTTATAATTAATTGCACAATTATTCCTAAACATAATTATCTCCTTATTTTGTGGATGTTTGTGTGGATGTAGTGAATTCAAGTAAGAAAAAAGATGTCTTACAAAGGTGAACCAATTACCTTCCTTCCAAAGCAATATTTTCTTTTTAAAAGTATTTTTTAAGCCAGGTGCCCATGTCTCACGCCTGTAATCCTAGCTACTCGGGAGGCTGAGATGTGAGGATAGTAATTCAAAGCCAGCCTAGACACTAAAGTCTGTGAAATTCTTATCTCCAATTAACTACCAGAAAATCAGTAGTGGCACTAAGGCTCAAGTGATCGAGTACTAATTAGCCAGCAGCTGAAAAGCTCAGGGACAATGCCCAGGCCCAGGATTGAAGCCCCATGACTGACAAAAATAAGGAAAGAAAGAAAAATTAAAGAAAACAGGGCCGGGAGTTTGGCCTAGTGGTAGAGTGCTTGCCTAAAATGCACGAAGACCCAGGTTTGATTCCTCGGCACCACATACAATTAAAAAAAAAAAAAAAAGCTGGAAGTGGTAGTGGTGCTGAGGCTCAAGGGTAGAGCTCTAGCCTTGAGAAAAGTCCAAGGACAGTGCTTAGGCCCTGAGTTCAAGCCCTACAACTGGCACAAAAAAAAATAAAGAAAACAAATTTCCAAGTATTTCAGAATACATTTTTTTGGAGGCCCCGTCCTGGGCTTGAACTCAGGGCCTGAGCACTGTCCTTGGTGCTAGGCTAGAGCTCTACCACTTGAACCATAGCACCATTTCCAGCTTTTTCCTAGTGTGGTATGTGGTACCAAGGAATCAAACCCAGGCCTTGGTGTATGCTAGGCAAGCACTCTACCACTATGCCAAACACCTGGCCCAGAATACAAATTTCTAAAACAAAAATTAAACTGCAAAATACGTATATTTTATCCAATCCCATTTAGTTGGCAAAAAGTACACAAAGAACAGTGGTAAAACACTGAGGCAACAGGATAAAGAAACAAAAGCCATATAATGAGTGATTGTTGTCCTTAACATACTATGTTATCTCTCATCTCTTTTGCCATCCTTTGGTTATCTCATATTGTTACAATATTTCACCTTTTTTTTTTTGCCAGTCCTGGGCATGGGCTCAGGGCTTGAGCACTGTCCTTGGACTTTCTCAAGGCTTAGCACTCTACCACTTGAGCCTCAGCACCACTTCCAGCTTTTTGCTATGTATGTGGAGTACCAAGGAATTGAACCCGGGTCTTCGTGCATGCTAGGCAAGCACTCTACCACTAGGCCAAACTCCCAGCCCCAATATTTCACCTTGTTATCTGATATATTTTATATATGCTTAATTGGTTATTTGAAATAGGAGAGGGTAGGGGGGGAATCAAGTTGTGCGGGGGAAGAAGGGAGGGGAATGGGGACCATGACATGAGAAAGGGTATCAATGTGTGTGAAGTAATGCACCTTCTATCTGGTGAATATAATGTAACCCTTCTATTAATTACAATAAAAATATATTTTAAAAAGACACTGAAGCAAGCCAGGAACTAGTGGCTCGCACCTGTCATCTTAGCTACCCCAGAGGCTGAGATCTGAGGATCACAGTTCAATGCTAGCCCAGGCAAGAAAGCTCCTGAGACTCTTATCTCCAAATAAGTACAAAAAAGCTACAAGTGGAGTGATGGCTCCACTAGTAGAATGTTATCTTTGAGCAAAAAAGAGAACTCAGGGACAGTACCCAGGCTCTAAGTTCAAGCCCCAGGAATCAACACACACACACACACACACACACACACACACACACACACCACTGAGTCAGAACCTGTAAGTAACAATGTTTATGTCCTTCTGGGGTTGGGGGGAGGAGTGTGAAGACTGGCCAACTAGCTAATTAAGGGTGGCCCCTCCCTTTTCTGAATGTGGAGGACTGTCTGGATGAGCACACCCCGGCTGATAAGTTTGTACAGACATCCAGCCTCTTCTGAGATAGCAGATGCATTGGTACTTCAGTGCTCAGTGACTGAGAATAGCAATTTCCAAGGTGGGAGCTAAGTAGAAGGCTAGCTTTGTCCTTGAGTCCACAAGCTATATGACAGGACCGGATTTCACAGCCTGAAGAGGTGGCTGGCTGGAAGTCAGGCCATGGATCTCCTTTAGCCATGTCATTTTTTTGTCATCTCCCTCCCTTTTTTTTATTGTGATTAACAGAAGGGTTACATTATATTTACCAGATAGAAGGTGCATAACTTCACAAACATTGATACCCTTTCTCATGACATGGTCCCCATTTCCCTCCCACCTTCCCCTGCTTATCTTGATTTCCCCCCTTCCCTATCGAATTTCAAACAACCAATGAAGCACATATAAAATATATCAGATAACAAGGTGGAAAATTGTAACAATATGAGATAACCAAGGGATGGCAAAAGAGATGAGAGATAACATAGTACCTTAGGACAATAGGTACTCATTATATGGCTTTTGTTTCCTTATCCTGGAGTTCCTTACATTTAGTGTTGTACTATTGGCCTAATGTCTCAAGATTTTGTTCTATTGTAAATCTCTGCTAGGAGAGCCCGAGGTTTCTACTGATTATGACAAATGAGGGAGATCATTGACCTATGTTCCTTTGAGACTGGCTTACTTCACTTAATATGATTTTTTTTCTAAGTCTTTCCATTTCCTTACGAATGGGGCGATGTTGTTCTTTCTGACAGCAGCATAGAATTCCATTGTGTGTAAATACCACATCTTGTTGATCCACTCATCAACTGGGGGACATCTGGGTTGGTTCCATATCTTTGCTATCCTTCCCCCTTTTTTTTAAGAAAGTAAATTGTAGTTGGGTATTGGTGGCTCATACTTACAAATTCTATCTACTCAGGAGGCTGGGATTAGAGGACCAAGATTCAAAGCCAGCCTGGGAAGAGCAGCTCATGAGATGTTTAACTCCAACTAACCAGCAAAGAGTCAGAGGCAGAGCTGTGGCTTAAGAGTCTCAGCCTTGTGTGAAAAGGCTAAGAGAATACTCAAGCCCTGAGTTCAAGCCCCAGTACAGACACATATACATAAATAAGTAATTTGCAGCTCCAGACTTGTCAGAATCCCTTGGGCTTCTCTGATAGGCATTTAATTCATTGGAATGTTACCTGACACAGACTGGCTCACCAAAGAGGAATGCCTTTGGCTGTGTCCAGGGTCAAGTGCACTGGCACTTATATTAGGCTCACTGGAAGTTTGGTGATACCCAGGTAGGCAGGCAGGCAGGCAGGCCTGGCTCTGAACAGCCCTGTGCTATCAGGCAGCCTTGGAAAGATTAACTATAGTCACCAGTCTGGGTGGGGAAAGGAATCTGATGTACCCAGTTCATCTATGTAACCACTCTGATGCAAGCATGTGTGGCAGATGTGAAGAACAGAGGAAGGCTTTGAGGAAGGCCCTGGCTGAGAATTAAGGAAGGTGTCACATTTCAGAGGAACAAACCTGGAAGCGTGGAAAGCGTATGGGAAGATGGCTGGGTGTGAGCAGTGCATAAGATGGTAGAGGAGGGGCTGGGAGTTTGGCCTAGTGGTTAAAGTGCTTGCCTAGCATGCATGAAGACCCAGGTTCGATTCCTCGGTACCACATACATAGAAAAAAGCCGGAAGTGGTGCTGAGACTCAAGTGGTAGAGCTCTAGCCTTGAGAAAGTCCAAGGACAGTGCTCAGGCCCTGAGCTCAAGCCCAGGACTGGCAAAAAAAAAAAAAAAAAAAGATGGTAGAGGAGGCAAGAAGCAAAGGAAGGTGCAGAATATCCTTGTCTGATGTCTGGAGCCATTTAGCCTACCATAATGGAGTGGTTTATAAACACCATCATGAAGGGCAGGTCACAGCAGATTCTTTATCTGGTCCAAGGCCCATTTCCTGGCTCATAGATGGTCCCTTTCTCCATATTCTGTCCTTCAGCCTACCTAGCTCTTTGGAGCCTCTTAGAATGGAACTAATCCCCAACAGGTGTTTCCTTAGGGCTGAAACCCATGTGAGTGGGGAGGGTGAAAGGAGAAGGCAAATGGGGGAGATAGGATGTAAGTAGTTCATAGGCATGTATGAAAATGGACTAAAACTCAAGAACTTGTTTTAAAGGTTTAACAGGAGGAGAGGATAAGAGTTGGATAGTTGGAAGCGGAGCCCTGATGGCTCACACCTTGTAATCCAAACTACCCAGGGAAAGTGTATGAGAATCTTATCTCCAAATTAACCACCGAGAGGCCAAAAGTAGAGTGATGGCTCAAGTGGCTGAGGTCTAGCCTTGAGAAAAGCTAAAGGAAGTGCTTCAGGAGCTGAGTTCACATATACACACACACTCATAAATAGTAATAGGTAGTATAAATTTGATTGAAGTGCATTCCATGCCTATGTGGATATAGCATGATGAAATATATAAAGAAATGGAAAAGGGCACTAATCTTATCTATGAGGGCTCCACCCTCAAGACCTAATCACTTCTCAAAGACTTCATCTTAAGGGTGAAGATTTCAGTAGATGCACTTGGGGTGAGGGCACATATCTTAATTATAGCAGATGCCAGAAAGGTCATGCTACTGAGGCCAACAATTCCTCCAGAAACTAAGCCATGACCTAGAGTCACTGTGAGGTCAGGGTTCTAGGATACAATTAAGATTAAAACAATCATTATTATGATTTTCTTTTTGGACAAGGTGAACATACATTAACCTCCCAAACCAGAACAGTGAATGGAAAGAGAGCTTTTGGTAAGTGAGCCGAGACCTCAGCCTGTCTTAGAGAAACCAGAACATTTGGTTACCTCCTTTAAAACAAATTATTATTAGGGGTTTTTTTTTCAGCCTTTTCTATGTGTCAGGCTTTGTGATGAGACTAAAACTCAGGTTATTTAACTTCTATGAGGAACTCCTCTAAGCAAGTGAGATTATTTCCATTTACAAACAATGGGTTCTGATACCCTGATGCCCTATTGTCCCTTTAGGTAGCTGTGATATCTAACTTCTCCAAGCCATCCCATCTTGAGGGCCTACCATCCCACCCCTACCACTCCATAGCTCTGTAGCCGTCAGCTGCTGTGACCTACAACCCACACTTCTCTCAATCCCTCTTCTCATTCTCTCCATCCCCCTACTAGTAGTGCTTTAAAGCCTTAGTAATCACTTCCCAAGTGGTGCCCTGGTAAGGACTTACCAACTGGCTTTGCAAGGAACCCAGGCCACTTCTATGTATGTACGTGTGTTTATTATACAGTCCAGGAGTTAAGTTAAACTGGTCTTCCTCTCACTGTCTTTTGAATCATTCATGAAGCACAGCAGTAACACACCATTGTCTGTAAGGTGTTCTGGGCACAGGGAGACCGCTGGTGCAGGCAGCACCCAGGACTTATGAACTTAGTTTCTAAATATAATTGATCCAATGTTTATCTAATTTAATTGTTCCTAATGAACATATGTAAAATCACTAAGTATTTACTGTGTTTCTAAATACATATGGTTTGATACATGGATCAAATTCAATTGCTTATAATGTACACAGTTAAAATCAGCTCACAAAATCCCCACAAGTTTAACCACCTTTCTTATGTTTTTGTTGGTTTGTTCTGACACTGGGGCTGGGCACTGTCCCTGAGCTTTTCTTTCAAGCTGTCACTCTACCATTTGAGCCACAGTTCTACATACAGCTTTTTGGTGTTTAATTGGAGAGAAGAGTCTCATAGGCTTCCCTGTGTGAGCTGGCTTGGAATTAGGATCCTCAGATCTCAGCCTTCTGAGTAGTTAGAATTACAAGCATGAGCCAACATTGTCTGTTCTTCAAAAAGAAGCTCTCGACACCCCCAGAGCTGACTCTTCAAAACTTATTTTTCCCCCACCTTTTCTCTTTCCCTGTGTCACAGATGGGACAACCAGGAACAGGCACCTGGCATTGGATAGCTGGAGGTTAGACTGTGGTAAGGTCAAGGTGGAACAGGCTAAAATGCCTCCAGATGTTTTCAGTAAGGGGAGGAACTTCTCAGGAAACCAGTCCAACATCTATTCCAATCATTATGCATTGGGCATGTAACAAGTGGACAGTTTCGAATGGGTAGTCTCCAAGAAATCCCTGTGAAGCATACCTAGAGCACTTACATTAGCAAATGGAAATGCAGAACAGCACTGCACTGAACCAAATGGCTCTCCCATTTATCCAGCAGGAGACGCAGACTATCCAGGAGCCCCAGGACAGAAGCATCTCCAAGGCCTGCCATGACCTAAGCTGACATCAATGTGTGCTAGCCATTTTTCCATTCAACTCAGGAAGCCACTTGCAGACATTACTTCATTCGCTCTAATCCTTTGCAGCAAACCTATGACACAGGCAGGTAGCACAAGGTATTTTCCATGTCATCTATCTGTGGGAGATCACTGTTGGAGCATGAAGCGTCTCATCTATGCCAACAACTTAAGTGTCCAATCTGGCTTCTTTCAGAAACCAAGATATGAAGTAGAATTCTCCCAATTCATCATAACCAGGGCTCCTGCCTCCAGGAGCCCTAGTCTAAACTCATGTCTCTCTAAGCACATGTCTCATCTAAGGCCATCTCACTTAAGAAGCAGCGGACTAACAAGCCCAAGAATGTATGTAGAAGCTAGCAATTACAAGAGTCCAGTTTGGCACCTATGGTCCCCTCTGAGTACCTTCTTAAGTTTTGCGGGAACCCTGAAAGTTGCTTGTCTAGATACTAGAAAGTAATACGTAAAGAGCACATAACAAGCAATAAAGAAGCATCCTTCTACAGGATGCAAGTCTCTACTCAAAAGAGGCTCCCTGTGCAAACAAGACTCTACTTTGGGGACAGGATGATACAGTCATGGCCAGAACTTTTCTTCGCCTTCTCAGGCATTGGGAATATGAGGATAGGGTCAAGACTTGTCATAAAGTAGGCTAAGTTGATCTCAGTTTAGAGAACTGGGCCCCCATCAGCTCGTTTTTCTTCTTGCTGCAGGTAAATGTCTTTTCTCAATACCCCCTTCCTCCTGCCAAAGCTGTACTGCCAAAGCCAGGAGCCACTCAGACACACCCTTCAAAAACTGAAGGTTCATCAGTCCTAGGAGCTTATGCCTATCATCCCATCATCACTGGGGAGACACAGTTTCAAGCTCAATGCCAGACTACGTAGTGAGACCTTGTCTCACAACAAGACAAAATTAAAAGCTCTTTTAATTTCTCCATGTCCAGATGTAGTTGGTCCATAGCACCCACTGGACAAAGGGTACTCAGGGCTTCAGCTGTTACACTGGTGGCTCTACCTCCCATCTGTTACATATTGCCAACCATCACCCAGGGACATTTCTGCAGGTATTCGCAGATTAATTCAAAGATACCCTCATGTGTATGTTATTGTTATCAGATCTGCTATGAGTGTGTATGTGTGTCCTATCCCCCAGAGCCTGAATGCTGTCCCTTAGCTTTCTTGCTCAAGGCTAGTATTCTACAACCTGAACCACACAGCTCCACTTAGAGCTTTTTGGTGGTTAACTGAAAATAAGAGTGACACCAACTTTCTTGTCCAGGCTGGTTCTGAACTGCAATTCTTAGGTCTTGGCCTTGTAAGAAGCTAGGATACAGACAGGTATGAACCAATAGCACCCAGTTAGAGCTACTTTTGCACCAGAATAATTCAACAATAGCCCAGGCGAAGTCCTCCACTGGGATCAGTTCACAGGTCAAGAAACAATCCTAGGTACACATCCTGATGTCACCAGCGGCCATTTGTCCAAGGACACCTCTTCCTTCCCCCATAGCTACTAGGAAGAATTTCCTGCTACCTCTCAGGTCATGTCAAATTCAGGGGCTAAATAAGAGACATCTGATGAATGCTTCTGTGGACACAGTGTTGAAAAGGTTGCTATCAGGTTTGAGTTCTGGCTCCATGTACAATCAAGGCACCCCCACCTCCGCCTGGCTCTACATGTGAATGACAACAGTGGTCAAAGCGATCTATAAGTGAACTGCTAGGCCCAGGAATAAAGGCTTTTTATCAATCCTATACATTACATTCTGACTACTATTTCAAAGGAAGAATTTCATACTGGGCACCTGTGGATCATGCCTGCAATGCAGCTACTCAGGAAACTGAGACTAGACAGTTCTCGTTCAAAGCTAGTTCAGGTTCTGCAAGTTTCCATTTCCAATTAGCCAAAGGGGATTAAAAAAAAAAAAACTGGACTAGGGGGTATGGTTCAAGCCCACCAAGTGGAAGTCCCTGAATTTAAACCTTGGGACGAGCACCAAAACTTAGAGGGGGAAGGGAAAACCTTCTTTGTTTCAACAAGTATACATTAGAACACTTGTTATACTAACTCATCCATTTGCTTGTCTGGCTGAGTGGGAAGGAAGGACAGACTGGGCTCCAGCCTCTTTGAGCCGTGTGAGTCAATTCTAGCTCAATTTTCAGGCCTTTTGGAACATGCATGTGGACACTTCTGCAGTCACACAGGGAAGACTGATCCTCCTCTAGTAAGGCATGTGGGGAAGACAGGCGCACATCCAGCCCTGGAAAAGTCCAGTGTGTATTCTGGGGTCTATTGGCCAGGGCGAGGCCTTCTAGCTCAGACTCGACTTCAAGGTGCTTCCTCTGTGAGCAGGAAGATTTCATTTGCCTCCTAAGTAGCTAGTGGGCTCCACAGTCAGTACGGTCATGTTTGCGGATATTCCAAAGCTGGAGTGCTCCCAGCGGGAGTGTTATCGAGAGCCTTCATTTCATGATTCGGTCCTAAGGACTGTGGTCCCGCTCTTCCCGGAGGATGTGCCAGATTTCCATAAACCATGACACTGTGGTGGACAAGACTGAACTCAAATACTTGATAGCTAAACAAGAAAACTATTTCCTAATCAAGAGCTGATTTAGAACAAGGAAAGAAAGACAACCACTGCATTTAAAGATAATTTATGTACATTTATGGCTTTATACAATTATAGCAAAGATTGTTCTTGTGTCTGTTAAGCACGTCAGCATCATCAGGCACTTCTCAGAGAGTATTGGGCAGGGATGTGGAATCCTCACTGGTACTAAACTTGGTGGTGAAACTCGGGAGGGTGTGACTCTACCCTGATAAAACTTATAGGGCCATCACTGGCCATGTGCCAACTGTCCCCTCCTCTACCCCTCCCCCGGCTCCGCCCCACCGCCCCAGGGATCTAGGCTACTTTGTTTGCAAAAAACCACACTTTTTACTGAAAGATTACTCTCCAACTAAAACCACAAGAGAAACTTCTCATTTAAAAATCAGTTATAAATTAGAAATTCTTAAGAGGTAAAACTAAGAAATTCAAGTTGGTTTTTAGGGGGCAGAGTGAAGGGGATGAGGAAGGAGGGCACGGGGTCACATATATGCAGCAGTTGAGCAAGTTCAAATTGTACACCTTTTGGAGATGGGTTTCCATTTTCATGTCCTTTCTTCTTCTTCGTGCATTCCATCGATTTACGGCTCACTGGGTTACAACATTTACAAATTGACCTAGACTTTTGTCAATCTGTCAAAGCAAAACTTTCCATGTAATGCAGCTATTACCTAAATATATTCCATACATCTATATTACGGAAACAATACATCTTTATATTTAAAATATCTGAATAGCTCTATAATACAATGTTTTTTAATAACAGTACAAACCAGAGGAAATAAATCAAACAAGGCTGCATAGGTGATATCAGTTGCACATTTCACAAAGCAATCATGTACAATAATATACTAATAATTACTCCAGAAAGTCAGTATTCTTTATAGCAAAAGAACTCCCAGAGGCCCCATGATATTTGCTTTCAAAGAAAAGAGAGACAAGGTGACATTTGCTGGACTTCACTAAATCCCCCATAGCCATGCACAATCTATGTTAGGACTTCAACATAAAGGAAAAAGGAGGTGGGGAAAGATGAAGAAGCAGCTCCCAAAAGTTACTCTTATGAAGTAATAATGTGACCTTCACTATATTTGCCTTTGTGATGGTAGACCAGCGACCCCAAGGCTTCTTCTGTACTGGAGAAGCCAGGGTGTGGGAGGGAGCAGAGTAAGAGGACACAGGAAGAGAAGTGAAGATACAGGTTCTCTGACACCAAGTTCTATTCCATCGAAGAGAATTCCTTCGTCCAGGAGGCTCTGCTGGGGGAATCAAGGTTTCTAGGAATGAGCACTGATGACTGTTAAAACATGGCTACTCAAAAAACACCTGCAATAGGAA
This sequence comes from Megascapheus bottae, assembly GCF_031878675.1. NCBI lineage: Eukaryota > Metazoa > Chordata > Mammalia > Rodentia > Geomyidae > Megascapheus > Megascapheus bottae. Next base: position 55,894,258 of record NC_143519.1, read on the forward strand.
AAGTCACAGTGGGAAGCCAGTGGCAGAGCTGTCCTGTTGTGCAAATTCTATCAGAAACACGTGTTTTTCTTAACATGTAGGGAGCAAGCCAACAGAGACACAACTGCCATTCGAGAGACAGGCTCACCTGGGCCAGGTGCATACAAGTCAGGGCCTAATAAAGGCAACAGCAACTCTGCTGCATACCTGTTCTTCTCAAAGTTACCACTTGAGCATTCCACAGGACTTGAAAATTCTAATGGGTGGAGTCCCAAGATAAAAACCAATAAACCCATCTGTCATTTATAGGTAACAACAACGTATCAGAACCACAAAGTCATAGTTATTGTTTCTGGCTGCTGAAAGCCTAAGAAATTCTTAAGTCCTTGATTTAAGCCCCCATTTTGAAATCAGTCCTAGTCCATCTATACTGAAGGAACACAAAGCATTCCACAAAACACTGAAGTCCTAAATTCCGGCCTTCCACTGTGCAGGGCAAAGGGGAGAGGACTGACATGATTTCTCAGGGCACAGCCACAAAAATAAAATAAAATAAAATAATAAAAAAAATCTCTAATTGAACTGAAATCAGAATACAGAGGTATGAGGGAAACTTTTTAGTGAAGATCCACTGAAAGAAGGTTAAGCTGACCAAAACCCCCAGTTAAATGAAGCAGTTTGTAATATACCAGTCTCCCACCATTCCTATCTACAAACATGACGAGGCCTTCCAGGAACAATACGACACACAGGCATCAGATATGTATGCAGTGCACACAGATCACAGGGTAAAAGAGCAGGTGAAAATTCTTTAAATACAGACATAAAAATGTATTTAGCTTTTCTAAGTATGAAACGCAAAGTGTCCATAACTATACATCACTTTCCCGCCCCAACAGGGCTGGTAACGTTGAGTATCCAAGTACTAATTACAATGATTTTTAAGATTAGTCAAAAACATCACCAAAGTCGCATCCCAAAGTGTACAAACCAGTTAAGCACATATAAAAATTAGTACTAATCCAGTTAGAAATACAAAAAGAAAAAAAGAAAAAAGAAAAATATGAATGCTGTCCCCAGATACTTATTTCCACAAATTTACAAGCATACAATATAACAAAGTAGACTCTAGTTTTAAGAAAAACATTACAATTCAGTATTCCAAAAATGATCTCAATTCCCAACAATAACATCAAAAAATCATTTATCTGGAATTAGAACCGTTTTAAGTATTTGTACAAATTTGCAAATAACAAAACCAACCAACAACAACAAAAAAAAAATAGAAAAGACCTGTACAAGGCTGGCATGAATCATCCCTCCCCCCACCCCAAAAAAATGTTTGACAAGTCCATTAATTCAGCAGATTGATTAACAGGCTATGTGGTTCTCATGTGAATCCTGTGGCAATGCGAACAGGTCCAGAGTCGTTCAGTGAGGTGCAGAATGGAGATCTCAGTTCTTTGTGATTCGTTACTTCAGCAGAATACAGGTAGTACAAACCAGACTTTAACTTAGCAAGACATGAGATTCATCACAGTATTACAAAAAAAGTATAAACTTTCCTTGGACCAAATGGGTATTTAAAAAAAAAAAAACAAAAAAAAAAAACCACAAATACAATTCTGTTTCATCTACCATGTATATACAAAACTTGAAAAACACCACGATCTGAAAGTCTTTTCTGCAATTCTACGGTATAGTGAGTTTGGCACTTCATTGTAATGAAATTTCCAATGGCACAGTCCTTATCTACAGCAGCACATAGCCTACAAACCTTGGGCAAACATCCTGTACAGGAAAAATGTCTTCGCTGCCAAGTCTGACGAAAGGGAAAAAAAAATAAAAAAGAAAGAAAGGATTTTTTTTTCCTTTTTTCTTTTTTAATCAAGAACACTAAAAGGAGGGGTGTAAAGGACATCTTTGGACTGCTTCTCCTCAGTTCTTGCTGTCACGACAATTTGAAGTACTTTTAAGTGTAGTCTAGAGAAAAAAAAACACACACATATACACACAATGAAAATATAGCAAAATTAATATCAATTCAACTTAAACTACAGTGACAGGCATAGTTGGGGGGGGTTGAGGATGAAGAGCTAGAGCTTTCTCAAATAGCTAGAAAATCTATTCAACGGGGAAAATTCCATTTAAAAATAAAACCCTTCACCATTTCATTTGTATCAAACATATCCATCTATTGAAGAGCCAGAAAAGAGATGCAGCTATCTAACTGTCAAAAGAAAAAAATCTGTGATTCAGCCAAAGGAAGCTACCTTGCATTGAAGCTCAAAAGGAAAACTGATTAGCTGAAGAAGAAAAAATAATCATCATCAAAGAATAAAAGAAAAGGAGAAATGGGTGGAGAATAAATGACACAAAGGGTACTAAGGTGATTGTATGGGCAAGTCACATGCTTCTTGGAAACTGCCTTTTCCCCAAAGGCTTTGGATGGTCGGGTGAACTTACCTGCTCACTCACTTTTAGCCTGACACCCAGCTGTGTGTTGTCGTCTTGACGCTGTGTGGGAAGCTTTGGTTAGGCAACACATTGTCAAAGTTAAAATCCAAAGTGTCTCCATCCATGAGGTCATTCCGGATGATGGACTCCATGTCACAATCCAGGCGCTCGATGAACATGCCGTCCAGATCACTGGGGAGCTTCTCCTGGTGGAGGAGCCCCGACCTGCCGTAGCCGTTGCAGCTGCTCATGGAGGAGTAGCCACCCGGGGCACTCATCTGCATGGGGTGAGGCAGAGGCACTTGGAGAGGTGTCTTCAGTGCGGTCAGGCGGTTCACACCCGAGCCGTGAGGCATGGTGCCCACAGCGTGGGGCAGGGTGCGCCCGTTAACTGCAGGTGTCTGTGGGCCGTGGCCAGGGTGGGTGTGGGAGGTGGCAGTCATGATTTTGTTATGAGATGCCTGGTTGCCATAGGCTGGCATGACTGCATTGGGGGCCATCATCACATTCTGGCCCAGGACCCGGCTATTGGGCCGGGCCACCCCGGGGTCGACTGGTGACATCATGTCATTATGGGGAGGAGAATCGGAGGTGAGTAACTCCTTTAGGAGTCCCGGGGCACAGTTAAACTGATTCAATCCTCCATAAGTGGATTTGCTGTCCTGAAGCGTTTGCATAGGCATCTGGGGCAAAGGGCTCATGCTGGATTGGCCATACGTGTATTTTTGGTAGTTTGGACTGGGTGAGTTCAGGCTGGTGTTGGGCGGCGCGAAGGAGTAGCATGGCGTCTGCTGCATCATGCCACCGGGTGAAGATTGAGTGGAAACAGTCAATGACGTGGGTGAGGAGAGGAGATTGAGATTATCCAGAAGGTTTTCCATGTTTTCAGGGTTGCTGATCTCAGACAGGCTGGGCAGGGTGGAAGCCATCTTTGCGGTGGACGGTGGGTACACCAGAGGGTGCACGTCCCCCTCGGCCAGATTGTCCTGCTCGGGCAGGATGGGCGACAGTCTCCCGCTGATGGTGCTGGCATTGGAGCTGGTGCGGGGGCGAAATGTGCTCCAGTTGTCAAAGTCGTCGTTGCTGTGGGAGCCAGGGCTCGCAGGCCATTTGGAGAACTGAGACCCTGGGCTGTCCCCAGCGCCCTCCTGACCAGCCTGAATAGAAGCTTTTTTCTTGGCAGCCCGGCCTCGGCTTTTGGCAAATTTACTGTTGTTGTCCATGGACGCAGCTCTTCTCCTGGGGGATTTCCCACTTTTGCCTCCCTCCGGATTGAGCATCCACCAAGAACTTTTTCCAGTCCCTTCATTCTGCACACGGATGAACTTGCTGTGCAGAGACAGGTTATGACGGATTGAATTCTGTAAAACAAAACACACTGTTTAGAAATGCAATGCGGTTCCACCTGGAAAACTGCTGTTCAACACGTGTTACGTAGAAAATGGGTCAACTTGGAGTGAACAGTCACGATGGTTCTAAACCTATTACAAAAGATCTCAAGTTGGTGTAGGAGAAATCGTTATCTTAAAAATAGGATCCAGATCTTTCATGCGGCAAGCATGATTATAAATAATTTCTTTTCTACAGCTGTATTTTATGGGGAAATTACAAGAACTAGTTTTAAAAGCACTAAAATTTTGCTCAGCTATAATGCTATACAAACACTAATCTGTATCAAAGCACCATCAAAAATCCATTTGTACGTCCTTACTCCTAAAACCGACAATTCTTTTCAGATGAAGCATGTATTATTTACATCCAGTGAGAAGTTCTGTATTACTAGGCTCACATGATTATGTGGGGGGGGGGGAGAGGAAGAAGATAAGGATATATTATCTATTCTTGGTCAGGAATCAAAAGCTTGAAAACTAGTGAGACCTAACTTCATTTAAGAAAAATTTAAATTCAAGAAGTACTCCCTCAACCCCAATATTACAGAATATCATCTAACTGCATGAGATTCATTATGGGTTACACCTGGTCTAAAAAGAAAATGGGTAGAAACCTAGTTTGAAGGTGTACTTGCTTCTGTTTGGTGGGTTGTGGGTAGGAGCTTGGAAGTATAACTATAGACTCAAAACTGCAAATATATGGGGAAAGGGGCCGCAGTCCCTTAACCTTCTGCTGAAGACGGAATATCCCGAGACTCTCCTGCTCAAGATACAAGCAGACTTCAGATAAGGATCCTGGAGCATCACCTAGGAAAGAAGAGGGAAACACGCCTAGCTCCTTAGAAGGAGGGTCCTTGTCTCAGAGCTTGTGGCTCAATCACGGCTCATTTATTCAACTGCCTCAGTCCTCAGAGACCTGATCCCAAGTCTGGAAGCTGTACACACAGCCTCCCTCAGGTTTCTGGGTGTCCTCTGCCAACTAGGTGCAAGGCTCAGCTCCCCAGGCATCCCGTGGCCCCTCTTAGACCACAAAAAGGCTCTGGCTGGATTTGTGGTCACCTAGAGAGGTAGCCACAATGCCCACATCCTCATGCTAGTGACAGAGGACAACGGTGCCCAAGTGCCAGCCACTCCACTAGAGCGGAGCCTTGGCACCGCAGATGGGGCAAAGTAGGGGTTCCATAGAGCCCTGAGAACAAAGATGGGGGTGAGAGGAAAACCTTTCTTTCTAAAAGGAGGCTGAACTAGTGAAAGCTGAAAAGAATCTACATTTCATAACATCCTCTGACCTTCTTCACTACATTCAGCCCAGGATTGCAACACAGCCAAGTGACAAGTCCTTTTGATTGGGTCACACATGGCCCAACAGGAGGTACTGGCTGCATGCTGGACAGCTGTGGGGGCATGTGGCAATGGTGGTCTTTTCTATCTAAGACTTCCTTGTTCTTTCCCATATATGATTCTTCTCAACTCCAGGCAGCTATGAAGGAGGGGTGGGGCATGGAAGGAGGCTGAGCTCTATACAAGATTCCCCAAAGAAGCCCAGGACTACACCTGCTAGCATTCTTGTTACAATTACCAAAATCCCATGGGGAGGACTTGTACACATGTACACACACACACACACACACACACACACACACACACACACACACACACACACACATCTACTGTGTCCATGGACATTCAAGCATGCAATTCCTCCGTAAAACTGACAGCCTCCCTAGGGAGGGCTGGAACACTGCCAAGCACTGTGACCCTGCACTCTGCCACACTGTCTACATGCTGGAAGGCAGGACATTTTCACAATATTCCATCATGACAGTTTTGTTCCTCGAACACAATAGACACACAGATAAGCTCCAATGAAACCTCAGGAGGACAGGAAGCTTGACTGGGTCTCTGTCACATTTAGTTAATGATAACGGGAGAGAAAGATCTTCCCAGATCGCAGCTTCCTGGTTGTCTTCACTGACAGGGCTGAAGGAGAGGGGTGCAGATCTAGAATTCTCTACATGATTCTGTAAGAACACTCACAAGTGCAATGGGGGACATTTTTAACAAGATTGCAAAAGACACAATAAGGTAATCTTCACAAAAAGCACAAGTTTACTAACTCAGACAGAGTATATACTCACTTAACACATACTTTCACACTCTTCATTCTTTAAAAGTCATAGCAATCTCTTACTTATCAAGACATCATACTATCTGAGAGGGAAGGTGGGGGGGGGGCGGTCCTGGGGCTTGAACTCAGGGCCTAGGTACTGTCCCTGAGTTTCTTTTGCTCAAGGCTAGCACTAGACCACTTGAGCCACAGCACCACTTCTGGCTTTTTCTGTGTACATGGTACTGAGGAATCGAACTCGGGGCCTTCATGCACGCTAGGCAAGCATTCTACTACCAAGCCACATTCCCAGCCCACTACATGCTTTTCTAAGAGGACATTTCAGGTCACCCCGAGTAACTACTAACTCTGCCAACAATTAAAAAAAATTTTTTCCCCTAACAGGAAAAGGTTTGCTGTGCAGAGCTTGTTACATAAATTCCTGTTTTTCACCTAGCCAGCAGGACATTAAAGAAGCTATGATAGCTCAAGTTTGGAGGGGTGACTTGGGAAAACACATGCTTTTATTACTGATATGGAGTCCACACTTTTTCTCCACATGCCTCTGTGCACATCCATGCTGTCATGTGACAGACTACCCAGCCAGCACATTCTTAGGAAAACTGACCCATAAGCTCCAGAGGCCCCAGACACAGACCTGCTATGTTACGTGCTCTGTCTGTCGTGCTCAAGACATTCTATTCTATCCCCTCCATAGACAGGATTCCAAGCTCCTTACAGGGCAAGAGGACTAAGCTTCTTTTTAAATCCTAATCTCATAACCTATAAGAGATGTTCTGCAATACAGAACATGTTTAATTAGTATCTAGGGATAAGGCTAAGGTTGGGGCAATTGAAAAAAGCTGATACCTCAAAACTATTACAAGAATGCCTTACATATGACCCACATTTTATCCCTCCATTCATGCAGCAACTCATGCCACTCCTGTTTACTGCCATCGAGGTTGTGCTAGGGAGCAAGGAAGGACACAAGAAGGAATTAGATACAGTTCCTGCCTTCCAGAAGTTTTTAATCTGTCTGGGAAGAGAACAGTCCATAAATACACACAGCACAACAGTAGAGGACAGCCATAGGACTGTGCAGAAATGTTGACCTTTGGGGAAAAACTGACTGATTTGGGAGTTTTTCTGCATATTAGACCAACTGTATATAGCTCATGCACTTGTTATCCGGTAGCATTAGAATTCACAAGAGGCTGCTGCTGAGCTCTGTGTGGGGACATCATTCCCTCCCTGGGGCTCTCAGTGCGCTTAGACAGAGGGGAGACCAGTGGAGGAGGAGTAGAAGGTGTCCCCACAGGGGTTTTTTCTAACTGAGCTCTATCCTGCTATTCCTCCAGACAGTTAGAAGACATTATGCTCTCAAGACCATCCTTCCACCCCACCCCAACACATTTATTTTACATATGCCCTCTTCAGAACGCCCTTGCCATATACTCTAAAACCATAGATACCTACTGACATACATGAGGACTTTTTGGGGGGTTTTTTTTTGGTTGGCTGAGGAGATTGAACTCTAGGCCTGGGCGCTGTCCCTGAGTCTTTAGCTCAAAGCTAACGCTGTACCACTTGAGCCACAATGCCACGTCAGGTTTTCTGGTGGTTAATTAGAGAGAAGTTTCATAGACTTTCGTGACCAGGATGGCTTTGAGTCAGTATCCTCCTGAGTAGCTAGGATTACAGATGTGAGCCACTGGTGGCCAGCCCATGAGGAAATCTTTACAACTTTAAAGCTTATTTCCTTCTTATGCTCATGGGTGTTATATAAGTGTGTGCATTATGTCTGAATTTTGTTAACTGATTTGATAACCAGTGGGAGGAAAAGCCAAAAACATTTATAAGCCAATGGTCTAGATTTCTAGGAGTCTGAGGTCCTGACAGAAATCAGGAGTGCAGAACCAGTCACCAATCAAGTCTAGAAAAAAATGTTGTAGCTCCAAAGTCTGATTTGGAAAAATCACCTGGTCCTGCCCTGTGCTCTGCTTGTAGAACCTAGCCGCCGGCCACGGCCACAGCCACAGCCGCCGCCACCGCCACCACCACCACCATCACCACCCCGCCGCCCCCAAACACTGAGAGCGAAGTCTGGCCTGCTTTCTTGGCTTTCCTGGCACCTTGCTGTCACTCCACCATTTGAGTCATGCTTCCAGTCTGGTCTTTTTGCTAGTAATTGAAGCAGAGTCTCAGCCCTTTCTGCCCGGGCTGGCTTTGAACCTTACTTAATCCTCTGATCTCAGTCACCTGAGTAGCTAGGATTACAGTTGGAGTCAACAACACCAGGCTCAAAAGCAAGGTTTCATGATTCTACCTGCAACACTACTGTAGTTAAGAAACCCACTTCTTTGGAGTCACGTGCGTCAAAGAGAATCAAAGGGACATACTTTGGACCAAAGCTACATATGTACCTCCAAGGAGCAGAAATAATTCTGTTTACTAGTCTACAAAAACTCATTCTCTGCCTAAGCGGCAATAAATTTATACACGATTTCCTTTTATTCTAGTGGGTTCCTCTTTACGGCAGGAAACCATAGCAGCTGAAGTGTGAATTTCAGGTGTACACATCATCCCAGGAAAAGCCCCACATAAAGAGGCTTGGGGATGCATAAGGAAAACGGAAAGATCCCTGAGAGATTCCAGCTGCCAGGAACTGCCACTTGCCTGTAGAAAGGTGGGGGCATAGAAAAGAAAGGAGGGGAAGACTTGTAACTAAGAGAGATTAGAACATATGGCTAAACAGACTCATTCTAAAACTTTCAAAATGTTAGACAAACTAGATTTTTTTTTCAAAACACTATCTAATTTCTGTGAATACTCTCATCATGTATAACTATTACAAGACTCTCAGGGTAGACTTGATCCCTTTCTCTCTTGTACCCCATCTCTTCCTCCAGTGATGATGCTCACTTTCTATGAGTGAAAATAAACTAAAGAGAGAACAGAAAAGTCTCTATTCCACAAACTTACCATAAGGGTTGCTTATAAAACAACCCTAAAAAAAAAAAATCCAGTCTGTGTGCAAACAGAAAGAACACATGTGACTTTTAGTCATTTGGGTTTTTTTTACATAACAGCATGGAAGTTTGACTTAAAGAAGTGCTGTGGCAGATGATCTGCTATGGACAGCTAATCCTCACACTTACACCTGAGGCTCTCTCAAAGGGCTGATGTCATTTCCCAGAATCTTCTCCTTCTGTCTTCAAGATCTTGCAGATGGCCCTGTTTGCACTGAGGACTCAGCATTTCTCTAGTGATCAGAGAACGGGAGACAGACTTGAGGCCTCATCACATTGGAAGGCACTTTGAAGGTCATCTGGTCTGACACTGAGGCAATGACTCCCCAGACAAACCCAATCCATATTGTAGATTCTCAAACCACTGTAGATAGATTGAGATGTACCTGGAGATGCTTATGGAGGAAAAATCCAAGGTGCCAACCTGGACTGGGCCCTGATTAAGTCACTGAATCCCACTGGGCTCCTGCCCTGTTTACAGGTGCGAACAGCCATGAATGTGAGGGCTGGGAGGGATTGGATAGTGTGTCATGAGTGGCGCTCGGCCTATCACCTGGTAAAATGTATGGCAATGAGCCCTGGCTATTTTGTGATGGGAAGTAAAGGAATACATAAACAGGAGTTTTTTATGCCACTGTGAATGATTCCAACTTGATTAAGTCATTCATCACAAACTTCCTGTTTAACTGGCTTCCTCAGGCTTGTTTCCATGTTCTCACAGCTGACCTGTAATCTTTCATTTACAGAAAAATTGTTTTCTCCCCCTTAGGATGACTATAGATTAAAATTTGAGTGTTTAGCATATTCTGTTGGCTTTCTGGTGACCAGTGACAAAACATGTCTGTGAGGTTGTTTAAGGAGAGGGGGAAACACCATACTAGCACTCTTGACCATTTATTTTATAGAGAATAAGCCTGAAAACAGGCCTGGGAATGTGGCTTAGTGGTTGAGTGTTTGCCTAGCATGAGTGAAGCCCCAGGTTCGATTCTTCAGTGTCACATGAACAGAAAAGGCTAGAAAGGGCGCTGTGGCTCTACCACTTGGTAGCGTGCTAGCCTTGAGCAAAAGAAGCTCAGGGATGGTGCCCAGGCCTGAGGTCAAGCCCCACGACTAGGAAAAAAGAAAAACTTGAAAAGAGCCCCCATGAGTAGTGAAGGGTGGAGAGTTCAAGAATGTACAGTATTGCCAGACAAAGTGTCCACTATGAAGAAACCAAGGATGGTGGATGCACCAGTGGCCACAGACCAAGAGGAGGAGGCCAAGCAATGCAACAGAGGCTGCTGCACACTTCGTTTCGCCAGAAAAACATTTCAGTCCATAACTTCATACATTAAGGACTTAAGAAAAAGCCCTCAGGGATGGAACAGAAAATGCACTTAAGGATATTAATTATATCAAGCTGTTGTTTCTCAGAAGGCAGTAATTTTTTTTTTAAAGTACGGTGCTTTACCTTTACCCTGAAATTTAAGTATGTCCCACTGGGAAGTTCTGTTATAAAAGGACGCTCGTTTTTAATCCTCAGAATGTGAAAACAGAAGTCTCCTGTGGCATTCAATGTCATGAATACCACCCTCCCCCAAAAAACCCCAAGTGGGCTGAAATAAATGTAAAGATGTGTCTCTCTATTCCAGATCACTAGACACGTACCAGAATCATCACTGTTCTTCTATAACTTCTGTTTAAATTGTTAATGTGAACCTCTGTAGTGGTAGATACTAGAAAACAACACTTCATAGACCTGGCCTGGCCCTGTCACACAAGCCACCTGGGCCTCCTTTGCAATCAGTGTCATCACTTCTAGCTAACAAGGTCCCAAGGGTAGATATTTACAGACTAAATTTCACTTAGCTAAAATTCTTTTAAATGCCTTCATCTTCCCACCCCTTCCCTTCTTCCATTATAATTTTAAGGGACCTGGGGGCTGCAGAGGATCCCCAAAGTAACCTTAAGGAGCCCCTCCTTGCTGAAATTTCAATTTAATTAACTGCCCCAGAACATAGCAGACTCCTTTAGCTGCCCTTGCCAATGCTTGTTTTCAGACACACAGGCCCCACCATGAGAATATTAAGAGGAAACTCATTTGTTGCTAAAGTGATTCTCTTGTTTCTTAATGAAAATCTTCATCAAGTTTATAGGCAATACCATTTTTCTCTAATCTGCGATGGCTATATAAACATGCAGCAGTACGACGCAATTAACTACCTTACCTATTTGGCTACCATAAGAGTAAAGCAAAACAGAATAAAACCCCAAAACAAACAGCACATTAGAATCCATTCTCTTCTGATAAACACCTTAAATCAGGCTTAGCACGAAGCACAGAAGAACATCGATAGTTAGATTAGTTTTAAACTTACCTAAAACTTTAAAGGACTAAAGTGAATGTTAAAGTATTTCGTCAGAATTAGAATGATGTTCTGAGTGTGTGTGTGTGTGTGTATGTGTGTGTGTGTGTGTGTGTGTGTGTGTGTGTGTGTGTTCCAGATGGTGCCCTAAATTGCTTACAAAACCCAAAGAAAAATGTGATGGACATAGGGACCATTGGAACTTTGATACATTAATCTCTTCAGAGCAATATCTGGAATAATATTGCATTCAATGGATGTTCTATCTAAAACTGCTCTTTTTACCCTGTCTATTGTCTGGAAAATCAGGAGAAGACTTAATCCACTGAATACATAGTTTGTTTAACTAAGAACTGTTAACTCATAGTAAATAGAATGAAGACAAAAGTACAAAGTCTAGGCTTACTTGCTTTTTCCTATTTGAGGACCTAGATGTGATCAACAGATATGATATTACTCATTTACAAAATGATCACCAATTTTGTTTTAAGAATAACAAGCCAAACTGCACATTATTTACAATATAAGATTTTCCTGAGATGTTTAAATATGACCTTCACAAAGCTTGTCTGTTGTCCTTCAGGAAACAATAAACGTGTATCTACACAACATTTTTTTTGGGGGGGGATACTTAAGTACCTTCTTCTAATTCTTAAAAACTTGTCTCAAATCAGACAGCTATCAAAACTCATGGGCAGAGGTCGGGAGTTTGGCCTAGTGGTAGAGTGCTTGCCTAGCATGCACAAAGACCCAGGTTCAATTCCTCGGTACCACATACATAGAAAAAAGCCAGAAGTGGTGCTGAGGCTCAAGTGGTAGAGTTCTAGCCTTGAGAAAATCTAAGGACAGTGCTCAGGTCCTGAGCTCAAGCCCAGGACTGGCAAAAAAAAAAACAAAAACAAAAACAACAACAACAACAACAAAAAACCTCATGGGCAGACCCAATAAGTAACAGCACTACTGAGGCACAGAACTAAAGTGAAATTCCCTACCCCAATGAGAGGGGATGGGACTGTTCGCAGGCTTCCCAGAGGTATTTGACCTTGTAGACTTGAGCTTGAACCCACGTCTTATTTTAAATACATAAACAGTATTTTAATAATGAGTTAGGAGTACAAAACTTTATATAAATCTCTAGAGATGATAAGCTCACATTGTCTTTGGGAGTTCCTTTTCTTTTCTTTTTTTTTTTTAAAAAAAGGAAGGTGTTTATCTCTTAAAACACACTGGTAACATGTATTTGTTGCTTGACGGATTGAAAAAAGAATCAGAGGCTTCTATATCGTGAGCTCTATCATATAAACTTAGCAGGAAAAACTTGCCAAGGAAGAATGAATGAAAGGTGGAATTAATCATTTCTTAGATTTCAAAACCAGCAGGAAAGTAGGAAGTTTCACATAATTTGATAATTAGTGATGGTACATTTAAAAACTCTTTGGAATTTTACTTCCTATTGTTTTCAGTGTTAACACTTTGAACTTCCTTCCAAAGGAAACTGAAGAGCTATATGGTAGCTGGAGTCTTGCTACACAGAACAATTTTTAGCAATCTTTTCAAAGTCATATTGAAGGGTATTTCACATTATAGTTTTCCATGACTGAGTATGTATGTGTAGGAAATTAGGTCATTAACTGTGAATGTGAACCTGAGTTGTGTGATTACCTGGAGTCTGGACAGCACACAACCCAAAGGTATACCAAGAAGATTAAGTGAGAACACTCAGAAAACACAACGCATGCTATAAATGTAAAGACATGGTCAATTGAAACATGGTAGAGATTTCTTCAGAAAGGTCTGGCATTCTAAAACAAAATCCCAACTCCAAAGTTTTCTAGAATTCCTGACCTTACTAGCACAGGTATCTAAACAATTAAGACATGAACAGTAAGCTCTACCTAACAGATCATTTCAGCATCGCAACTCCCCTTCAAAATCCACTTTTCTCTAAACAAACATGTTAGTTGGCATACCTTTATTTTTATGGGTCAGAATGGTTTCTTATTGGAAAAAAAAACTTAAGAAAAACTCTAAGGAGACCCTATGTATTCCCACATACATTTCATGTTTTAATTATGTGTACATCAATCATACATTTCTATCAATTAGTTTATGAAGATAGATAGCAATATACTATCTAACCATTGTAACCCTAGAAGTAGCTATAAAGCAAGCTTGGAACATACGTTCTTTACTAGAGTTTTCTAGGTTGGGTTATTTGGCTGTTTACACATATGCCTAACAATTTCAAAAGCAGCATAGTGGAGAACTGGGGCCAGGAGAGAATATGTGTGGTTGGTTCTGCCCAGTCAGGTGCCAGAACCTGACACGGTGGGTGTGGGGGCAAGAGGGCTGTTAGACCCTGACTTGATCATATTTATTAGGAATATAAGTAATTTTTCACCTTCTTTTGGGGAGTGAAGGGTCCTACGGTTGGGATTTAGCATCTTGCACTAGCCAAGGAAATTTCAAATATATACAAATATGTACAATATCTACAACTCTTACAACCAACAAACATTTATCTTGTTAATTAAAGAGTATCTGCTATGGTTTGTTTCCTAAAGATTTGTGTACTAGAAGCTTGGTCCCCGATACACTGGTATTGAGAGATAGTGGATAAGGAGGAAGTCTGGTCTCTCCCATACCTTGCTTCTTCCTGTCCTGCTGTATGACCTCACCACACTTTTTCTTCTCCCCAATCTCTCTTACTACTCTCCCAGGCATCCTCATGATGTGATGCCAACTACCAATGTTGCCTGGCAGCCAGGAGGCCCTCGGCAAAAACTGATATCATACTGCTTGGAATTTTTAGTGATGGGAACTTGAAGCTTTCTTGTCTTGATACCTTATTCCACCTCCACTGTTTGGTTATAGCAGCACAAAACAAACCACTGTCTTTGGTATGTCTCTTCATTTCCTTTCCTGCTTAGCAGAATTTGGCCACAGCTTATGTAGAAAAGGATTCTAGACACAAGTATTACTCAGGACTTCCAAACTGAAAGGTAAGCATAAGCAGTTGTTTGCCTTTTGATTTATGCTTTATATGAAACATAGGTGTTTTGATTTCCTTTAATTTTGATTTTTGATCTTTCATTTTTTTTAAATAGCCATAAGGGCAAAATACTGGGAGTGGGAACATTTGTTTAAAAAACAAAAATTTTAAAGTCTTCTTCCTTTAAGTCTACTATGTTTTCATTCATGTTACCCACTGCTTGACACATTTGGTATACAAAGTTGGTTCTTACATTTTGACCGTTTATTTTTGTTTCTTGAGATCTTGTGTGTCTAGGTTTGGCCATAACACCTTTCAAGTTGTTTTGAACGGCTAAAAGGAAATTAAAGGAAATAATGCCCTACAATGTAACTATGGGTGCATTCATTCAACATAAACATGGACAAAGTGACAACAGATTACTCACAACTTACTCAATACTTTGCAAGGCATATTAAGAGAATCCATGGCTGGCTTCTAGGGAAAGTGGGGCTAAACTGAAATAGCATCTGACTTCCTCAGAATACCCCTTCATAGCCCGGATCTCCCTCCTTGTGAAAGGTATTTCAACCCCTCACATGACACATGTGAAGGGCATGAAGAATACACTCTAGAAACCATTTTTGAAGGACTGATCTGTGCTGCCCACTCCATCATGTGCTTATGGAAAGAGGTAGGGCCGCAGGGTGTGGGCTCAGGTGGTAAGACACTTGCTAGAAGGAGTCACTTGGGGAAATGACTGACCAAGTAGCAAGACGATGATCAAGGAGTACAAGACCTACACCTGATTTGATCCTTACAGGTATGACCTGGGATAGATCTTGGATCAACTTTCATGTAGGAAAGAAAAACAAAGAAACAAGAACAACAAAACATGCCTGTCCTAACTGCTTCCCGGGGCTGGTGTGTGCGTGTGTGTTATAATAGATATCTCAAAAAGCAAGAAGTAGGAGTTTTTTACTACCCATTTCCTAAGTGGAAACAGGAAATGTTTCCATACCAAAGTAAATCCTTGTTAGAACTTTTAAGTATAAAATGTTATATGTGTCTAAGACATGTAAGTACAGCATCTGTGAGTGTGTACGCCTGTGTATGCATCTCAGCCAAGCCACCCATGCCTCCTACCAAAGAACACAACTGTACTGAGTTTCAGCCCAGAGGGTCTGTGGGAAATAAAGGGAGAAAGATGGCATGGTGTCCCAGCATTCTGAATATGGAGGAGGCAAATGCTCCAAGCCAGGTTAGACCGCTCAGTATTGAAGCAGGACACACGGTCAATCTTTCCCACACCAAGACACTGACAGTTACAGTTAACACCAGTATCTTCAACAAGACACAGCACAGTTATGAGGGGAGAATGGATCAAACTTCCTTCAGCTCCTTAAATGATTGTTTGAAAGGAAGGAAGGCAAGCCCCATCCAGGAAGGAACAAGAAAAGATGGGGAAGGGAAATGGGAGTGTTTTAGGCTGATTTGCTGAGAAGACAGCGCATGACAACAAAAGAATGAGACTTTTTCCAAGACATGTAAAAAGTTAAAAATACTAAAAAAAAAAAAAGCACTAGCTGTGACACTGCTCCTCACACTAGAAACTGTGACAAGAATCCAGCAACAGCTTCTAGGGTCATGGAAATTGACCCAGAATACAGGAACCTGTACACAGGCTTTCCCCACTATTAGACAGGTAATAGAGTGAGGGCAGAACCCTACTGGGCAAAAACAGCTGCTAAGACTGGGGATTTTCTAAACACCTGATCGTGGACAACCCTGACACATCCAAAGCCTCTTTGACAAATTAATTGTAACTAAAATGAGTGGTGTGTGTGTGTGTGTGTGTGTGTGTGTCTTTACTAACCATGTCCCTGTAAATTATTTACTTTATATAAGTCATGAATGCAATGAGACTTCCATTTCCAGTTTACATGTCAGATGCTATCTCCTTCTGTTGTAAAAGTAGCTGTGTACTTTTATGGGCAGAATATATCAGCACAGGAAATTTTTTTTAAAAACTGTGTATTTTGCTCTTTTGAGAAAAATAAGGAGTTCTGAGCCATTTTAACTAGACTTCCATCTCCATTTACAAAACAGGATAGCAACTGCCATCCTAAATTATTTCCATTAAAATTAAAATTCAGTGATCCTACAAAAAGTATTAAACAAAACTGAGTCTCCAAACCAGAGTCTAGCCCCAACTCCTGAGGTACACTCCTGATCTCAATGTCATCTCCCTGCATAAACTACAAGACCTAGAATTGGTATGCTATTCAAGCAAAACACACCCAGTGCACTGGTACTTAATGTTCATGTGACCCTTATTAGCAGTGGAAACAAATGATGCTGTCATTTGAAGGTCAAAGTCATGCTGGACAAAAGAGAGCAAAGTAAGTATGGAAGCCCTGACCTCTGATGACAGGACAAGGCAAAGTTCCAAGAGTGTTTCCAGAGCACCTTTCAGCACCCACCTATAGACACGGATATCCCGAATCTTCATGAGGTAGACATAGGACTTCTTGGCCATGGCACCACCATTTTAATTCCACTAGATGCATATTAAAATAAGCCAAAAAAAAAAAAGAGCAAAGTCAAACCAAATGTTGGCATTTTCTTGGAGAATTCAGATTTGGCCTTGAGCTTTTACAGGGTGTTACAGGTGCCCAGAGCAACTCAGAGCAGACCTAGCCAGGTTTATGACTCTTCTTCTCCCTTTCCTGAATAACCCTAAGGAAACTGCTTGAAAAGCAAAGCAATAAACAGACCTGCAACAGTCTTCCCGCTGAGTGCAGCAATGCATGCCTTCACCTTTGAGAAGGTACAGAGGGCTACAATCAGCTATACCAGATCATAGTACCAATTTGTGTTTAAATTGGGAAACCAGCTGCTCCTACATCAGTCATCCTTTTATGATCCACGCAACTTTAATTAGCCTCATCTGCTTCCTGTTTTATGCCACAGATCTTAACTTTCACCTGTCTGGACTGAACTACAGCAACTATACCCATAGTAAATAGAAATAACGTTTCTTATACAATAAATTCTCAGTAAAGTAACAAGCGGGCTGTTCAAACTAAAGCCTATTTCAAACTAACAATATTTTCCATAAATGACAATGCTTTAAGACTTAAAAATTCAACCAGAATGTTTTCCCACCTACTTCCTGCTTTTTCTTTTCGTTTTTTCTCTCAATTGAGGTTTTTGAGCTGCCTGGCTTCGATTTCTTGACTTTACTGCAAGTACAGGGAGCTGAGGCAGATCATGTAACACCTGTGAGCAAATCTCAACAACCTAATGCTGACTTTTTCCCCCAAAAGAAAATCAAGCTGCTGAATATTTAATGATGACACTTAAGTTATATTATCATTGTTATTTGAAGGGGGCAATCTTAGTCAAGGTTTATGAACCTACATCTAGCAGCCAGTCAGGAAACAAGCTAGGCAGGCAGGCACCCTTAGGACACTAATTTGAATGAGTAGCTGCCTCTGGGGAGGTAGGAAGATTACTTAGAAGAAGAGTGGCATTTGTCAAAACTAGTAAGTATAATATGGGTACTAAATATAATAGTCTCTGATCCTTTCTGAAAAGCTAGAACATAGATGAAAGGGACAAATGATTAAAAGCCAAAAGAGAAGAAAGATGAGGTAGATGCCTCTACTTCTTGAGACCAACACACCCAAGCACATGCCTGACTGGTGGGATAGCACCATATATGGCTTGAAAAACGCTCTCTGATGAATTCTAATGCTATCTCCGACATTTTTTCTTTCTTCAAAACAATCCACAAACTCCTGGGATAGGAATGCTGGTGCTCACTGCTTATGTGGCAACTGTACTCATCCAACTAGTCATCTACCTGAGATGTAAATATCATCTCAATGAGCCAAAAGCAGTCAGAAGAGAACTGTATTTTATCTTCAGTTAGAGATTGAACCCAAACTTGCTAATGAGTAAATGCTCTGCCACTGGGCCATACACACCCAGCCAAGAGAGGATTTCTCCTACTGCTATTAACAAGCCCAATAACCAGACTACATCAACCTGTTTTCCAGGGGTAATAGTTAGAATGTTCTAGAGAAGTTTCAAGTCTTAGGATTCAACAGATATAGAGTGGGGCCTAGGGATCCGTACTAAAGTAGTCTCTAGGTTTATTAGACTAATTCCATGGCTGAGATTCATTCTAGCTTTCATATTCTAAGGCCCGGACACCAACCATACTATTCTCTATGGTTTCATAGGTTTCAACAGGAAAGAGGTGAAATTCCAGCACTTTCCTAAGCAGGCACTTATGTGGTGGTCAAGTTTGGAAAACTTAGGTTTAGCGGCACTACTTTTGGTAATTAACACCAAATAAAAGGCAAACTATTAGATGTTTAAGAAAAGACATGTTCAAAATATAACTATGAGGGTATGAATAAAACCAGTTGGTTCTAGTACCCATTTCTACATCATCATTGTTTTTCAGAAAGAATAACAGGGCCTTAGTAAGCGAGCAATGTCCACCTCACCTTTCAATTTTCTGGAATTTTCCTCCCCCGCTTTCCTTTAGTATACAGTACTTCCTTTAAACAGTGCTCACTTCACAATAGAGGTTTGGAAAGATCACTGCTTCATATAACAACAGACAAACCAGGGCCTCTGTGGAAGGGAAACTATCCTAGTCCGATAGCACCTGCTTCCACCGCTCAGCTTTGCAGAGCAGAGGTAACACCTGCCATCAAACACAGCATCTAAAATTCCTCACATTTCTGACAGCCCATCTTCCTCTCAGGGTAGAAGTAGAATTCATACTTGCACGGAGGAAATAAAAATCAGTATGTCCTTAATGTACTATGTTATCTCTCATCTCTTTTGCTGTCCCTTGGTTATATCATATTGTTACAGTATCTCACTTTGATATCTGATATATTGGATATATTTGTATTTGGTTATTTGAAATTGGATAGGGAAGGGGGGAAAACAAGATGAGGGATGGGGGTTGGGGGGAGGGTAATGGGGACCAAGACATGTGAAAGGGTATCAATGTACGTGAATTAATGCACCTTCTATCTGGCAAATATCATGTAACCCTTTTATTAATTACAATAAAAATATTTTTAAAAATTAGTATGTGTTTTCCCAGTAGGATGGGTGATTCTCATTCAGGTTAAAATGGGAAGAATGGAGCAGAAAACCTTATCGCGGAAAAGGGACCCAACCTAACAGCTGCCCACTTCAATAACTGAAACAAACCCAAGGGTTGGGCTCCATCGTGACTAGACGGTAACATCAGGACTTAAGAAAGCAACTGTCTTTGGGGGCTGTGTTTAGTTTACTCCATGCTTGGGATCAATCCAGACAGGGATGAATTTAGCTGCTCCATTTAAATTCTTCAGTAATTCTCCAAGTGCACTGTGGGCCAGTCTTCTACCTATAGATACATCTGTCTCTCTTAGTGCCAAGGCATTTATTGGGACAGGAAAATCTTAAAGAATGTGAGCAAAAACTCTAGATCACACATAGTTCACAATGAATAGTTGTAAAGAGTTGGGGTCGCAACAATTTTTTTAATTTTTTTTGTTTTTTTTAAATGACTAAATATTATTAAAAGTGCTAAGAATGAAATAGAATATCAGTGTGCGTGTACGTGTGTGTGTGTATATGTGTGTGTGTATGCATGCACACTAAGTCATACTATAAAGCAGATTTCTCACTGTGCATAAGGCTGAAAGGAGATAGCTACAGAAACAGAAGGGACTATACTACTTCCTGCAGGATATGCTTTTTCTCTCTAAGGAAAGTTCAGTGACAAAGGCCCAAAGTGGCTGCACAGCTTTAATCCCTGAAGCTTGTGTAGTGTCCATCCTCTGCCTGGATGTGTGTGTGGCAGCCTCCATGACAGATTTGATTCTCTTGGCCACTGGCAGAGGAGAGTGGATCACAAATAGCTGTGCGGTATCCTATTTGTCAATAACCAAGTGCTATGATCTGGCCTTGGCCCCCAAATTCATGCTGGAGTTTAATTCTCCAAGCTTTATGTTAGTAGAATGACAGTGATGTTTACAGGGGGAAGCTCTGAGAGGTGATGAGGTCAGAGCATTGGGGCAGGAACCCCATGACTGACTCCTGGTAGTTTTACAAGACAGGGCGAAGGGACACACACACTCACATTGACTTACACACATATGTTCCTACAACGATGTGATGTAGCCAAGGAAGTGCCCCTCATCTAACATACAAAATACTTCTTAGACATCTAGCCTATAACCGTGTCAATTAAGTAAATGGATTTTCTTTTCTTGTCTGATGTTGGGTGGGGATGTCACGGAGCTTGAACTCAGGGCCTGGGCGCTGTCCCTGAGTTTCTATACTCACGACTAGTGCTCTACCACTTTAAGCCACAGCTCCACTCCCAGTTTACTGGTGGTGAATTGGAGATAAGAGTCTCCCGGACTTTCCTGCCTGAGCTGGCTTTGAACTGCGACCTTCAGCTCTCAGCCTCCTCAGCAGCTAGGATTATAGGCATGAGCCACTGGCACCCAGTTCTATTTTCCTTATAAAGCACTCTGATTCTTATATTTTGTTATTACAATAAAATGCTAAATCATACAACCGAGTAAGTTGTTTGCTTATTGACAAAAAGAACATGCCATGCCAAACCACCACAAGATACACGTTCAAAGAAATACTATGCAAACCTTCATCTAGACAAGGACTAGCTTTCCTCCTTTCCTGATCGGTGCAGGAGTTTCTGGTCTGCAGAATCAGTACAAGAGAACCAGGGCTCAGGAAGGCAGTGAAATAATAAATTTACATTATGTTTATAGCTGAGCAAAAGAAACACATTGAACAATCCTCCACTGGCAACACTGCTGAAGTGTTTTTAAACTGAAGATTATACCACCACTTAAGATATTTTCTTTTCCTCTGCTATTTTGCCCAGCATATTACAAAACTGCATCGAGGACTGAAATAGCAGATTGCCTCAAGAGCAAATGACAATATTTGTACCAGAAATGCTGGCAACCGGCGGCACAGATGGGTTTTCTGCACACCAATCTTCAAACTGGGGCTCCAAGAATAACTCCACCTACTGCACCCATGTTAAACTGCTGAATCCCAAGTCAGAGGGCTCATTATTCCATGTTTCTCCTCACCACCTTCTCCCTTAAGGCACGTGTACCTACTTGACCTCCTCTGCCTAGGAAGGGCTCAGCTCAAAGAGATGAGCAGAGGGGAAACCAGAGCAATAGGCATCAACAAATTATTCACAAGAAGAAGGAACACAAGAATGACCAACACAAGAATGACCAGAGAAGCCCACTAGGTACTAAGAGATTTAATTTTCTAGAAGTAGACCAGTGGCTCACCTGGTATAGCACCAACATTGAGCAAAGAAACCAAGTAAATAAGAGGCCCTGAATCAAGGTATCAAGATTAAACTCAGCTGACAAAAGGTTACGAGTTGGCTCATTTGTAATAATTAGTACACATCCAGGACTCTCCTAGCAGAGGATTACAACAGCTCAAAACCTAGGTATATAAGGTCATATAGGATGAGACTAAATAAAAGGAACTCTAGGATATGGAAGCAAGAGCTTTAGCTTGTGTGATTATTGTTCTTTGCCCTTACAGTTAATCTCATATTGCTACTGTATCTGACTTTGTTACCTGGTATATTGTATGTTTATTTGAAATAGGAAAGGGAAGAGGGGAAAACAAGATAACTGGGAGGGGGTGGGGGAGGGAAATAGGGACAAAAACAAGAGAAGGGGTAGCCATGTGTGAGAAGTAATGCAGATACTACCTGATGAATGTAACTGTAACCTCTCTATACACTACCCCAACAATAAAAAAGGGGGTGGAGGCGGGGGGAAGGGAATTCATTTAAATAAATCTTTTAACATATAGAAGCTGAGTGCTAGAGGATTATGGGAGAGTTTATCTCCTGAATTCCCCTTTCAAATGATATGTGCTCAGCACTCCTCAGACAGGCTGGCTGTAACTGCCTGGACGACAACACCAAGACCGGATGACTCTGTCTACAAAATGAATCTACTTGTTACATTAATAAGCTTTGATTTCTCTGAGTCTGAAAATACCCAATGGTGCCAAATGGAATGAGACTTCCTGCCCATCTTTTCTTTGCCCACTGAGTAGGGAGGAAAACAGGGAAAATGAGAATGGTCAATCCTTCTACCAAACTCCTCTATCCCAAACTAACAAATGCTCAAAGAATCCCCAAGTCCAAGAAAAAAATATTTTAGAGGTACAGACTACAGCGTCACATCCTTCTACACTGTCTATAAAGATTGTGTGTGGGGGAGAGAGGGGTTTGAGAATGTACTCCAAGCCAAAATCACCATAAGATGAGCCCACTTGAAGGAAGCAGAATGAAACTTCGTCCTTGATCCATCTCATCTCCTCAACCCACCCTCAACCCACACTAATAGAAGATCCCAATCTAAACACCACCCTCATCCAAATATTTTCTCATGAATTCAGAATAAGCAAACATGAACACTGGTGGAACAAAAGTCAACACAAATGAAGTGAAAGTACCAACACCTTGCAATACTGGTAGATCATTAGGAAATAAATATGAGGCGCTGTTTTTTTTAATAGCCAAAAACTAGAAACAACTAGGTGTCCAATTAACAGCAATGACTAGGAAAAACACAGCATGTGTAACACAATGCAATATTATTTAGCCATTAAAAGGAATGTCCCATGGTTTGTAAGAACAAGGATACAATAGTGTATCGGTGAAGTGAAACAGATATAGAAATACAAGAAACATATAGGTAGAATTTGAAAGAGATGAAGTTAAGAGACCAATGGTTATCAGAGATGGATCAAGGGGTAACTAAGTTACAGTTAGAACAGAGGAATAAACAGGTGGTGTTTTATTATGTAGGCTGATGAAGATACTGTGCTGTGCATTTCAAGAACAAAGTTAGAAGAAAAGACTGTGAATGCTCTCCTCCAAAAAAGATACAAATTTGAGCAAATGTGTTTTTCCTGATTTGAACACTCCCCAATATGGAAACATGAGGTTGTAAAGTTTTATGTCAATCAGCAATTGTAAACAGAAATGACTTCAAGAACATACATTAAAAGAAATACAATTTAATATAACTTTTATGGACTTGAAACAAGACAATGACACAAAATTTACATATTCTCCCCCCAGGGAGACCTTCCTCATCACCAGCAACATGGAATTAAATCTCACAGGTTCCCTCTATATTATTTTTAATAGATCAATTTTGACTCACAGTAAAATTCAAAACTGACCAATAATTGACACAGTCACTCAAGTGTCACTGAAACCGGAAGTTACTGCAAAACAAAATCTAATATTTCACAGTAAAACTCAAAGCTCTGTGTTGTAAAATATTTGCTCTTTGTTAAGTTTTTTCAGTATTCCATTTGTAAAGAGGAAACATGTTCTCAGTCGGTTAATTAACCAGCAACATAAGTCAAATAATGAATGTGGCTGCCTCCGAAATAAATCAGAATAGATTAACAGAATCCTTCAGTACACATTTCAAAGCCACCACAGTAACTCTTTCTGAAGGTTAAGAAACAGGAAATGTGCTTCTGCGAGTGAACAGCAGAGCAGCTTTCAGGCGTCCTGCTGTTCTGGACTGGCATAAGTTGGGACAGGAAGAGCTGTGGGACCGCTGGGGCTGGCTTACTGGAGCATGACTGGACCAGAGCAGATGTCAGAGGGGTGCTTGGAAACAACAATGGGAGGAAGCAAGTGCTGCTACAGTAACTGCAACCAACAGTTACCAAGGCCTCGCTCAGTTGCCATAAACTACAATTAAAAAAAAAAAAAAGTTTTGCTCAAAGGCTACAGCAACAACATTATTACTTTACAACCCTGAGAGTAAGCCTTAAATGTAACAGATTTTTCTGTTCCAGAATGGCTGTTTCAGCACAGTGACAAAGAGAGCCCACTCCAATAAAACATTTTCATATAGCATGCATTGGTTTAGTCTAACAACATCTCAGCCAATGACACGAAGGCTGTGTACACCACTGCTATAAATACTGCTGAGAGTCTTGGCTCCCTGCAACACTCCTAAAACAGGTTTTTTTGCAATGTGACCATTAACCAAACTGTCCCTCTTTTTTGAGTCAGTGAAGTATGTGAGAGGCTGCCATTTGCCACGGATGCAGAACAGGGGCCCAGACTGCCTGCTACTCATTTTTAACATGTCATGGATAGAAACAGATTTCAGGTATAGACCAGGCCACTGAGACAACAATCAAGAAGCTCCTCTATACCTAGTGCCTCTCCTCAGCCTAGCCACCTGCTGTGGTCTTTTCTCCATCAAGTCCTTCAAATGTCAACGAGTCTAAGAAAAAGGAGCCCTTTTTCAGTAATCCAAGGGAGCCAAGGGAACAGACGGGCTAAATACAGCCTGCCTCAACTGCAAGGCAGATACAAAGAGTTAACCCAACAAAACCAGTAATATGGAGACTGAGATCCAGAACCCTCATATACCAAAGAACACAAATCCAGAAAGTCAACATATGTCAGCTGGGTTCTCCTCCAAAGCACAGCTAATCTCCAGAGTGTCCAAGGCTCGAAGACATTCTTCTGGTTCAGATCTACCATCTTTAGTCAGTGGAGGTTCAGTGTAGACAAAAGAGAAGGCCAAGCATCAATGGCAGACATGAGCCAGGCGTGCCCTTCATACTGACAGTCTGGGTAAATGTAAAAGGCATGTTTTGAGAAGTCTGGATGTCCTTTGTTGTGTTGGTGGAAGTGGTGGTTTTTTATTTTTTCTGTTACCAATATTTTGGGTGTAGGAGGTGAACTCTGGTCCTCAAAATCTCATTTGGCTTTTTCCACTCTACCATTTGAGTCAACCACTGGATATCTCAACTTAAGAAGGAGGTATACTGATACTGATAGGATAAGTAAAAAAAAAAAAAAAAAAAAAAGTAAATTTTAGTTTCTTTCCTGTTTGCTATTTTTTGGGGGGTCAGAGTCATGGGGCTTGAACTCTGGGCCCAGGCATTGTCCCTGAGCTCTTCAGCACAAGGCTACCACCCTACCCCTTGAGCCACAGTCTCACTTCCCATTTTCTAATAATTAATTGGAGATAAGTCTCGATCCTCGGATCTCAGCCTCCTAAGTAGGTAGGGTTGCAGGCATGAGCCACCCTGCCCGGAGCTGTTTTGCTAATTTTTTTTTTTTTCTGCCAATCCTGGGCTTGGGCTCAGGGCCTGAGCACGGTCCCTGGATTTTCTCAAGGCTAGGGCTCTACCACTTGAGCCACAGCACCACTTCTGGCTTTTTGCTACATATGTGGTACCGAGGAATCGAACCCAGGTCTTCGTGCATGCTAGGCAAGCACTCTACCACTAGGCCAAACTCCTGACCCCTGTTTGCTAATTTTTAATAGTAATTTATTATATAAAGAATCCTCAGCCGGGCCTGGTGGCTCACGCTTGTAATCCTAGCTACTCAGGAGGCTGAGATCTGAGAATCATGGTTCAAAGCCAGCCTAGGTACAGGGTACAAAAGTCTGTTAGACTCTTATCTATAATTAATCACTAGAAAACAAGAAGTGATGCTGTGGCTCAAGTGATAGAGCACTAGCCTTAAACTGAAGAGCTCAGGGACAGCGCCCAGGCCAGAGTTCAAGCCCTGTGACCTAAGGTGTGTGTGTGTGTGGGGGGGGGGGGGGGGAGAAGGGAATCCTCTTCCAGTAAAAACTACCCCAATCTAACAAAAATTCAGGACTTTTCTCTTTCTCTGATATCCTTTTCACTTTAATTACACGTTTCATTGACTTTGAAATGAACTCAACTACTGGCTCCAGGATAATTTACATTTAGTTAGACATTTAAAGTTCCCATAAAATGTTCTATAATGTGAACATTATGAAGCACAAATGTGGTCTCCTCAGACAAGGGTTGATTTGAGAGTAAACATCCATAATTACTTAATACAAAATGATCTAAGAGTTTCTAACTTCTCTAAATTTGAAATGGATTCAGAAACTCTATCCTGGAAACACAAAAAGGTAGTATCTCACAAAGAAACACATTTAATTTGAAGGGCTTCCTGAACAACTTGTACAGGTGACCCATACAAATTCAAATAAATTTGCAGTATCATCACTGATTCCATGATTCTTTGATGAATGGGTCATGAACAAAACTACCTGAGAACTTCAATGGTTTTCTGGACGCTAAAGGGCCCATGAAGGCAAGCAGGGGAGGGGGGCAGCGGTCAAGAGAGAGAAAGAGGAAGAAAGGGTCTGTGTCAGCTGCACATACGGAAGTAGTCCTTTGGTCCCAGAAGAGCTGCTTGGTTCCA
The DNA here is from genome assembly GCF_031878675.1 of Megascapheus bottae. NCBI lineage: Eukaryota > Metazoa > Chordata > Mammalia > Rodentia > Geomyidae > Megascapheus > Megascapheus bottae. The sequence goes on from NC_143519.1 coordinate 55,920,874, forward strand.
AAGGTGTAGTGGTAGGATCCAATGCCTCCATCCCCACCTGCCCTTTCAGAACTGCTGATTTAGCCCCAGGCCTCTTACCCATGCTAGGCAAGTACTCTACCACTGGTACTATATCTTCAGCCCCATTTCTTTCATTTTGAAGGTGAGGAAACTGAGGCCTGGCAGATGTTTTTTGCCCAACTTACAAGGCCAGGAAGGGGCAATAGTTAAGCTCAGGTTGCCTAAATCCAGCTCTTCAGAAAGTTCTACCCTCAATGAACTTAAATTTGAAATCAGTGACACACAGAAGTAACTCCAGCTTTTAAAATATCACTGCGTGGTTTTTTATTTCTATGCAATCATCTAAGCACTTGTAATATTCAAAGAGGAATATCATCCACAGGCACAATGATTCTATCTGCTCCAAAGTTGCACCTCCCTCCTACCACCTCCTCTCATCCTCTTTCTGTTGAAAGACAATTCAGTGGTCCTTTCATCAAGTCTCACATCAAGATAATGCCTCCTTAACCCAGTACCACTCACCTCCCCAAGCACGACGTAATTACGAAGGCATGGTAGCTGAGTCCTGAGGTTTATATCTATAGCTATCATCCTAGCTATTCAGGAGGCTGAGATATGAGGATTGTGGTTCAGAACTAGCCTAGGCAGGAAAGCCTGTGAGACCCACCTCTCCAATTATTCACCAGAAAACTGGAGTGATGCTGTGGCTCAAAGAGGTAGATTGCTAGCCTTGAGGAGGAGGTGGGGGGGGGGGAGGAATTAAGCCTTAAGGACAGCACTCAGTCCCTAAGTTCAAGCCCTAGGACTACCCTCCTCCCACACACACACACACAATGGCCTGCCAGCCTCTTAGAACTAATCACATGGGAAAAGATCCTTGTTGAAAGCCAAACTCTACAACACTATTATATACAAATATAGGTGTGTGGTTAATGCTTTTATAACCAGTTTTCCCCTATATATTATTTCACCCAATTGCCACATTAAAACCCGAGACATATTCAGGACTATTTTAATAATCGTCACAATACACAGAGCTTGATATGAATTGCATTTCAAATTGGAGTCTGTTCTCTCATTCTCTAAGTCTGAGGAAGTCCCCAGTAAGAGGTAGTGAACACAAAAAGATCTGTGTTATCAGAACCACAGATGTAATTCAATATGTCTATTTCTGATAGACTCCTGCGACCTATTTTTATCAGTTTGAGTTATATACCTCCTACCCTCCAATCCTATAGCTGATCAGGACCTGAAACTGACAGCCCACAATCTGGAGGTCTTAATCATAGCCTACAGCAAACACAAGATGTCCTGTATTGGAATGTAAATGGCAATGCTGAGCTAACAGTGAAAGAGAACCCTGCATTTTCCCTGGAAGCTTGTAAAAAGTGTCTTCTACTGATCAAGGCAGAAAGAAAGTGCCAGCCTTGGGGCATGTATGGGTCCCTGTTCACCACAGTGAAAGCACCTCTCTCCTGGCCCACACACCCATCTCCAGCTGAAAGAGCCTTTTCACAGGGAATAGAGGTGTGCTACAAGATCTTCATTAAGTAATTTAATAATTTGTGTGTCTGGTACTTCAGTCCCCAAACAAAAAGGAATGTGCCCAGGTTCCAGCAGACAGAGCCACCCTCTTTCTGCTAACCTGTTCTGGTGTAGGCAGGCAGGGCTAGAGGACTAGTCTCTTAAACACACTGCTTTCCCAACTTCAAAGGGTCAGGATCTATTTTTCAACTTCTGATTGGGATTGTACCCAAGTTCAAATCATAGGCTGACAGAGACTAAACACTGACAGATATAAAACCATCCTCCATCAAGTGAAGACTGACAGACAAAAGGAGCAAGAAGTAAGAGAAGAGGGAATGGAAATCTACCTGCCTTGGATGGGAAATGAGGTCTTGGAATTGCAACCATTTGCAGATGGCTCAGTGGCAATTTTGTAAAACTTGGAGGGCAGTCAGAAGTGAGCAACCTCTGCATAGTACTTTTTCATTTTCGGTGTTTTTAATCTTATTCTTTTCCTGTTTTAAGGTGTGTCCACACAAACGAGTGAAAGTTATTTCTAAATTAAATTTCTTTCCCTAAAAATTCTGAGTTCATGAACTTTTCTTACCTATAAGTGCAAGAAACAACAAAAACAAACTAATGAAATTCACTAGACTTGTCTGCTGGCATGTTAAAAAAAAAAATCACATAACACCAAATCTTAAGATGCAATTCTTTCTTGAATGGATTCCTTCAGAAATGTTTACATAATTGTGGTTCACATGGTCGCTACCCACCCAAATTCATTGGATGGTTTTGATGAGCTGAAATTTTGTTTTGCCTTCCATAATGTCACATCTCTAAGCTTGAATACTCCCTAACTCCATGCCAACCTAAGTGTGGCTCCAAGACTAACAAGCCTTGATAGCACCAAGAAGTCGCTCCAGATGCTCCCTAAGTACCACCACAAGAGATGCTTTGTTACTCCAAAACCATCTAAGCCCATTTGAACAACTCTGCTAAGACAATCAGCCTTACACTAAATAGCCTACCTGTAATCTGCTCTATGGATGCTTATCTATTTACTACAAGACTTGGAAATATAAATTTTAAGCTTGTTGTGTTGAATACTTAAAAAACTAATAAATCCAACTGAAGACACAGTTCAAGTGGTAGAGTGCCAAACTGGCAAGTGCAAAGCCCTAAGTTCAAGTCCCAGTGACACCAAGCAAACACACACACAAACCCAAAGTTCTCTTTTGGTACTGGGATGACTGAGGGTGGGATGGAGTTCTTGAATCTAATATGCCACACTGCCTGTCACTACTTCTACCAATAATCAAACATTTACACGACAAAATAAAAAGCAAACATCAACATTAAATCAAAGATAACTAGGTGAGCAACAACACAGCAATGCAAACTCAAATGAGTAATCCAATACCCCAAGCAGTCACTAAAGCCAAACCTGCTATAGTTTGTCTTCTCAAGGAATGTATCCACTACACATTTCACACTAACAAAAACTACTTCGGCCTATCTTAAGAGATGCTAGATTTCCCCCAACTCTGAGTTCCACACTTCACATACATTCTAACCTTTAAGCCTTACCACCTGTGCTTTTATTGAGGCTGAATTTGTACACAGTCAAGAGTTCAAGTGTTTTATGTCTATCTGGGTGAACTTTTACAATTGCAAATGCAATGCAACCACCACTTTCTGTGAGTTCTCAGAAAGCCATCAATTTCTCTCTGCTCTCTAGTCAGCAACCCCTACCACCCAAGGGTTCTGAATTCTATTCTATTATGAATTCTATTCTGAATTCTAGTACATACACTGATGTTGCTTGTTTACTGAAACTCACTTAAATGGAACTGCTTTGCCATGTATGTGCCTCCCAGAGTCTGGCTTCTTTAGGTCTAAAAGGAGCAGTGCTCTGTTCTCCTGGCTGGGAGAAAAATAACTAGAAGAAGAGTGTGGACTCAAGAAATGTTGAGTGCATGGTGGAGAGGGCTATAGGACAGGAAGCTGGAAGAGTGCATCCCTTTCAGGAACTGTACAGCCTTTGACGCAAGGCAGAGAGTACTTCGATGTTTATCCTTCAAGGCAGTACACTAATGTCTGAAGATGCCTGAAAAAATGAATGGTATAATTAAAGAGATGCCTCAAGTTTGATGTAGCAGCTTACTAAGAGCAGAGCCAAGAAGGAAAGAAGCTGGAGGCAATACACCATTGAGAGATCGGGGTAGAGCTGCAGATATGAAATGGTATGGGCCACAAGAAGGGGAAGACTTCAGACACTGCCTCCTTCTGCTTCACAAGCAGAGGGATTCAGTTGGAGGGATTTTCCCCCCAGGCTCTTGCTTGGAAAGTCATTCTTACCGTTAAGTAAGAATGGTGGTAAATGCTGTTCAAAACCTGATAAGGATAGAAAACCAGTTTTTGGAGAGAAGGTAAGTTTAAGGCCATAGGACTAGCTATGCGTTCTGCTGAGTTGACAAATTAGACCAATGTGAACATGAAGATGAAGAACACGGCTAAGACTAGATGAACTTTCATAGACCATCTGGGCTGACTCCAGTGAGAGAGTACAGAGGATCGCCAAGAAACCAAGAAACCACACAGACTGGAGCCTTGAGGAATACATACTCACATAAAATACTGGCGAGGGGCGGGGAAGGGGGAATGATAAAGCTTGCCATAGTATCAGGGTAGAAGGATGAAAAGTAAAAGACTATAGCATCAATTTGGCAATAATTCTGCCTAACAAGCATTCAGTTTTAAAATGCTCATCTCCAGCCCAAAGATTCAGAATGCTACAAAAGATTCCCCCAGAAAACACAAGGTACTTCAGAAGCTTCTTTAATGCTTTCCAGATTTCTTCAAGGTATTACTTTGCAAATTACTGCCTGGGCATGCTAAACTTAGCAAATTACTATTTGGGTGAACTAAATAGTAGCCTAGTACTCTGAAAGAGTTAATGGGACTTCCAAACTGTCTAATTTACTCCTAAAATGCTTGTGATAGGCTGGAGGCTAATATAATTTGCATATCACCAGTGGGGAATTAAAGCCATCCATTCAATTGTACATTCACTTTTGTGTCCAAACTTCCATCCAAATTGCAATTCATATGTTTTTATTTAGATTTCCTAATTGTAAAAATTAGAGGACTCATAATCAGTCAGCAGTATGCCTTCACAAAGAAATCCCCAACACATACACGCTGGAAAAGAGGTAGAAATATTTACAATATTTACATTCAACATTTGGAAATAATAAGAGCCTGCAGTGTCTCCAATCTACATTTAAAAGTAGACTCCAAGACTATGTCTAATCCAGGACCTCTGCCTTCCCTTCCTTACATTTATGTCTTCATGTCTCTAGACTTTTGCAACTTCCCCACATGCAAGTAAGTTTCTCATTAAAGCACAGTCTTAAATGAGAGCCCCAACCCCTAAATGATGTCAGTATATAAAATAAAAGGGAAACTTATCTTTTGGTTCTGAAGTATTTTTTAAATCCACTGTAATCTTCCAGATATGTTGTAATGATGTATTTACACTATTCACTGACTGAAATTATTCTGTTAATCAAAAACTAGTTGGCAAATTTTATACATATTTTAAGTAATTACATACAGTAATGCAAAGGAAAGAAAATGAAAGCAGTGCTAAAATACTAACAGTTTTAATTTTCCAAACGTGGCTCTTTTCCCCACATTTTAGATTTTAAATTATACATACAAATTTAAAGCCAAATGTGTTCAGATCCCCAAGAACATCTGAACCAAATCAATCTCCCAGAACTGTTAAACATACTAAACATTTATACTTCAATATAATAAAAATTTTAAATTCCTATTTGAATTCTTGGCAGTTAAATGGACTTTTTAATAAAAAATCGGATTGGAATTTTTCCAGCTCATGACAAAAATTATATTTTAGTTTGTTATGCTTTTAAGACATTTATAGAGCAATTATGAAGACTATTCGAATGAAGTGGTAGAGATCAGTAAAACCCCTATCTGGCAGGTGTGAATAGCCATGAGATTTTCATGCCCAGCTCAGTCCTATCACATAATCTTTTCACAAGAAAAAACTGGGCACCAGCGGCTCATTCCCGTAACCCTAGATACTCAGGAGATTGAAATGTGAGGGTAGTAGTTCAAAGCCAGCCTGGGCGAGAGGGCAGGAAAGTCTATTAGACTCTGGTCTCCAATTAATCACAGAAAAAAATGTAAGTGGCTCTGTGGAACAAGTAGTAGAAAGGCTATCCCTTAGCACAAAGGAGTCTAAACACCCAGGCCTTCAGAGTTCAAGTCCCAGGCAAAAACAAAAACAAAACCACCAACTAACAAAAGAATATGTATCTTTTAAAAACATAAAGAATAATTGGAACTCTCTAAAAAAGTGCCTGTTATTGGTAATAACACAATATATACAAATACATGTATACACACATAGACACACATCACAGCTTCCAGAGTTCAGGCAGTTGATGAAATCACACACAGCAAAATTCACATAAACATTTATCGAGATAAATTTTACTTTTTAATTTTTCAGCGCCATTGTTGTAAGAACTAAATAAAACTTAAAAAAATATTAAAAACTAGCCTATAAATTCCATAACTAATCTGTAGCTTTTTTTTTTTTTTTTTTTTGCCAGTCCTGGGCTTGAGCTCAGGGCCTGAGCACTGTCCTTGGGCTTTCTCAAGGCTAGAGCTCTACCATTTGAGCCACAGCACCACTTCTGGCTTTTATCTATGTATGTGGTACTGAGGAATCAAGCCCGGGTCTTCGTGCATACTAGGCAAGCACTCTACCACTAGGTCAAACTCCCAGCCCCTGCACCTTAATTCTTGGTAAGTTATACCTTCTCCTCCCCAGCCTTCTCAAAGGTGAATCTGAGCAAATGAACAAGAAGCAGACACTGGATATGAATACAACCTCAGGCATTTAAGTTAGTCATTTGGTGGGGAATATGCCTGCTGTAAATAGAGAAATTTTCAAAAGGAATAGATAAATGAGATAAATAAAAACTTTGAAAGGAAATTTTTTAAGCCTTTCTTTTCTGTTTCTCCCAGTCTCACTTTTCAAAGCATAGGGGATTAAAGGTGAAGGGAAAGGGGAGATGCATTTTCATGTACTTATTCAAGGACTAGAAAATGAAATTCACATACGCAATTATAAAAAATAATTTCAAACCCAAAATAGGGAGTTATCTTCATTGCTAATACAGCTTTGATGGTGTTTGCTGTTTCTACATAAGATCACTGAAATTACAAAAAGCTATTGTTTTAATTTCATTTCATTCCAACACAAGGCATTCCACCTAGCAGGTATGATTTACAAAGCCTGCTAACCATACCACCTTTAGCCACTAATTGCTGACCATTTTTAGAGCTTTTCCAAGATATATGTCAGAGATTTGTGTAAGTTACCAGTACTGTTTACTTAGGTGGCATGTCAGATTCAAAACAAAGCAAAAAACCTACTATAAGCAATGAGCCCTACAAATTACGCCACCATCATGTGTCAGGCTCAGGTACCCCATCTTGAGAGACTCCCCTGAAAGACAGGTATAAAAACCCTGCTCACCACATTCACCACCTCACTCTCCTCACTATCCTGGTCATTCAAGAGCTATACTAACAAAAGGCAAATTTCAACTCACTCTCTTTAATTAGGAGCACCAACAATTGTCGTTAAAATGTCCTCCAATTCTATTTCATTTTAAGCATCTTTCAGCACATTCTTAAGATAAATCTATTGTTTCTCTATAAGATAGCGGGAGAAAAAGGCTGTATCCTAAGTAAAATAGATTATATGTAGCTTTGGGGCATCTGGTATTGGTAATGCCATTGAGCATAAAGTCTCAAAATGTCTGTCATCCCATTCTAAACCATCCCCAACCAGATCAAAACTCTAGCTCATCAAAACAACAACAACAACAACAAAGGTCTTTTAGTACAAGATTTAAAATACAACGAGTTTACCTTAAACATTTGCCTTTAAACTAGGCATGTAATGTATATGTAGTAAAGGAAATATTTCCTGCTGAATCAAGGTGCTCTGTCTAGGTTTCTGTTCTTTTTTTTTTTTTTTTTTTTTTGCCAGTCCTGGGCTTGAGCTCAGGGCCAGAGCACTGTCCTTGGACTTTCTCAAGGCTAGAGCTCTACCACTTGAGCCTCAGCACCACTTTCAGCTTTTTTCTACATATGTGGTACCGAGGAATCGAACCCGGGTCTTCGTGCATGCTAGGCAAGCACTTTAACCACTAGGCCAAACTCCCGGCCTAGGTTTCTGTTCTTTCTTATAAATTTACAATGCATTGTTACCAAACATTTATAATCTTGGTGCATTTATTCATTGTTGTTTGTTTGTTTAAAGCAAAATCTACCTAACTGAACATTTGTATGTAGAGTTCGTGCATACAGAATTCTTTGTGGAACCTATTTTTTTAAAGGTCTGACCACAACTAATTAATCAGCAATTTAAGCTTTTCAAAGTCTTCAACTTAGCTTCCATAAATATAATTTTCACATACATTTAATTGGTTCATTTACTATTAATTCTTTTTTTAATTTAGTTAATTCTTATTAATTAGGAAAATAAGCACCATTACACAAACATAAAAGCACAACTAAGTTCCAAGAAAGCTAGAGCGTGACTACTGTTCTGGAGGGTGATTCAGGCTGTGGAGAATTGGATCCAGGGTTAGCATGACACAGAGGAAGTGGTCAAGAAAAGTAAGCACAGGTACCAAACAGGGGCAACAACAGGGAAGTGCCACAATATTTTTTTTTTCTTGTGTGATTTCTGTTCAGTGTGACAGAAGCTGAACTTCTGCAACTTCTACTCGAAGGAAGGAAGGAAGGAAGGAAGGAAGGAAGGAAGGAAGGAAGGAAGGAAGGAAGGAAGGAAGGAAGGACGGACCTAGGAAGCACTAACATAAACTTTTTAACTGTATAATGTCTAAATATTCCCCATTCCTACACATTCATCTCAAAGAAAATCTGCACGGTGAGTGTATGTGTACGTAAATTAGCACAGAAATGTGACTACAAGTAACTCCCAATCACCTCACAATTAGTTTAATGCTAAGTAATTTTTTTTAATTCTTTTGCCTTTGGAATACAGTACAGTCCTCTTCCTATTTATCTGCCCATGTGCTATTTTACATTTACATTAGAACTGATCAGCTGCCATCCACTCAGCATCAAAGGAGTATCAGTATTAAGCAAGACACCAGGACATTGGAAAAAGCGGAGACCCAACATTTTTTTTTTTTTTTTTTTGCCAGTCCTGGGCTTGAGCTCCGGGCCTGAGCACTGTCCTTGGACTTTCTCAAGGCTAGAGCTCTACCACTTGAGCCTCAGCATCACTTTCGGCTTTTTTCTATGTATGTGGTACCGAGGAATCGAACCCTGGTCTTCATGCACGCTAGGCAAGCACTTTAACCACTAGGCCAAACTCCTGGCCCCTAGAGAGACCCAACATTTACACTGCAGATAACTGAAAGATGATGCTACTTACACATCACAAGCCTTTCTCTGCTGGAAGCTTCTTCTTCTGAAAATCAATACCTAGTTACTAGTAAATGTTTAGAGAAGTACATACCTAAATAGAGAACTAAAACTTCAATTCACTGCTTGAGCATAATCATTTTCTTTCCTGATCCAGGAAAAAGAAGTTTCCAGAATATTTTGAGGGTAATTCCAATTTGTCTACAGACACTGTTAGAAACCTTAGTGGTATCTAGGGCAGCATAGTCCATTAAGCTAATTTTTAAGCTGGGCATTGGTGGCTTATTCCTGTAATCCTTGCTATTCAGGAGGCTCAGATCTGAGGATCTCTGTTCAGGAAAGTTCATGAGACTCTTATCTTCAATTAACCACCGAAAAAAGCCAGAAGTGATGTTGTGGCTCAAATGGTAAGAGTGGTATCCTTGAGCCAAAGGAGCTCAGAGCCCAGGCCCAAAGTTCAAGCCTCAGAATGGGGGAGGAGAAGTTGGGGGGGGGGCAATACTTATTTTTAACAATGCTATCTATTACTAGTAGTACAAACAGGAAATTTCCCTTCTCCAAAGTCTACACTTCCAAATGCTAGTGGTGCGCTAAACATCTCCAACAGCCAACTTCAGTCACGCTTCAGCTGGGTCCTTTTGAGGCCATACCCTGAATCTCCTCAATGCAGCCTCCTGCAACCACAGCCTGTTGAAACTGTATGATATTCCAGTGCTCACTGTAAACGTATGCCTTGTTTTTTCCTTGGGCTTCCTCCTATGCAGCCTTTCTGTTCCCCTCAGTCCTTACAGCTTCCCTCGCTGGCAACACTGTACAGACTGATCAGTCCCTTTAAGGCTGAGGCTGTGTCACCATTGAATGCACAAAGGGAAGGCACATCATGAGTGGGATCAACAGACACAGGCCAGCGAAAACAATCAGCCAGTATGTGGAAGGGATGCCACAATTATACCACTAAGAGATGCTTCTTCTATCTGCTGACAGTGGGAATCAAGAAAATTCTCTAGCAAATGAACAAGGATAGGTAGATAATAAAGTAACAATGAAGGAGACTAATAACAGACACAATGATGCAATCAAAGATAGTGAAAGGCATGCTCTATTTAACCAAAATGCTACTTAAAAAATTTAAAGCAAATGCAAAAAGTGAAGGCCAAAATAGCATCCATCTATTGCAAACATACTGAGTTGGCAGCTTTCCAAACTGAAGTTCAGCCGCAGCTTACCACAGAAACCATGCCACGCCTATCCTATCACCTGGGGCTATCTAGCTCAAAATGAAGCTTTTCACAGGCAGTACACCAGTCTGTCCATTTGTATGAGAGTGGGGTTTTGAGTGACAATGTGTCATGTTCTCTTTTATTAGGGAGAAGGGGAGGCTAGGTGCTAAAAGGGACCACCCGTGGCTGAGGAGTGGTGCCATGCTAGACATCATCAGCACGACAAACCTCCAACCCTTCCACCAACCTTGAGCTACACCGCAGCTAAGGATCCTGCATCTTAACCTCTTCATTCTTTCTTGCATTGAAAAAAAAGGGGAGGGGGCAAGGAGAGGTGTGGAGTAAGAAGTCACACTGCTCACTTTCCTGACCATGCTAAAAGCAAGTTCTGCTTTTATAGGTACAGTCCAAGCTCGCGCCAGTGCTCATACCTGTTCTCCTAGTTATTCAGGAGGCTACGACCTGAGGACCTCCATTCAAAGCCAAAATGGGCACACAGAAGTCGAACCAACCAGCAGAAACCAGAGGTGGAGATGACGGAGATGCAGATCAAGTGATACAGTGCCAGCCTTGAGCAAAAAGGTAAGGGGCAGTGCTCATGCCCGGACTTCAAGCCCTAATATCAGCAAGCAAGCGCACGTGTACGTACACGCATACACGCGTACACGCACGCACGCACGCACGCGCACACACACACACACACACACACACACACTCATACAAGGCTTTCCTAACTAACCCTGCCACCCCAGCAGCCTTATCTCACCTTAACTCTCTTTCCACTGTCTTTGGGCCCTCCCCACACAATGCCTTATGTCATTTCCACTTCCCAAAGGGCTCCTGCTTCTCAATGGAAACCACACTCAACTTTCCCCAAGGAAGTCTACCTCTCCTGGTGGCTTCTGATGGAGAAGTGGATACAAGTATCTAGTACTCTGTTTACACATCTGTGTTCCCAACAATACCATTTCCTTGAGCCATTCCTAGAGTAGAGCCACATGCTAAGGATACAGCAAGGGGTCAAATGTCATCATTGTTTCCATCCCAAGACTATCACAATATTCCAGATCCCCAGCAGACAGCTATCTATCCTAATGAACCTATTTTTTATTTGTTCCTTCTTGGAAGACTCTTTAGGGAACTGTCCCCTCACTAAATTCCCATCTTCATTCATTTGTTCCAAGTGTGCTTTTGATAAGCCTACAACTATGGTAGGCATGAATGAATGAATGAATGAATGAATGAATGACAAGGTTTTCAGGGAGCTTAATTAAGACCAGGGAGAAGGAGGATTCTATAATCCCAAATACTGTGTTCAATAGTTAATATCATAAACACTGGCATGGTGGTATATTCCTGTAATCCCAGCACTTAGGAGACTAAAGTATGAGGTTACAGGTGTGAGGTTAACCTAGGCTACATTGTCAGACCCTGTATCCAAATGAAGGGAGGGGAAAAAGGGGAAGAGAAGGAACAGAAGAGGGAGAGAGTTAAAGAGGGAGGGAAATGGGAGGAGGAGAGGAATGATTGTCAATATTCCACATTTAGTATCACACATACAGGATGTTTGTTTTTGAATTCTTGTTCATTGTGTAACCCCTATTAAGGTAATTCCTATTGATTTGGGTGCTTTTTTTTTTTTCAATCAAGCTTTACACGTTTTCAAAAAAGGCAACATCCAAGTGGAGTGAAGGAACCAGTGAAGTCAAATCGGAATTTCTAGATTAGCAATAACTCTCAGTTGTATTGGTAGAAGGTACTCAGGAGATGGCCCCGTCCAGTGCTATACCTTTACAGAAAGATGTCCAAGGCAGATGGGTTATGCAAATAGCCCAGGACCATCCCTAAGGTCTGAAGCCAAGTCATTCTTACAGTCCAGATCTTTATACTTCCCCATCTCATTCCCCTTATCTCCAGTAAGCTATCTCAGTCCACATCCATCTTGAAACTGGGGTTTCTTGTAGCAGAGTAAATAATCAAATATTACCTTCAGTTGTTAGTATTTTGAACATCTTTGGTAAGACTGACTTACCGGTCTCAGTACTTCACTCCTAGTTTTGGTGGATAAAGTATATTTCCCTATTTTTTTGATTTTAGGGTCACCTGGGGCAAGAGGATGCTTATAGGCCTGACATTAGGAATGGCCTGAAACACACTTGTACAGCAGGGCTCATGTTCTTGCACACCTGGCACTATCATGAGAACTTACCCCAGAATCACCCTGCTTCCAGCCAAGCCACAGGCAATCTCATACACATGACCAAGAAATAAATGTTTCTGCTTATCTGTCCCTGGTGAGCCCCTTAGAATATCTGCGTGCTGTGGCAAAAAGGGTAATCCCTTGTTCTTTTTTATTTCCATCTTGCTGATTTCTCTAGGCCACCTTCTATTCAAATTTCCTTCAAAAAGAACGTGTACTCAAATCAAAGTGTCATCCCCAAGTTTTTTTTTTCCTGATTCTTAAAGAAGGGTATTATGTAAGAGGATAGAAGAAAGTCATCCTTTCAGTATCACCTCACGAAATGCCTCCTTCAAAGCAGTTAGGTTTGTCACGATTGCACTTCACTTAATTTATTAAGGATAATTTTCAGCTCCTATGATGGATCCTACAGATAGTGGGAAGGGAGCACATGTATCTTTCACTGCAGGAACAGGAGATTTTTTTCTTAAGGCTGTTTCAAACTTTCAGTTGGAATAGATATTGAAATGTACCAAGTTTTGGATTGCACTAAACAACTGCACTGACAGCCAATGTTGATTTTGCTCACATGTGCTCAATGTCTTTCAAATCACACAAATTTAATTATCAAAATCATTTGTAATTTTTGAAGCTCAGTAGGCTTGAAATAAAAATGCATTTGAATGATAATTAAATTATGCAATAAAACTGCTGGCAGGGTTGGCTAGGAACCTCCTCAATCTGCCTTCTGCTTGCCATGAGGAGGTCACCTTGTTTCCTTTTTTTACCCTTCTTCTGTCTTATGAAATGAGATACACGTGCTTCTTTGGAAAGGCTGTCACTTCCACAGTTCACACACACACACACACACACACACACATCAAAATACTGCTCACACATTACTTCATGATTTCAATTACCCACCACTCCACCTGATTGTGTAATATATTGATAAACACATCTAGTGTATATAACAATTTTGATAACTGTTTTGGGTTTTTTTGCAAACTCATGTATTTTGGAGCACCCAGGATATGTTGCATCCCCTTAATGTGCCTCATTCTTATTAACAAAGGACTCAGTAGTTCTGTTTTTGTGGAATCATGAAGGTACTGCAGAAAAGGAGAAGGGATAACAATATATGTGTGTATACACATGTATACATATAGTTTTTTAAAAGGACCTCCAAACCAAGGTAACATTAAACACTGACAGCCAGCATTCCATGTATATTGAACATATATGTGTAAATACACATATGTGTGGCAATGAAATTTTTAAATGGTAATTATGATGAGGGATCTGTCTATTTGGCACCATCTAAAACCGGCAAGCAATAATTGTACAACAAGGGGATGTTTAGTGTGTGAGGTTTAGGACACTGTGCCAGAAAACCTAAAGCATCCAAGTTGTAAAACATTGTAATAAGCAGGTAATCCTAGGCCCAGCGTCCAAGTTTCTGCCCTAACCTGTTCCTTATGATTATGATTTTAAAACCTCCCGGTGTCAGCAGGTTCACTGTGAGTCAGACCTGAAATAATAAATGGCTCATTTTCCATCCTGCTGGAGGAAACACATCATGGCTCATTGTGGTTCACTTAACTGAGGCTGTTTTTACAGGAAAACTAAGTCATTCAACCTTACCATTTGTAATTTTTTTCATTAACAAAGCTCTGTATTACAATCCATTTTTAAAAAGAAAAGGCATGTTTTCAATTTGGGCTATTAAAACAATAGTACACAAACATCTAGAAGGAAAAAGAGAATAGAAACATTCACAAAATCCAATTTTTGACCAACAAACACCCTAGTTTGCCAAGATCACCAACTAAACACAATCATTTCATCGAGATAAAAAGTTGTTTATAGGGTCAACCATATGGTAATACTATTAAGAAGCAGCCCAAAGCTCTTGCCACTCTTCATTAAGTCTTCCAGATGTGATTAAACTACATGTATCTGTACACCAATATACCTATTCCAGAACCCAATGTCTTAGTTGTTCAACCACCTGGATGAAATTTGGGGGGACAAGTTTTATCTTCATTAGAAACAAAGGTTCACAGGTGTTCAACCTCTAACACCTATGAAGACAAATCTATAACTTCTGCTAAATTATCATATTGAAAGAGCTGAGCCATGATTGAGGGAGAGAAACCCTACCAGAAGATTCAACCTACTCACTCCTTCTTTACCTGACTCTTTGTATGTCCTTAACATGAATGGCTAATACAAAAAGATAACCTATTAAGGCAAACAGCAGAAGCTGTTGTGCTGGTCCGGGGGCTTGAACTCAGGGCCTGGACACTGTCCAGCTTTTTCAAGGCTCTACCCTTGAGCCACAGCACCACTTCCTGGCTTATTCTGTGTATTGAAACTGAGGAATTGAACCCAGGGCCTCATGCATGCTAGGTGAGCACTCTACTACCAGGCCATGCTTCCAACCCTTGAAGAAATTACTTTTAAAAGCAATATCTTGGGTTTGGAGGCATGATTCAACTGGTAAAGCACTAACCAATGAATGAAATCATCAAATATTGAACTCAAGTCCCAGTTTTAGGCTACTCAAGAGACCTGCTATCTCCCTCCTCCTATAATGTTATCAACAGTGAAAAATAAAAACCCTAAAAGGAAGGACCAAGTTTCACCCTGGCTTGTTGCAGATTTTTCCAGGGGTAGGGTCAGCTCTTAGAAGGCCTAATAGAAAAGGCAGTAACTTATCTATCTTCCATTTATAAGTTGTCACACTGTGGGAACCTAAACCTTCCATCAACTCTGGGCCTCCTCACCTCTCCCACAGGATCCTGGAAAACACTGATGGAACACAGCAGGCACAAACGCGTGACACAAACATCACAAGAACACGCCATTTATGGGAGGCTACAAGATCTCCTTGAAATCAGGGTGATGCCTCAGGTTTTTTTACCTTAAGGAAGAAAACACACAAATACACTTTTGCTCTGAGTGTATGTTTTTACTATTTTTTACTATGTGTATACACATACACCACAAATGAGCCTGAGGAGGTTTCTTTGGAAAAGAAATATGGGCTGAGAACCTGGAATTGTAGGTTCTCAGGAGGCTGATATCCAAAGTTTCATGGTTCAAAGCCAGCCAGGGAAGAAAAAAAATCCTCTGTGAGACTCCGTCTCTCAAATAACAAAACACCAGACTTCAGGCATGGCTCAAGTGGCACAGCATCAACCCAGCCAAAAAAAAAAAAAAGGAAATAAATATTAGATATAAATATAGAAGACAGAAACAGAGACAGAGAGAAATGACCCCAAAATATAAATGCCCAGGGCTAATTTCTTGTCTATTTGTGGTCAGCTTTAATACTGGTATATCAACTGCTATACAATTTTAATGGCAACCTACAAACTCTCTTCTTTTCTTTCTTCTCTTCCTTTCATCAGCAGAAAGAAAGAGTCAAATAAATCATTGTGAGCCACAATTTCAAGGTGTCTATGAGATGAACTGAAGAATTTGAGCCTTGGAATCTGGCTTAGAAAAGAACATTCATTCCTCTATCGGCATTGCCACCTGGCCAATAATGCATACCAAAATGTCTTCATCTTTCAGGTGGCTTGTGTGATGAGGTCAGGGTCTGTCAAGAGTAGCCAGGGAATCTCCAGGATATGGAAACAAGAATGTGTGATTGTTGTTCTTAATGTACTGTTTTTTCTCATCTCTTTTGTTGTCGCTTGATTATGCTCATATTGTTACAGTCTCTTACCTTGCTATCTGGTATATGGTATATACGATTATTTATTTGACACAGAAAAGGGAAGAGGGGAAAACAAGATGAGAGGAGGGAGTGGGGAAGGGTAATGAGGACAAAAATGTGAGAAGAGGTATCAATGTGTGTGAAGTAACGCATCTTCTATCTGGCAAATATAACTGTAACCCTTCTATTAATTAAATTTTTTTTAAAAAAAGAGTGGCCAGGGGTAAAAAAAGGTATCACTAAAAGGTCACTGGTCTGTCATCTCTCTCTTCCTTCATCACCAACGGATGTGGCATAGTTACATGTGGTTTGCAAGAGAACAACTCCCTTTATAGTCTGCCTCTGCAACCCAACCCCAATCTAAATCAATTTTTATTTTCAGTTTAGGGTTAAAGAAAAAAGTTACCCTACACAGAGGGATTTTTAAGTCTGAGACTTTAATCACATCAAAGTCTGGGACTTCAAAGTTGCAGTTCCTGGCTGCAGCCTCAGTGTGAGTGGGTATGGCTGTCTCTGATGGAAGAATTCGATATGCATGTGGACAACGTGGCCAAGTCCTAGGCACTGTGAGTCTGAATGTACTGACTCTCACTTGGGTGAGCTTCACAAATGATTCTGGGGTTTCAGCATCTGCTGTGTTTAAAGCTGGTACCCAAAGAGCAGAGCCCATTCAGGTCACTTGAGCAACAATGAGTTGGAGGGCCACACTGGAGCACCTCATCAACTACATGGTAACCCCAGCTTTCCCTTTTTATAGTCATCCACTAGGCTAAAGGATAGGGCTAGTGTTATTAAATAGCTCCTTTTTCATGAAGAGCTTTAACAGGCAGAAGAGAAAGTAAATCAAAGGGGGGGGAGTAATATATGGGAGCTAAAAAAAAAAAAAAGAACTATTATCTAATCTTTTCTCTACCTTGTAACACAGTAAGTTTCCAAAGGTATTTCCCAGCAGTCTTAGTTCCCAGTTTCAGTGGCCTTTCTGCTTAAGAAATAACAGAATTCAATATGTGGATAACTATTCCAAAAGTCCCAAGGAACTAACATGATGCTACTGGTTCTGTGCAAGGCCATTGAGCCTTGCAAGTTTATTTGAAAAGTCAAACTTATTGTTGTGTGCTTGTCCCAGTGCCTGATATTTTGAAGTTGGTTAATCACCAGGACATGTGCGGATGGAAAGGCAGAGATTGGGACTCCCACTCATACATCTCAAAGCATAATCCTACATCATAGCCCCACATTTACCGCGAGAACGGGACATAACAAGGTTCCTAGAGTTGTGAATGTCAAAAAAGTATAGTCAGTGCCTAATTCAGTATTCCTGTTGACCCTCAGAAACAGTGAAGAACACAGAGGACGTGTCTTCACGCAGGTTTTGAGAATGATACTAGAGGCTTCTTGGTGCTGCACAGTGAGAGAGTGCCAGGCTCTGTGCCTTCAAGCTCATCAATACCCTTCCTAGCTGATGACCAAGCTTCAACCATCCCTGCCATCAAAGGAAACCAAACTCAAGAATGCGAATGAGGAAAGCAGTACTACAGAGCACAGGACCCTTCTCCACAACTTGTTAGATTGGATCTTGCTAGATTTGAACTGCATGTGAAATAAGTAATTAACATACTTCATTGTTCAACTCCTGATCTCTTCTGGCTTAAACCCATGGGCAGGCCCAGTGTGAAGATGTCTCCTGTACTCCAGAGAGTATGTCCTCCACCCTCCATCACCCCAGTCAGACTGAGAAGCTCAAAGTGAACACAGGTGGGTGTAAAGTACATTCAGACATAGGTCTGAGGACCTATGTCCAAGTTGGAGAAATGAGAAGAAGATGCCTGTCCTGTGAAGACAAATGGGAATCAACAAAACAAAAACATGAAGCAGAAGAAGGTAGTGTAGGCACTAATGAGTAATCAACCGTGACCAGGGAAGATGGTAATAAAGGTGACATCTGAGTGAGGGAGATGAGGTAAAGGAAGTCAGCCAAGCCATGTTCCAAACAGAAGGATGCTGTCAAAGCCCCAAAGCAGGAAGATGCTTGGCCTGAAAAGAGGTGACTATGACAGGAAAGATATGCAGGGGAGGGAAATGAGATCAGAGAAATAACTGTGGTTAGGCCCTGAAGAGCCTTGTATATGTTATTTAGGCACTAGGAACAGGTCTAAAGCAAGGAATCTGTTTGGCCCTACTGAGGAAAGCCTGTAGGAAAACCTGTCAAGAGAGTCACCAATCACCAAGGTAGCAATTACAGAGGCCTGGAGAAAGAACAGCCTGAGTAGAGGTGAGACACGGAGGGCTCTGGACATACAGTCTTGTGCCACATAATACTGCTTGGATGAATGACACAGGATAGTCTACTCTAGGGTTAACCCAGTAGCATCATAGTAGCATTCGCTTATGTTAAGTACATTCTACTATTCCCACAATGATGAAACTGCCTAAAGATACCATATTACAAAACACCACTCATTACTATATTGAAAATGTAAGATGATTAAGAGTTTGCTGATCAATCGGATGTGGAAAAGAGAAAAAGGAAGCAATGAGAAATGTTTTTAGTAATTCAGAATACTGACTCAAAATAGTTCTGAAAAGCAAATTTCTTTAAATGAGAGAACACTGCATAAGCTCATACAACAACAACAAAAAAAAATCAGAGCACCCTGCAGGGAGGCTAATGTAAAAAGAAGTACAAAAGAGACAGAAAAATTAATCAGAAGTAGAGGTAGGAGTATAACTCAGTTGTAAAGTACTTGTCTAACAGGCAAAAAAATAGAAATTAAGTAAGGAGAAGAACCAGGTACCTACCTCTGGAAGTTCTGTAAAGAAATGAGTCACTAAGAAATTTTTCCTGCTCAAGCCAGCTTCACATCGTGATCCTCAGGTTTCAGCCTCCTGAACATCTAGGATTACACAGGTGTGAGACATCTCTGTCCAGCTTCTAACAGTTTGGTTTTTTTTAAATAGAAATATAAACCTGTGCTGGGTGGCTCACATATGTAACCATAACTACTCAGGAGGCGGAGATCTCAGTATCACAATTCCAAGCCAACACAAGCAGAAAAATCCATGAGACCGGTATCTCCAATAAACTACCCAAAAGCCAAAGCAGAACTGTGGCTCAAGAGATAGCAAAAGAAGTTCAAGCCCCAGGACTGGCACCAAACAATAAAAATTAAATTCTTAAAAGGGAAACTACAAAGGCATGGTTCAGATGATACAGCTCCTACCTACAAATTTAAGGCCTTGAATTAATCCTAGTATGCCTCCCTCAAAAAAAAAAAAAGTAAACTATAAAGGGGAAGAGGAAAAATGGAAACAAAAACTTGTTTTTTCTGAAAATTATTAACCATTGAGAGAAACTTCTCCACTAAAAAGAGGCAGTCATTGTGATACACATGTATAATCACCAGCATATGAATCAGAGACAACAGGAGCTCAAGTTTGAAACCAGCCTGAGCTGCATGAGACCCTTTCTCATAAAAACCAAAGAGGCTGGGATAAACAATGACACAGGCATAACACATTAAATATTTATTCATTGGTAGGAAATTCTATGAACAATCACAAAAAATTGTTCAAAAGTGATAAAGGGGAGCCAGGAGTTTGGCCTAGTAGTAGAGTGGTTGCCTAGCAGGCATGAAGACCCAGGTTTAATTTCTCAGTACCAAGCACATAGAAAAAAGGTGGAAGCGGTGCTGTGGCTCACTTGGTAGAGAGCTAGTCTTGAGGAAAGCTCAAGGACAGTGCTCAGGCCCTGAGTCCAAGCCCCAGGACTGGACAAAAGAAAGGGGGGACCATATATTAGTTATTAGGGTTGCTATTATATACCACTTATTTCTAGGAACACACAGAGATATTGTGCTATAGGAACGTCATTTTTAACGAAATTACAATTTTCAAAAATGCTTTATGAAGCGGGTCATGGTGGTTCATGCCTGTAATCCTAGCTACTCAGGAGGCTGAGATCTGAGGATCGTGTTTCAAAGCCAACCCAGGCACTACAAAGCCCGTAAGACTCTTATCTCCAATTAAGCACCAGAAAACCACAAGTGGCACCAGGACAATGCCCAGGCCCAGGGATAGGGTGGTAGCCTTGAGCTGAAGAGCTCAAGAACAGCGTCCAGGGTCAGAGTTAAAGTCCCAGAATTGACCAAAAAAAAAAATGGTTTATGACATCCAAAAATTGTGCCAAAGAAGAACAATACCTGTCAGGTGTCTGTAATCCTAGCTACTCAGAATGCTGAGATATTTGGATCACGGTTTGAAGACATACCCAGGCAGAAAAGTCCCCATGAAACTCATCTTCAATTAACCACCAGAAAACTGGAAAGTAGATTGTAGTGCAAAATGGTAGAGCACCAGCCAATCCTGAGTGAAAAAGCTGAGGAACCAGTGCCCAGTTCAAGCCCCACAACTAACAACTATACACACACACACACACACACACACACACACACACACACACGAATTACTTGCCAGGTACTCCAAGTCTGTGACTTGGAACAGTTTTGATTCATGAGAGTCACTATGAGAATGGCACTAAAGGGCACCAGAGGAAATTCTACAGTCAGAGTACTCATCATATATTAATTGGGCTTAGCAAAACAACTCTATGGGGGAATTAATATACATATTTTTGCTGTTTTTTCTTGAAATATTTATTTAAAACTTAGAAACTTTTTCAATATAAACCTACAGAAACTTTCAAAAACATTACAAAACCCTATATACTCTTAACCAAGATAATGACAATAGAATATTAAGTAGATTACAGACTTATAAAGACCTATACAATCACAGTTCAGGTACAGATTCACATCCTCAACACTGTAATCAAGATACCTAACTACCTCATCAACACAAACGAACTCCTTCTATCAGCCTATATTTTGACAAATGTTGTACCCTATCTAGTCACTGTCCCTAGCAACCACTAATTTTTTCTTTAACTCTGATGTTTCAGTTATACAAATGTGATTGCACAGTATATAACCTTCTGATACTATTTTCTTTTTTAACTGACCAAAATACCCCTAATATCCCCCTAAGTTGTATTTATTATGAGTCTGTTCCTTTTCATTAGAGTAGTCATCCATGAGAATGCTGATTTGTTTAGCCATCTACCCATCACAAGACATCTGGTTTGTTTCCAGTTTAGGACTTTTACAAATAAAGATGCAATGAAGCTATACAGGATTTCGTGTCAAATCAAGTTTTTGTTTTTATGGTATAATGTCCCAGAAGTGCATCTGCAGGGTTGTAGAGTAACTGTGTTTAACTTCATAAAGAAATGTACAAACTCTTCTCTAGTGAGATATACTACTTTACATTTCTATCATCAGTCGATGAGAAACTATTTTGAATCCTCAATAACATTTGGTATTTTCACTATTTTCCTACTAGGCATTCTGATAAATGTGTTGTCATATCTCTCTGGTTTTAATTTGAATTCTGTATGACTTACAAAGTGCAACATCTTTTCAGCCACTACTTGTCATTTGTAGATTCTTTTCAGTGACATGTCTATTAACAGTTTTTGCCCATTCTCTAATTAAAGTTGGTTTTGGGTAAATTTTGAGTATGCCGTTTTCCACGCGGATCAGAGACTACACTGCTTGCAAGTAATTTCTCAATAGGTAGGTTGTCGTTTAAATTTTTCTGCAAAGCGTTAATATTTTAACTGCGATAAAGTAAAAAAAAAATGCCTCCTGAAAATATTTTCCTATTTCCTTTTTCTAAATGTTTTGCACCTTACATTTAAACCCACGATAAATTCTGAGGTAACTTTTACTGAAGATGTAAAGTTTAGGTGGACAACTTGGAGCTCTTATGTTGTCTTTGGTGTTTGACCAGTGGATACCAACCGCTTCAGCACCACTTATTGAATGTTCTCCATTCTGTACTCCGTCAAGCGCAGGAGGATGTGTTACCGTTCTCCTTCCAGATCCACTGAGGTCACCGTGCCGTTCTGGTACGTTAACTGCCAATACTGGCCATTTTGGGGGAAGTCCTCCAAGTGTT
Organism: Megascapheus bottae; assembly: GCF_031878675.1. Lineage (NCBI taxonomy): Eukaryota > Metazoa > Chordata > Mammalia > Rodentia > Geomyidae > Megascapheus > Megascapheus bottae. The sequence goes on from NC_143519.1 coordinate 55,943,030, forward strand.
TCTTGGTCGGATTGATCAGAGAGTTCGTCAAGCCATCCGGGTCTGGGCAGGGGCGCGCGGTTTTATTTCAGAGAGGCAAGTTTTTCCATGAGCTCTTTCTTCTCTTGGGTCAACTCCCGCAGCAGCTCTCGGTTCTGCTCCAGCCGGCTCTCCAGCCACTGGAGCAGGGGCCCGCTGACGGCGGACACCTGGCTGCACACGTTCTCCACGTACACGGAGGCGTTGCGGATCCGGGTCACCGGGTCCAGCTCGGGGCGGCCGCAGGTCCTGCTGTACGCGGCCAGCTCTTCCTGGCACAGGATCTTGGGCAGCTCCACGAGCGACTCGAGGCACGCTTTCCCGATGCTGGCTCGAGGGACCACGTGGAGGGGGATGTCGACCCGCTCGTACTCGGAGCTCTGCGGGGCCCGGGCGGACTGGAAGCAGGTGTAGGCTATCTCGCCAGTGTGTGCCTGCTTATCCTCCACGAAACAGGAGAAGATGAGGCCGACGAAGCGCGGGTCCATCAGCTGGTAGGCGGCCTGGGTGCGGACGTCCACGTGGGACGGCCACACGGTGATGTGCGGGTGGGAGTGGTACCAGCCCACCACGCGCAGGGGGCACCCCGTGAGCTCCGCCAGCCTCTCCGTCTCTGCCGAGGCGGCCGACAGCTGCTCCGGGGAAATCTCCACGCGATCCTTCCGCTTATCCGACCGCTGCAAGATGATGACCGAGCGAATGTGGACGATTGGGGCCGCCTGGGCCTGCTCAGCGGCCGTGCTCACATCCGCGCCACAACTTGCAGCTTTAGCGTCACTGCCCTCGTCCTCCTTCAGCACCCCAATGCACAGGCCCATCACCTCCTCTTTATCGGTGCTCAGAGCATGGTTGAGACAGACAAGGAAAGCGTCGGAATCCAGGTGGACCGCCTGAACCGCCATCTTGTCCCTCAATATGCATGCGCGGGGTGGGTGGCGCCGCTCGCTCGGATTAACGCAGCGCGAACCAATCAGAAGTCCCCTCGGGGCCCGCGTGCTCACGCGCGTAAGCGCACGCACGAGCCGTACGTACTTACGCAAGCACGCACACAGCTCTCTGGATCGGATCCTGGCCTCCATGCCTAACTCACCCCACCACAGGAAAGACTAAGCTCTTGGCCAATCAATGCTGCCTGGAAACAAAGGCGAGGAGCAATAGTGGGGTACATGCCTGTAATCATCCCAGGAGGCCCACTACTGGTTTCCAGGCTAGCCTGGGCCACCTGCCAAGACTGTTTTTAAAAATTAATCAATAAATTAATTAATTCGTTTCAGCTAGCTCTGGCCGGGTGCTGGTGGCTCAAGCCTATAATCCTAGCTACTCAGGAGGCTGAGGTCTGAGGATCGCGGTTGGAGTCCAGCCCAGGTAGGCATGTCCCCCAAATAATGACCAGAAAAATGGAAGCAGCGCTGTGACTCAAGTGGGAGAGCTGTGGCCTTGAGTACTAAGAGGCTTGGGGACAACACCCGAGTTCAAGCCCCATAATCGATCAAAAAAATATGATGGTAGGAAGGAGGGGTGTGCATGCAGATTCTAACACTGAGTTTGTTTTGTTTTGCCATTAAACTATCTTAGGTAGTTATACAAAGGGGTTTCAACGCAACAAATCCGTTTATAAATAAAATCCATGTATTGGCATGATCAGCGCCACTACCCATACCCTCGAGTTACATGGTTCCATTACTTCCATGATTGTATCACTGAACGTAATGACTGCATCCGCCCGTTCTAGTGCACAGTTTTCACTGGCCCATTGCGATCTGTACTTCGTGAGTTAGGATACTGATGGTTACTTATTATAAACAAGAATTAAGGGGCTGGGAGTGTGGTCTAGTGGTAGAGTGCTTGCCTAGCATGCACAAAGACCTGGGTTCGATTCCTTGGTACCACATACATAGAAAAAAGCCAGAAATGGTCCTGAGGCTCAAGTGGTTGCGCTCTAGCCATGAGAAAGTCCAAGGACAGTGCTCAGGCCCTGAGCTCAAGCCCAGGACTGGCAGACAGACAGAGAGACAGAGAGAGAGAGACAGAGAGAGAGAGAGCGAGCGCACGAGAGCGAAGGAAGGAAGGAAGGAAGGAAGGAAGGAAGGAAGGAAGGAAGGAAGGAAGGAAGGAAGGAAGGAAGGAAGGAAGGAAGGAAGGAAGGAAGGAAAAGAGGGGGGCGGAGGGAGGGAGGGAGGGAGGGAGGGAGGGAGGGAGGGAGGAAGGAAGGAAGGAAGGAAGGAAGGAAGGAAGGAAGGAAGGAAGGAAGGAAGGAAGGAAGGTCTATCTTACAACTAATGATTACTGTACTAAAAAAAAAATCTATCACTCCCTAAAAAAACAATTCAAGAAAATCTTTTTCTCCACATAAATATAGTAACAACTTACTGTATGCAGTTTCTGATACCAACAAACTGCTTTCTCAGCAAATTCTAAGCATTTTTAAAAAATAATTGTCCAAAATGGTTTGCCATTAACATTGAAGATAGCAAGAGCAGAAGTTGTGCAAGTTATGGAGTGGCGGGGGGACAGATACAAAACAGCTTTTTGTAAGTTTCAAATTTTAACCAGCAACTAAAAAGTCTAATTTATATAAAGGGAAGTGATTATAAGCAGGTATGGAAATTTTACATAAAGCAACTGTCACTTTAAACATATTTTAATGTCAAATAGTGAGAGGCCTCTATAATGAAAACTAAAGGTTAAAGAAACTAAAGAAGGCATCAGGAGATGAAAAGACTTCCCAGAGTGGGAACATTATCATAAAAATAGCTATACTACCAAAAGCAATATACAAATTCAAAATCCTAAGACTCATATGGATACATAAAAGATCCAAAATAGCAAAATAATTCAGAGCAGAAAGAGCAATGATGAAGCATCACATTACTAAATTTCACATATTACAGTAGACATAAGTAACAAAACCAGTATGGTACCCGAAGAGCAAGGGAATAAATAGAAGACACAGAAATAAATGCCCAAATTTACTGCCATGTAATTTTTTACAAAGGAGCAAAAAAAAATCAAATTACTTTGAGAACATACAACCTTTAAACAGTGTCAGAACACTATTGTAAGGGAAAACACTGGAAGACATAGGTCGAGGCAACTATTTCCTGAGTAAGACTCTAATGCCCAAGAACTTAAGAGCAAAACTATGGGACTCAGGCTGGGAATGTGGCTCAGTGGTAGAATGCTTGCTCAGCATGCATGAAGCTCTAGGTTCAATTCCTCAGTACCACATAAACAGGAAAAGCCACAAGTAGTGCTGTGGCTCAAGTAGTGAGAGCTAGCCTTGAGCAAAAGAAGTTCAGGGCAGTGCCCAGGCACTGAGTTCAAGCTCCCTAACTGGCAAAAAAAAAAAAAACTATGGGACTGCCTCCAATTAAAAAAGTTTTTGCATATCAAAGGAAACGTTTACTAGCACCAAAAGGCAAGAAGAAAGTCTCTTCACAGATTATCTTTAGCAGATGTTCTCTACTGAATATGTTCAACAGATAAAAGATTAATATCCAAACTATGCAAAGAGCTAAAAAGTAAGCACTAGAAGGACAAATAATCCAATAAGTGGACAAATGAGTTGAAGCACAGTTCTCAAGAGACACAAATGCCTAATAAGTACATGAGGTGATATTTGACATCCTTAGCCATAAAATAATACAAATGAAAACTACACTGAAATTCCACCTCCAGTCAGAAGGGCAGTCATCAAGGAAACAAGAAATGTTGGCTATGACAAGGGAGGTAGGAAGTGGGAGATAGCCCCTCACCCACTGTTGGTGAGAATGTAAACTAGTGTAACCACTATAGAAAGCAATATGGAGGTTCCTCAAAATACAAAAGACATTGTACAAAAGGAAAATGTATTCGTTACCTGACTCATATAATTTTATTCCCTCTATCACCTCTATAAGAACAATAAAATGAACTACTAAAAAAAAAAAAAGACCTACATTTTGGACTTGCTGTATACTTGGGTATCAACCCAAAATACTGCAAATCAACACACAAGAGAGATACCTGAACATCCAAGCACACTGTGCCACTGTTCATAACAGCTGAACTATAGAATCAGCCTAGGTGACCCAAAAATCCATGCATGAGGGACCAAACTGTGGTGCATATAGACCTTAAAGAATTATTCAGTGGCCTGGAGTTTGGTCTCATGGTAGAGTGCTTGCCTAGCATTCAAGAAGACCAGGGCTCGATTCCTAGGTACCACATACATAGAAAAAAGCTGGAAGTGGTCCGGTGGCACAAGTGGTAGAGCTCTTACCTTGAGATAGCCCATGGACATTGCACAGGCCCTGACTATAAGCCTCAGGCCTGGCACAAATAAATAAATAGTGTCTGGCGCTGGTGACTCACATCTGTAATCCCAGCTACTCAGGAGACTGAGATCTGAGCAGGCTGGGCACAAAAATCTGTGAGACTCTTATCTCCAATTAAGCACTAGAAAACCAGGAAGTTGCGCTGTGGCTCAAGGAGTAGGGCAATAGCTTCAAGCTGAAGAGCATAGGGACAGTGCCCAGGTGGAGAGTTCAAGCGCCACAACCAAAAAATAATAATAAATAAAATCATGTAACTTGTGTGTGTGTGGGTGGGTGGGGGCACAGGAAAGGGATAACATTAGAAGGGGTAACACTGTCAAGAAACTTTGTACTTATAACCTGACTTAAGGAATTGTAGCCTCTATACAACTACTTAACAACAGCAATAAAAATTTTAATTAAAATTTAAAGCTACATATAACGTATTTTCATTCATATGTAAAATCTAGACCTATGATGAGGATGATAATGATGATGTATAAAAGGTATTTGCTGGGAAGAATTCAACAGGAGGGGATAAGGACAGGTATGTGAAGGAAAAGAGAATCAAAGTACATAGTACAGTGAAACCCACCAAACACTTAGAGGGAGAGGACAGACTAGAGGGACTGAATTTGTTCCAAATCAACTGCATCCAATATCAAAATGAAGCCCTCTAAATACTATTCGTGTAGTCTAGTCTTACTAAAATATATCTTAAGGGGAAATCAAAGGAAAAAGTAGCTGTGATTTGATATAGTTATCAGCTTTCCCATTACCATTTGTAGAGATACCTTAGATACATCCACTGTCAAAATCAATTCAAGAATATATACTAATCCCTATTTTACAATGTTGAAAATGACACAGCAGTGTTTACGTGATAAGGCACATGGTCTAAGAACCATGGAGGAAAAGCCTTTTTTAACTTTTGTTACTTTAAAAAAATGTTTTTTAAAGAAAAAAATTCTAAAAGAAAAATGCTTGCTATGTGCCACATTCTATTAAGACAAAGTAAGAGGAAAATAAATTCTAGCCAACTAGAATTTCCGGAATTGGGATATATTTTTGACTAATCCCATTTCTCAAAACACTAGAAATCTTTGAAGGATTGATATTCCTAAATCTCCTGACAGAAACACCAAATAAGAGTCTCAAGTACATTATGACAATTATTAAAGTAATAAACAATTTACAAAACTGAAAAGCACTTACAGTGATTGCATAGCATGCATGGACCCGGGTTCAATTCCTCAGTACAAAACACATAGAAAAGCTAAAGTGGTGCTGTGGCTCAAATGGTAGAGCTCTAGCCTTGAAAAAGCCCAAGGACATTGCTCAGGCCCTGAGTTCAAGCCCCCGGAAAAACCTCGATACCACTTTAACTCCATTCTACCCGTGAAAGAATGTGTGTCCACATCCTGACATGTACATGTTCTCTGCTCTTCCTTAGCAATAGGAAGTGCAAAGATACTTTGCAGAACAGAATTCTATGCCAGTGGAAATGCCTAGATTTTCTTGCTCTTACAATCCTGTATGGAAGTATTCAAAAGTAACTCTTTGCAGTTAAACACACAGAAATATCTAGACAACAAAACAAAGATGAAAATCTCTCCCAATACCTCTCTTCACAGTGTGTCCTCCAGCGAAATTCGCATCCACCAGACTCTACCACAGGATACCAGTCTCCACTCTTTCCAAACTACAGGCAAAAACTTCCCTTTATCTAAGGGCAGTAACATGTGAAGGGCAACTCCACACGCAATGCCTTCCAGGTGAGACATTTCACCCTGGCCACAAGATCCAAAACTGAAACTACATCTTAACTATAGCACTAGGACTGCCACATACAAGATTCCCAGACATGAAACAACTTTCTCACTTTTCTGTAAATGGAAGAGACGCTAACAAGTGGTTCAAATCAAAGGCAATTCAAGAAAGATAATGCTTAAATGTACTATGTGACCCTCCACTGGATTCTGTGCAAGGAGCGGGGGGAAAAAAAGCTGGTTTTAATTAAGGGCATTATTGAGAAGCCAATAAAGCTGAAACATGAATAACGATCCTGTTTTTTGCAATCAATGTCTTAAACATGACAGCAATACAATGGGTCCTCCTCCTGTTCTTTGGGAATATACATCTCAGGAGTATAGGAGCTACTCTTGAATAGGTTGGGGAAAATGTAAGTATGTACATATCCATACACACACACACACACACACACACACACACACACACACACACACACACACACACATTTTTATTATTATTAGTTTGCAATTCTTTAAACTGATTTTGTCATTTATTATATAATTGTTATGATATTTATTATTATTATTATTATTCAAATGTGCCTTTTAAAAATGATTCCAAAACAAAAAGGCTTTTAAAAGCCCTTTTGGGCAAAAACACAAGAAAACCTCAGAGTGAAATGTTCATTCAGAGTATATAGCCAGGCACCTGTAGATCATGCCTGTAAGTCTATCTACTCAGAAGGCTGACATCTGAGAATTGTGACTTGAAGCCATCCTTGGACATGAAAAGTCTATGAGACTCTTATCTCCTCCAAAAAAGGCACAAAAATCCAGAAGTGAAGCTGTGGCTGAAGGAGTAGAGAGGCTAGCCTTGAGTAAAAAATCTTAGGGATAAAGATCAGGCCTGAGTGCAGAATGTCAAAACTTAACCCACTGGGGAAGGGCCACTAGCCTATACCTATAATCCCCAACTTAGGAGTTGAGGTCTGAGGGTTATGGTTTAGATAATGCCAGATTGTGCAGAAAGTTTGTGAAGTTCCATCTTCAAAATAAAAAGCTAGCTGGGAGTAGCAGCTCTCGCCTGTAATGCTAGCTACTCAGGAGGCTGAGATCTGAGGTTCAAAGCCAGCCCAGGCACTAATGTCTGTGAGACTCATCTCCAATTATCCACCTGAAAACTGGAAGTGGTGCTGTGGGGCTCACGGGTCAGAGCTGAAGAGCTCAGGACAACATCCAGGCAGACATTGCCTTCTGAAAGGCTCCAACATCCGAAACTTACCAAGGCAGTGCTAAAAGTTTCAGATTTTCTATTAAAGATGCTCAGCCTGGTATCATTTTCTCCATCCATTCAAAGTGAGGAAGGCTCAGCCTTCTTCCCCAAGCTGTGATGCAGATGCTTCCTCTCATCCTTTCAAACCTGCCTAAAATCAGCACTCCTCTGGTATGGGAGGCTACCCGTGGGCCACGAAATTTACCTCCAACTGCAAACAAGCTCTCCAAGAGCAGATTCTGGGTGCGCCTCATCTTTTATGTGCCAGCCTTTGCTCATAACTAACACCCAATAGTTCAGTTCAATAATGTATTTCAAGTAAGATAGGAGTGGAGTGGATGGGCCAGCTGGTAATGACAACCTTTGATTCTTAAAGATGAACGGCTTAAGTCACCACAACCTGCAGAGAGAAATGAAAGTGCATGCGTGTGGGCCCACCAGACTGTGGCCTATCCTTCACCAACAACGGCTGTGGGCGCTGGCCAAAGCCTGGGGGGGAGACCACAGACGAAAGATTTATCTTCTAGGCAGTGGACTTTGCGGAAAAAAGCTTCAGATGAGAGCGCTCAGGGTAATTAAATACATTCTGATGGAGTTGGGTGTAAATCAGTGTGAAACCAGAGGACTAGAACACTGGGTGGAAGCCAGCTAAGTTAGAAAGGGTCTAGACAGTTGAGAATCACTTCTGCCTTTCTGACCCTCAGTACTCAAGCCAATCAACATACGGTTAACATAGTTAACAGTCCTCAATATTAGCACATTTAATATTTTTAATTATGAATTTAATATTTTTAATCTTTTCCATTTAATCAGTATGGATTAATGTATACACTTAATATTAGCATGTGAAACAATACCCACTACTTTTATTATCACTCAGTGCCAGGAACTAAACCAGGAACTCCAGTCTTACCACAACATTAGGTATTTTGTTCTACGAATTCAACCACTGCTAATTTAAAAAGCAAGAGGAATTGAAAGCCTAAGAATCTCTAATTCTATAGAAAATCTGTGTGTCAATTATACAAATATTAGCAGAGAGTACCCTTCTAAGTAGAGATATTTTTTTTTCTTTTTTTCCTACTGTAGAATGAAAAGCATTCGTCAAGATTAGAAAAACCACGAAAGGTTTGGCCTTTAATGATTCATGTGGCAAACAAACAAAAAGAGAGCCTAAAACTATGCTTTCCCTTGAAGTATTATGAAGACTCCATGATTTGGCAACATTACTCAGTCGGTTGCTTTGTTTAAATCTTCTTAATTTCTTAAATGGAAGGGAAGTGGCTTTGAGGTATAAGATCAAAACTCTCTCAAAGGGCACCACTCTGCTGGAATGCGGTCGAGACCTATAGGCAATGGGTTGGTTCTTCCTCCCTCCACACAGGTGTCACTTAAACATCCCCCAAAGGCTAACATGCATAGCAAACTTTCTGCCTAGCATTAATTATGTGGTGGAGATGAGAAGAAATGAAGCCATTTGGCAAACCAAACCATTAAAAATGAATATAAAATAATTACTACCAAAAGCTGGGCGCCGGTGGCTCATGCCTTTAACCCTAGCTACTCCAGAGGCTGAGATCTGAGGATTACAGTTCAAAGCCAGTCTTGGCACTAAAATTCATGAGATTCTTATCTCCAGTTAACCACCAGGAGATCAGAAGTGGTGCTATGGCTCAAGGGGTAAGGCAATAGTCTTGACCTGAAGAGCTCAGGGACAGTGCCCAGGCCCAGAGTTCAAGTCCCATAATTGAAAAAATAATAATAATAATAATAACTGCCAAAATCTCCTCCAGAGTTCTCATTCATGCAGGATCAAGAGATGCCAGATTTTGTGTCCTAAAGGGTGGGGTGCGGTGGGGCACGAGTGGGGGGTGGAGCAGTGCCCTGGAGGAGAAGTAATCTCCCAAGTTTCTGACCTTCAAGTTTTTACACAACCATGGCAGACAGAAGGACTGGAACTCAAGTTCAGAGCCGCCATGCCATAAAAACATGAGTGAATTTCACACCATATACCAAAAATTAACTGAAAAGGATCAAAGACATGTTCAAATGTAAGACCCATTACTAAACACTATTAGAAGAAAACAGACATAAATCTTTTGTGACTTTGAATTAGGCAATGTTTTCTTTTGCACGTGACCAGAAGCATAAGCAACAAAAGAAAAATAGATAAATTGGACTTCACCAAAATTAAAACATTTTGTACTTCAAAGGTCATCATCACAATTTATTTATTTGTATACCATGGTCATAACAGCATTAGTCACAATTACAGTCAAAGGTGAAGCAACCTCTCTGTTCACCAAGAGATGAACAGATAAAAGGAAATGGGGCACATACTCCAAGAAAGGGTGATGTAAGCCATGCACACAACATAGAGGAACCCTGAACACGTTACACTGAGCAAAAGACAACAGAAGAGCATGTGTTGTGTGGAAGTACGTGTGTGCAGTGGCTGCAATCATCAAGTCATGAGTATACAAAGTGGGCAGGTAGTTGCCATGGTCTTGGGAGGCATAGTTAGCATTGGTGCATAGATCTCTTTGGGGAACAATGAAAATGTCTTAAATTTGATGGTGTTAAAGATCACACAAATCTACCAAAGCTCTAAAATGCAGTGGATTATGCTTTAAAAATAGGTAAACAGTATGATATGTGATTATCTCAATGAAGCTGTTTTTAAAATATGAATGTGGGTGTCTTAGCCATTCTGTATCTAAAAAAACTACCTAAGTCACTGTTACCTTCCAAACAGCGAAGGAAAGAATCCAAAGAGCTCTTTATAACCATAGAAATTCACCTTCCCTCAGTACAGGCACCATCAAGAGTAAAACAAGTGCACATACTTCACCAAGCACAAAAGGACATAAAAAAAGTTACAAGCTAGGTCCTCATGACTCACACCTATAATCCTAGCCACTCAGGAGGCTGAGATCACAATTCAATGCCAGCTCAGGCAGGAAAGTTCATGAGACTCTTATCTCCAATTAACCACCAAAAAGCTGTGAGGAGAGCTATATAGAGCTAAACCTGGAGCAAAGAAAAAAAAAAAAAAAGCTTAGTGACAGCTCCAGACTTTGAGTTCTATCACAAAAATATAAATAAAAAAACTAAGGAAAGCTGGGAGTTTGGCCTAGTGGTAGAGTGCTTGCCTAGCATGTAGTCAGGTTCAATTCCTCAGTACCACATACATAGAAAAGCCGAAAGAAGTAGTGTTGTGGCTCAAGTGGCAGAGTACTAGCCTTGAGGAAAACACCCAAGGATAGTGCTCAGGCCCAGAGCTCAAGCCCCAGAACTGGCAAAAAAAAAAAAAAAAAAAAAAAGGAAAAACTGGAAGAACGCAAGAAGAAGAATGACACTGTCCAAAATTTAAAAAAAAATTACTCATTATCTGATATATACAGCTGTAACCACTCTATACTACTTTTATAATGACAATTAAAAAATAAAGTTAAAGGTGTCGGGAATTTGGCCTAGTGGTAGAGTGCTTGCCTAGCATGCACCAAGACCCAGATTTGATTCCTTGGCTCCATATACATGGAAAAAGCTGTGGTGCTGTGGCTCAAGTGGTAGAGTTCTAGCCTTGAAAAAGCCTAAGGACAGTGCTTAGGCCCTGAGTTCAAGTCCCAGGACTGGCAAAAAATAAAAATAAAGTTAAAGAGTACTACACCAAATGAAACCAATTTCCAAGTTTCACTGAAGGAGCCCTTTTCCAATAGCTTTTCATGTTAGTTCTTGAATGTCAAACCATTAGCCCACATTATATCTAAACTTGAGATTCCACACTTGTTTGAATTTATAGAAAAACTTTAAGGAAGCTGCCTGTGACAAAGTACCTTTTGGGTTTTCCCAATGACACCACAACGTTGGGGTTATCTGCAATGGAGATTCAGCAATTTAACTGGTTCCTGGGAAAGAAAGCATGCAATAAGCATATATACAACTATCTTTCAGGATAGGTAAGGACAAACCTCACTTGGACATTAAAGGAGAAAAAAACTTACAAGCTTTTTTCTTGCAGGAGGAGAAAAAGAACATAATTTGCAAGTCATTCTACAGAAGATATGGCATTGTAGGAAGGAGGGGAAAAGCATAATTTATAGGTCACTCTAAATGATTTAGTCTCAATTATCCACAAAACATGAACATATACACATACATCACAAATTCAACATGAACTTAGCACCATTCAACTAAATCCCTACACTTCACATCATTTATGATTTATAACCAATGACATAATATAAAAACATCTTTCCTATAAAGCATCTGGCCTTGTTCTAACAGCTGGAGATGAAGTATCAAGCACCAGAAATACTTGCAGAACTTCCCAATAAAGAAACCATTAGGCCTTGTTCCAGTCACTAACAGAAAAAAAAAAAAAGTTTAGAAAAATTAGTGGTTCCTAAGCAGACATGGTGATATCCATCTGTAATCCTAGCACTCTTGGGAGGCTGAGAAAAAAATTTTAAATTCTGGGCAAGCCTAGAGTACATAGTGAGACCCTGACTCAAAAAAACAAAAAAGATGGCAGGAGGAAGGGAGGGAAAAAATATTGGTTCTTTCTATTTCTTCATTTCCTCACAGAAAGGCAAGAGTGAATTAAAGATAAAATTTCCTGTATAAATCTGCAGCTTCAAAGAACTATGAAAATTACCAACATCTTTTAATATTTAGAGGGAAATTAAATGTTAATAATAAAAAGCCTTTAATACAGAGGCTAACTTTAAAGACTTAATTTAGTGTAATCCTGCTAGCTATTGGAAGGATAAGGAGGGAGGAGACATTATATTCTTTGCTGAAGCCATCTAAAAGGAGGGCAGGGGAAACTTGTCAGCTTTTTGTTTTGACTCAACTCTATAATCTTCTCAAACTCTACTGGAATTTTCCCACTCAGATTAATAATCTCCGATTACTCTGCTAATGCAACAATCACCAATTTTCACCAAGAGTTTGGCAGAGCTATTTTAGAGATGAAAACTTAGAAGATGTCCTTCCTATCTGAGAAATCTCTTAAATTTCTGTCTGGTCTCTTCCTGAAGACACGCCCCTCTGATGAGTGGCAGCCAATCCTTGGCTCTCCCACCCTGCCCACCTCCAGACAGCAGACCACACTACCTGCCATCAGAATGAGCTGCACTGTCATCACTGCTCCCTCCCACATGCCCAAGCATGCATAACACAGTCCCCAGTAGTGTATGCCACAGCAACAGTAGTGAGGTCTGCTAACCTCTGCCATAAGCAGCTACACAATCTCAGCCTCTCTGGGGCTCTCTTCTTCCTCTTGTATGACAAGAGGACACTTCCAGGCTGTTAGGTTGCTTCAAGAATGAAAGTTCTAGGCTGGGATGTAGCTCAGTGGCAAAGTGATTTCCTAGCAAGTGCAATGTCCTGGGTTCTATCCCCAGTGCTTAAAAAAGAAAAGCCATAAAACACTAATAAAAAATAAAATTGCACACCCACAGTTTAAATCAAGAATGAAGCATCTAACAAGTCTAGCACACTCCCTAGTCCCCCCAGTCCATGCTGCCTACGGCACCGAGTACAGGCACCGAGTACAAGACACTTCGTCACAGTCGGGGACAGTGCCTGAACACTACTTGCCAGACATTGTTCCCCAGGTGCAGTCACTTTTCCACTTCTTACAACAACCCTCCCCATCATTAACCCATTTTATAAGTCAGGAAACTGAGGCATAAAGAGTGAGAACTTGGCTGGGAATGAGGCTTAGTAGTAGAGTGCTTGCCTAGCATGCATAAAGCCCGGGTTCTAGTCCTCGGTACCACTTATACAGAAAAGGTTGGAAGTGGCACTGTGGCTCAAGTGGTAAAGTGCTAACCTTGAGTAAAAGAAGTTCAAGCCCTGAATTCAAGCTCCAGGACTGGCAAAGAAAAAAGAAAGAGAAAGAATAGAAGAGGAGAGAGGAGAATAGAGGAGAGAAGAGAATAGAGAGAGGAGAGGAGAGAGGAGAAGAGAGGGTAGAGGATAGAGAAGAGAGGAGAGGGGAGGGAAGGGAGAGGGGGAGAGGGGGAGAGGGGGAGGGAAAGGGGAGGGGGGAAGGGAGAGGGGGAGAGAAGGAGGAAGAAGAGGGAGGAGAGGGGGGAGAGGAGAACTTAAGCCAGGTGCTGGTGGCTCACAGTTGCAATCCCAGCTACTCAGGAGGCCGAGATCTGAGGACTTGAGGTTCAAAACTAGTCTGGGCAGAAAAATCCCTGAGACTATCTTCAGTTACCAGCAAAAAGTCAGAGAGGAGCTGTGGCTCAAACCATACAGCACCAGCCTAAGCAAGAGCACCAGGCTCTGAATTCAAGGCCTAGTACTGGCAGGAAAGGGGGAAAAAAAGTCAGAACCTCACTCACAAGTGCAGATTGTCTAGATAGGAATTCAGAGGGAAATACTCATCAGCTCTGCGCAGCTGGCGGTAAGCAGCTATTACTGATCCTAATGAAAAGCCTCCCAGCCCCCACTCGGTGTATATCCCTGCACCTCAGCCTTCCCCTGAAATCTTAACCAACTCAAAGCATTCAGCCTATTTTCTGCCTGCTATATATACTCTGTTCTATGCTAAAGTAATGATAATAATAGCTACCATTTATAAAACACTTCCTACGCGCCAAACGCTGCTCTAGAACACATTACATTTTACTCAAGTTCTTGCGGCCTATGAGTTATTTACATTTTCAGAAGAGAAAAAATGTGATTTAGTTGGGTCAGCTGCCTGAGAAATGAGTACTAAAGGCAGAATTGTACCCAATATGACTCACAAAGCTGAGGCTGGGGACCAAGGTAGTGTAAAGACTTACTCAACAACTACTACTTTCATGGAAAGGATGGCCAAAATGGGTCACATAACCAACTATAGAATCCTAGTGAGAAATTAAAAAAAAAAGCATGCATTTATCTGTAAGAGATTACAGATGAGACGAAACTTTTGGAATCCTTAGAGTCATTTACGTAAGTCTACAGTATACCTTTTTGTTGCCAATACTACACTACGTGGCTAATAATTATGTCTGCCCACTTCACTCTTATGGCATTCCAAAAGAATTCTTGAAAGCCAGGTGTGGTGGTACATGCCTGTAATCCCAGCACTAGAGAAGATAAGGCAGGAGTATTTACCAGTTTGAGGTTAGCTTGGGCTAAAAGTAAGATCCTATCTCAAGAGTCCTCAAGTGAAATCTTGAACTTGTTCTGCCAGCAGCATTCAGTGAAGATTGGAAAAGTGATGACAACCTCACAGTAGGTTAGGATGGGTTAGGGTTGGTTTAGTACAGTGATAGCAGTGAACCAAGTAAATAACTTATGGACCTGCAATTTGAAAAGCTGCAGTAGAAAAATATGTCCATTAGACAAGAAGTGGTATCATCATGATAATAAGGTAACTTATAAAGGAATAGTAAATATTAAAGTGAGGTAAGAAAGACTAATACAAAAGAATACATAATTATTACTTACCCCACCCTTAAAATTTACTGCTGTTATAGTTCCAGTGTCTGCTTTGTGCCAGTTGGATGTTAGAAGTAGACTGGGTGCTTCAAGGGACCAGGAAGAGAGATGAACAGGACTCTACTCCTAAGAGACAGGGCTGAGGGCCAATCCACCAGAAGATACCTGGGCAAGTCACAAGAGGGAGGAGGGAAGAGGGGAAAAGAAGGAAAAAGGAGAAGAGGAGAGGAGGGATAGGGGGCAAGAAGAGGAACAGGAGGAGATGCTGATGCTGCTGCTGATGCTGACGCTGATGCTAATGATGACGATGACAAGGACAAGGAGGACGACAATGACAAGTTTATTGAAGAGACTGCTAAAGAGAGAGAGACAGGGACCAGAGGCAGGCTGGGAGAAGGAAGCAAGTGTCTCAAAAAGGCAGGAGCAAGATGAGCCTAGGGGAGCACGCAGCTAGCCTACAACCAGAGACCCTGTCTTTGCAGGAGGTAGCAACAAACGGTCTTAATGGTAGACACAGCCTCTCTTGACAGTGAGGAGAGGTAAACTATACTTGTGTCAGGCTAGGGACACGGAAAGTGTAAGAAACTTCCATGGAAATGTGGCTATGGAAATAAGAAGCACAAGGCACAGAGAGGATAAATCTAAGAGCTAGGTGGATAAATATAGGCAGGAGGAGACAGGCGGCCCTTGTAGGGTCTCCAGACTCCACCCAGGCCAGCAGCTCAAACACACCTAAAGTGATCATGGAAGAGCAACCTGAGAAAGGAAACAGAAGAATGTGGACAACTGCCCTTTTAAAACTGAAGTGGAAACTGGATACTGGTGGCTCACACCTAAAATCCTAGCTATATAAAGAGGCCAAGGTCTGGAGAATCACAGGTGAGACCAACCCGGCAGAAAAAAAAAATCTAAGAGATTCCATTTCTAAAATACCAAGAAAAAGCTATACTAGAAGCATGGCTCAAGTGGTAGAGAGAACCAACTGAATACATAAACAAGGCCATACATTCAAGTCCTGGTATCCAAGGTTTGGGGAGGGGGGAGGGGGCCAAAGCAGGGAACCTAATGTAATAGTTCATACTGCGTAAGAATCTTCCTGCCAAAAATTACCAGTGCAAAAGCTATCAAAAGAGGGGGGCTGGTGAGGCTTCAGGCTGCCAATAGCACATCCCAATGGCCAGACTCTGTGCCACCACACCAGCCCCTGAGCAACAAAGGACTCCCATTCTTCTTAGGGCTTCAACGTTTCCAGAAGGGGACTGTGAAAAGGTAGGGAAGGGTAAATATAACAGGAAGGTAAATCATTCTCTTCTAAAAAGAAAAAACTCAAACTACATTTATATATACATACACGTGTGTGTGTGTGTGTGTGTGTTTAGTCATGGGGCTTGAACTCTAGGCCTGGACGCTGTCTCTGAGCTCTTTAGCTCAAAGCTACTGCCCTACCCCTTGAGCCTAGCACCACTTCCAGTTTTCTGGTGATTAATTGGAGATAAGAGTCTCACAGACTTTTTAGGGTCCCGGGTGCTTTAAAGCGTGATCCTCAGATCTCAGCCTCCTGAGTAGCTAGGATTACAGGTGTGAGCCACCGTGCCTGGCTTTACATACATATATATTTCTTTTTTTTAATTTTTTTTATTGTAATTAGTAAAAGGGTTACATGATATTTTCCAGATAGAAGGTGCATTAATTCACATACATTGATACCCTTTCACATGTCTTGGTACCCATTACCCTCCCCCCCACACCCCCTATATATTTCTTTAAACTTATTTACAAGCACTTTTTTTTTTTACACTGTCTCTCAAGGAGACAGAGTAGGCAGGTCATCACCTCAGTAACTAACTTCGAAAGAGTAACAATATGAAGACAAACAGGGATCACGGTTCAAGAAAGGGGTGGGAGCACTGGTGGCCATCTCTCAGAGGAGACCACGGCCTCTGGGCAGATGGAATCAGAGGTCTGGCCCTCTGCCCTTCTAATCCATATGGCTCTTCCAGGAGTCCTAAGAGAGCAACTTTCTCTAATTTTATGTACAGGGATGCCTGGAATTCTCATAATACTTCATTTGTTTGACTGGTTTTGTTTTGTTTTCTATTGGGTTTTTCTCTGTTTTGTTTTGTTTTGTTTTGTTGTGCCAATACTAGGGATTGAACTCAGGGCCTGGACATTACTCCATAGGTTTTTCCACTCAAGGCTGGTGCTTTAGCACTGGAACTAGTCCTCCATTTCTGGTCTTTTGCTGATAACTGGAGAGTTTCATGGACTTTACTGCCCAGGCTGACTTGAAACTGCTATCCTCTGCCTCCTACGTAGCTAGGATTGCATTTATGAGCAACTGCTACCCAACAATTCAAACTGCTTGAATTGCAACTGTTTTAAGACACTGGGAGACAATAAATACAGAGATTTTATTGAGGCAGGGGGGTTAAAATCCAGAATATTTTTATATATAGCAAAGTTTCTCAATGCTACACCTTTGGCATCAGGGCCAGATAATGCGATGTGAAAGATTGATGAGATGTTTACAGTATCTCCAACCTCTACTCACTGAATGCCAGTAGCAAACACAACCCCTCCTCCTTTAAACCAGTTATGACAACCAAAAAATGATCTCTGGATTGCCAAATGTCCGTGGGGTGGAGGGGGAGAAGCCACAAGCAATAAACAAGACTCTCAGTTGAGATCTAATGGCTCAAGCTTTTCTTAAGGAAGAATGAAGAAATATTTAGAATTTTGTTTTCTTTTTCTCTTCTGGAAAATGTCCCCATATAGAATAGCCAAAAAGAAGAGAGTACAACAACCTTTGTCTTATAGGGCAACCCCAATCTCTTACTCCTCAGAAATCTTAGGAGGAGCAGTTTTTGCTTTACATCCCTGGGTATTAACATGTCCAAGCTTAAACTCCACCAAGTTGGCATGAACTCAGTGGCAATACCTAAGACTCTAAGCATTACAGGACTTCTGCAAAAGAAGTAAGCAGAAAGTCAACTACCTTAATTAAAGCAAATGGCATCAACTCTCTAGAAGATCTGAAGCTAATTGGCATAAATCTTATGTATCTATTAAAAGCTACTTGCTCAAAAAAAAGCTAATATGCCACGATTTCACACAATGAATAATAAACGGAAGCATCTATTCAAGAGTTACTCTCTATGAGCTGCAGTGGTTTTTTTTGTTGTTGTTGCCAGTCCTGGGCTTGAGCTCAGGGCCTGAGCACTGTCCTTGGACTTTCTCAAGGCTAGAGCTCTACCACTTGAGCCTCAGCATCACTTCCAGCTTTTTCCTATGTATGTGGTACCAAGGAATCAAACCCTGGTCTTCGTGCATGCTAGGCAAGCACTCTACCGCTAGGCCACACTCCTAGCCCTGACTTGTTTTTTTTTAGGTCACTATGGGAAAGAAAATGAGACTGGGCATAATTTGGAAGCAGAGTCCCAATCCAAATCAGGAATGACTTTCCCACCTAGGCTATCCTTACCTCTGAAGAGTCTCTAAGCACTTTGAAAGCAAAACCAAGAGACTCTCAATAACGGGGGGACTCCAGAGAGTTAGTCTGGGCCTGCTATTGATCTGGTAGAAGGGGCAAGTCAGGAACCTCACAGCCCTGATCCTCCTTCCAACTCCAGGAGTTCCAGTCTTCCTCTTACAAATGATAAGATGCTGCACATGGATGACACTCCTTAAAAGAGGACGTCATGGCCTTCCTGAATCTCAGCACACACCCCAAGAACAAAGGTGGACCAGGGTCAGTGTTACTTCTACCTGGCAACCCTACAACTTCAGCAAAGACAATACCATCTGCCCTGGGAAGGAAACTCTTTTGGCTAGACCTGAAAGCTTATGTTAGAAGGGGGTGACAGGAACAGTGTAGTCTACTGAAGTATGCCCCTATTTTTTTTTTCTTTTTTTTTTTTTTTTTTGCCAGTCCAGGGGACTAAACTCAGGGCCTAAGCACTGTCCTTGGGCTTTCTAAAGGCTAGAGCTCTACTACTTGAGCCACAGCACCACTTCCAGCTTTTTCTGTGTATGTGGTAATAAGGAATCAAACCCAGATCTTTGTGCATGCTAGGCAAGCACTCTACCACTAGGCCAAACTCCCAGCCCTAGACTCCTATTCTTGTAACAAGAAAACTGAACCACTTGCTAGGTCTTCTCCTCCATCTGCTCTTAATCATCACCAAAAAATGCTCCAGAATTTTTCTCCTAGAAAACAAAATTCATAAGTCAGTGGTTCATGTCTACAATCCTAGCTACCCAGGAGGCTGCTGCAATCTCAAGATCACGTTTTAGCCCTAGTAGAAAAGTCAATGAAACTGTTACCTCCAATCAACCAGCAAAAGGCCAGAATTGGAGCTGTGGCCAAATGGTAAGAGTATCACCTTGCATTTAAAAAAAAAAAATCTAAGGAAGAGTGAAGGCCCTGAGTTCAAGCCCCAGTCCTGTTCACTCACATACAAGGAGTGAAGGGAAAGGAAGAGGAAGGGGAGAAAGGAAACGGAAAGAAGAGAAGAGAAAATGGAATTCGTTCAAGTACTTTTGTTCTGGAGAAATTGCCATCAAAGTATTTTTTACATCTTTAAGAGTATATTTATGGTCTCGGTGATACAGCACTTGTTTATCACCTGTCTAGGCCCTGCATGTGATTCTTAGCTAAATCAACCAATCAATCAATCATTCCTAACTGGCAAGAAAGCCCATAAAACCTCTATATTACAAAATACCATCAATAATTTTTCTCTCTGGTGTGGCGACGAAATGGTTAAGAGAAAGAAGCCTTTAAAATCCATGTGTTGCTGAGCACTGGTGGCTTACACCTATGATCCCAGCTACTCAGGAGGCTGAGATCTGAGGATCAAGGTTCAAAGCCAACCTGGGCATAAAAGTCCGTGAGAATCTGAAGTCCAATCAACCACTAAAAAGTCAGAAGTGGGGCTGTGGCTCAAGTGGTACAACACTAGCCTTTGAGGGGCAGGGCGGGGTAGGGAGTGATGTAAAAAATCTCAGGGCCAGGTTCTGAGTTCAAGCCTCAGAACCAACACAAAAAGGGGATAAAGGGCCAGGAGCATGACCTAGTGGTAGAGTGCTTGCCTAGCATTTATGAAGCCCTGGGTTTTGATCCTTCAGGCCCACATACACAGAAAAAGCCAGAAGTGGTGCTGTGGCAAGTGATAGAGCCTTGAGAAAGCCCAAGGACAATGCCCAGCCCTGAGTTCCAGCCCCAGGACTGGCCAAAAAAAAAGTAGGGGGGAGAGGATTAAAAAAAATCTGTCACCTTAGTTACAACACTTATTGTTTGGCCTCTGGACAAACTGTTTAACTTTGTGTCAGTTTCTGGCCTCCAAACTAATGACAGAAATAAATCTACCTCATACATGTGTGAGGTTAAACAATATATAAAATGCCTTTCTAGTTGTACGTAGAATATTTACCTAGCATCCACAAAATCCTAGGTTTAATCCACAGCACAAGTATAGGTAAATAAATACATAAATATTAGCTCTCCTCTTCTCTATAATTTCACTGGTATGAAAAAAATAAAATTCTATAAAGTTTCTTTTTGCACATTCCTAAGAATGACTGGGATATGGAGGAAGGGCAGCCCAAATCCAGTGCAGACATGCTGAGGATCTGCCCTCCCAGTGAGTGGGACTGGACTCTTGTACCCCTCCCAGCCATGGCCAGTCTGCTTTACCTTTCGACTGGCATCATTCATGCCCACCACCACTTAGCAACTGCCAGCTTGGCCCTTGGACTCCTAAGACAATCAGCTCCCCATCCTATTTCACTGGTCAATCATAAAAGATCCTCAAGTCTACACTGAAGTCACAAGTAATCTGCAAGCTCAATACCAGTCTAAGTCAAATATTCTCTCCAACAGAACTTCAAAATCAAACCATATTTGTTATTTTTGTTGTTGTTGTTGTTGTTGTTGTTGTTTAGATAGTCTCCCTATGGAGCCCAGGCAAACCTCAAATTCAACATCCTCCTGCTTCAACTCCCAAATGCTAGAGTTATTTTCCACCAAACCTGTATTTTAATTTTGAAGACAATTTTAACCTTCCTATCTTTCCTCCATCCATTCACATGACCCTCCTTTGGCCTTCTCCCCTAAAACATGTTTCCATTTTGAACATTTTTAATGTATCTGTTTAAAAAATGTCTGATATGGCCAGGAGTTTGGCCTAGTGGTACAGTGCTTGCCTAGCATGCACCAAGACCCGGGTTCAATTCCTCGGTACCACATACATAGAAAAAAGCCGGAAGTGGTGCCGAGGCTCAAGTGGAAGAGTTTTAGCCTTGAGAAAATCCAAGGTCAGTGCTCAGGCCCTGAGCTCAAGCCCAGGACTGGCAAAAAAAAAAAAAGTCTGATACTTAAAACATGAAAATCAGCCAGAAATAGTAGTACAGGCTTATAATTCCAGCACTCAGGAAACTGTGGCAGGAGATCCTAAGTTCAAGGCCTGCCTGTGCTACTACATAAACCCTGCCTTAAAAATAAAAAGTGCTAGCCAGACATGGTGGCTCACACCTATAATCCTAGCCATTTAAAAGACTGAGGTCTCAGGATCAAGGTTCCAAACCAGCCCAGGCACACAAGGACCTGAGACCCTATCTCCAATTAACCTCTAGAAAATGGGAAGTGGGGCTTGGTTCAAGGGTAAGACGGTGGCCTTGAGCTGAAGAACTCAGGGACAGCGCCCAGGCTGAGTTCAAGCCCCATGATCCACAAAAAAAAATAACATAAATAAAATTAAAAGTGTTCAGGGCACATATACTAAAACTGAAATGATATTGTTCCACATAAATAAAAACCAAAAAATGCCAAATGAAGAAAATTATAAGGAAAGAATAACTTACACTTCTATAGTCTAAATATAACACAGTACTAATATTTGGATTTATTTTCTCCCACATAGTTATATTTTCTCCCACCTACAGTTAGTTACACAGAGCTAAGATATCACACAATTGGAATCAGTAGATGGGACTACAGACACATGCCACTGTGCTCATTTTACATGCAATTTTGTATTGGGGTTTGGGAGTTTTGTTTTTAATGCTATAATGTATTCCCCATTCCAGGTGTTCTTCCAAGTCTCCAAGAGTGCTCTTATCAAATTTGCTACAGAATTAACAAAAGACATGCTTAAATTCTTTGTGGTTCTGGTCTGGTGTGTGGGTGTGTGTATGTGTGTTTTGTTTTGGGTTTTTTTTTTTTTTGTTTTTTGTTTTTGGTTGGTCATGGAGCTTGATAAGAGTCTCACGGACTTTAGTGCCCAAAGTGGCTTTGAACTGTCATCCTCAGATCTCAGCCTCCTGCGCTAGCATTACAGGCATGAGCCACCAGCACCCAGCCTGTTTTTATTTTTAAATACTTTATATGATCATAGAGCCAGTGAGTAAAAAAATGAAGGCCCCAGACTCTCAGGCCCTCTGGATTTCCAGCCCAGGTATTTTGGCTAATGGTAAAATGTATAATATGGGGTAATTAACACAGCTCAGGGCTTGAAGCACCTCAACTTGTCCTACAGGTACTTTCCAGTAGCATCATTAACCCCACTTCACAGATGAGGAAGCTAGTACAGCAAGTGATACGGCTTGCCTAAATATGACTTATCTCCTTAGAAATCTAGAAACAGAAACTAAGACTCCTAATATTTACTGCAAAATTACAGCTGTAGATTAGGCTTGTGGGGGCATTATAAAACATGGAATTCTGGGCCGGGAGTTTGGCCTAGGGGCTGAGTGCTTGCCTAGCATGGACCAAGACTGGAGTTTGATTCCCCAGTACCACATACATAGAAAAAGACAGAAGTGGTTCTGTGGCTCAAGAAGCAGAGCTCTAGCCTTGAGAAAGTCCAAGGACAGTGCTCAGGCCCTGAGCTCAAGCCCAGGACTGGAAAAAAACGAACAAAAGAAAAAAAAAAAAAACATAGAATTCTAAAGAGAAATCAGATCAATCTGAAGCATGAAACAATCCCAATTTGGATTTTTTAGAACAACACTAGTAACCTAAGAACATACTCCTATTGCACCTTTAATCTAAGAATCTCCAAGCATGCTTTATAAATACTGATACTGGCTGGCCAATGATCACTGTCCCAAATTACAGGGGGAAACTGAGATAGGAGGATGAAACTCACATAACTCAACCGTGAGTTTTCCTCCTACCTGAACTCACCCCAAAGAAATCCAGTAGA
The DNA here is from genome assembly GCF_031878675.1 of Megascapheus bottae. Lineage (NCBI taxonomy): Eukaryota > Metazoa > Chordata > Mammalia > Rodentia > Geomyidae > Megascapheus > Megascapheus bottae. Next base: position 55,966,017 of record NC_143519.1, read on the forward strand.
GCTTTACCTCCAGTAGAACTTTGCCTACTGGACTGACAATGAGTGGGTCCTCATAGAGAAAGGAAGAAGTTACTGAGAAGGGGAAAGGAGCATGGGAATGGAAGGGAGGCTGACTAGAGGCCAGAGCACATTAGCATCTACCCCAGCTGGAGTTGAGAAAACCTCTTGCTTATAAAAAAAGACATGCAGGTCAGTCCCACACCATCTACCGGGTCACACACACACAGGCTCAGTTGCTCTAGAGAGTGCTGGAGATCCCAATTGCACAGCTGACTTCGATTGTGTAAACCCAACATATAAAAATGTCTATGGAATTATTCACTCCAAACACAGAGCCAGCATTGTCTCTCCTTATTCAAGCACAAAAATCAAATGACCTTGAGAATTTTTACTGCTTCCAACTAACACGAGAGATTTCTCTGAGCTAAACTCTCCTATTCTCTAGGCCAGAATATGAAGGTAGAAACATTCAGCATTCACAAAAAAGATTGAAGGTTGCAGAATCTGTCCTACCAGCCACTGGCAGAGACAGTGCAAGATTTGTCCCTGAAAAGCAAAAACGCTTAGCCCAATAGGAACAGGTGGTGACCACACCCCCCCCACAACAATACTGAAATGGCTTTGATCATTTACCTTGTACCTTCTGACTAAGACACTTTGTGGTACCCTCCTTCCAAAAGCCAAGTATGTCAATGGACAGGAGAGATGGAGCAGATGCAGATTCAACAGAAATTTACATCATACACCTAGATTATCAGATGCAAAAGGTGGTTTTCTTCCCTTCTGCCCATTTGAAAGGCCCTATTCACACAGATTTGCTTCCGTTTAGTTACTTATTCTCTTTATAGGGCTTGATTACGGTGGTTCTGAGCTTTTCATGCCCAGTGATGCCATCATCCTCCAAACACTGTGGGAATAAAAATAAGGTACTGTATTCTTTCACCTCTCTGTGTAACACTGAAGTGTCATACAGCAACCAAGAGCCAGTACAGCTGGGCACAGTAGCTCACATCTGTAATCCTGGCTACTCAGGAGGCTGAGATCTGAGGCTCACAGTTCAAAGTCAGCCTGGGCACTAAAGAACATGAAACTCTTATCTCCAATTAACTACTAGAACACAGGAAGTAGGGCTGTGGCTTAAGGGTAGGTAGGTAGCCTTGAGCTGAAAAGCTGAGGGACAGTCCCCAGGCCCACAATTCAAGCCCCATGACTCACCAAAAAAAAAAAAAAAAAAGAACTGGTACAGGCTCTCTCAGGCCACCCTAAAAGGCCTGGTATCTTTGGACAAAGGACTAGCAATATCATTACCTTCTTTGTAAGTCACCTGCTCCCAGAAGTCTTAGTTTGGGAGCCCTACTGTTTTGATATGACAGCCAAGTATAGAAACCAAAGTCCATCTGGATGCCAGTTCACACATCTAATCCTAACTACTCAGAAGGTTGAGATCTGAGGATTGTGGTTTTGAGTCCTTGAGGCTCATATCTCCAATTAACCATCAAGCAGCGGCGGCGGCAGCGGTGGCTGCTTCTGCTGCTGCTGCTGCTGCTGCTGCTGCTGCTGCTGCTGCTGCTGCTTCTTCTTCTTCTTCTTCTTCTTCTTCTTCTTCTTCTTCTTCTTCTTCTTCTTCTTCTTCTTGTTCATCCTCCTCCTCCTCTTCTTCTTCTTCATCATCATCATCATTTTTCTTCTCTTTTTTTTTTTTGGGGGGGGGGTCAGAGATGGCTTGGATACGATGAGTTCAAACCCCAGTTTGTCACCAAAAAAAACAAAAACAAAAAGAAAGAAAAAAGAAAAGGAAAAGGAGGAGGGGAGGAGGAGAGGAGAGGTCCTTTAAAAATCAAAATCCTTTAGCTGAGAAGACTTATGAGACTGGTCTCATGTATCTAGCTAATTCAATATAGCTCCCCAATCCACAAAACAAGAGACGATATAAAGGGCATTTAAGGAGAAATCACAGATTCAATGTAGTAATAAATTTCGTAACTGTGTGGATAGAGGTAGTGGAGTCTCAAAGTTGCCAAACGGCCAGCCAAAGAAAAGCTCTAACATCAAATGAAGTTTTAAAAAACCTGTTTAAATTTTATACCTGTTATTTCACAGTTCACTAAATTTGAAAGTCCTTGAGCCAAAACCGAAGCATAGGAAAATAGTGATGCCAACATTCTGAAAGAACTTCTCAGATCACCTGTCAAACATTAAATTTCCTACTTGCAAATAAATCTGTCTGAAGGGGATCACTTCTATTAATAATTTAATGACCATTGCAGCAAGTACAAAGGCAACAGCAAATACAGTGGGATATTGCTGCAGAAAACACAAAACTCACACAACAACTAGCAATGACCCTGAAAGAAACTTTTGCCTTATTTACATTAAAAAGTAAAAGTACTCAACCCAAATACTGTTAAAAAAAAAAAAAAAAAGTAAGGGCCGGGAGTTTGGCCTAGTGGTTAAAGTGCTTGCCTAGCATGCATGAAGACCCAGGTTCGAATCCTCGGTACCACATATAGAAAAAAAGCCGGAAGTGGTGCTGAGGCTTAAGTGGTAGAGCTCTAGCCTTGAGAAAGTCCAAGGACAGTGCTCAGGCCCTGAGCTCAAGCCCAGGACTGGCAAAAAAATAAATAAATAAATAAATAAAAATAAAAAAGTAAGAAAAGACAACACAAAATAATGAAAGTAAGAAGGGAGAGCTACTCTTTTAATATAAACCTTTACCTTTGTACCTTCCAAAGTCCAGAGGCTGCATGTGGTATTCTAGATTTAGGGAATAACTGAAAACAGAAGATTCCTATGACCTATACACTTTCACCTTATTTACCCTGGGTATCAGCCTTAGGTGAGAAATGAGTAATAGTCAAGCCGGGTAATGGTGGCTCACACCTATAATCCTACTCAGGAGGCTGAGATCTGAGGATTATGGCAGACTGGGCAGGAAAGTCCATGAGACCCTCATCTCCAAAGGAGCCCCCCCAGAGTACAAGCCCCAGGGGGGGGGGAAACAGTCAAAAAGCAAACCCATGAATTAACTACTTAAGGGACTGAGGGGGAATCTTGGTCTTCTGCTTAACACACTTAAGGCAAAATTACTTTTGTAACTTTTTTTTTAAAGGAAAATAATTAGCTGTGCACTGGTACCTTACTCCTACAATCCTTGCTACTCAGGAGGTTGAGTTCTGGAGGATCAGGGTTTGAAGCCAGTGTAAATGATGAGGCTTGGTCTCCAAAATAATAAGCCAAACATATGGCTGGAAGTATGGCTCAAATGATAGAATACCAGTGCAACAAGCAAGCTGAGTGACAATGAGGCCCTGAGTTCAAACTTCCTTAATGAGGTTAAAAAAAATTTTTTTTTAGGACAGGAAAAGGAAAACTTTTAGATATTTGAATCCTATAATTGAAAAGGAGTAATTATTGGTAAGGTTCTGATTGCATTTTGCTAACAGTATCACAGACATTAAGTTTTAGTTAGTAACAGCAAAACTTCCCCTCTTTCCAGTGGTCAGCAGTAAATTATGTGAGACTGGCAAGAACAACAAAGACAGTTCAGTTCTTACTTCCATATGCACCTAAATGCAGAACAGTTGCATGACCCCAAAATGCCTTAACTTGTCAAGAAATTAATCCAAATCAAAGGAAACAAAAATGAAATAGGATTATAGCATTTTCTTCACATTTTGCACTAATGAAATACTTTCATTGTCTCACATTTCTATAAAAGTATGCTACTGAACCACACCCAGCAGAAATAAGTCATTAATACCTTCTTTATGCATTCCAATTTTACTTTTTCCTGCCTTGCTCCACCTCTGGCTTAAAGAGCCAAAATGTGTATTTCCCCGCGTTATCACAGGAAACAAAACAAGGGAATTCCATCTAAATTGGAGGATGTCAAATTCCCAGGGACAGCCAAGCAGGATGTCAAAAGTCATGCCCCATGACTTTTGTCCAAACCAAAATACTACTAACATATTTATAGACAGAATGAATAGCTGTCAATGCAAAAGCTTTAACTTGATGAGAAAGTCTTCTGAGACTACGCAGTCCTCAGGGTAGGCAGGGTCATTTAGATCACAAACATGATGCAACAAGTCATTTTGCTTGGATGCCACAGGTCCCAGGAGCCCTGCACAGGTCTGTGGGATGAGCAGTGGCTGCTAGCTTGTTCCAGATTACCACAACAGGACAGCCACCTTCTTCCTTCTTTAATGAGATCACATAGCCTAATATCCATTCATATGACTTCTTTTTCTTCTTATAAAACGTAATTTATAAGCAAGCAATCAAATAGTAGTGAACTCAAAAACTGACTTCCAACATGCACCTTTAGGCAGTCTGAGGGGGGAAAAAAAAGGAAACAGAGGCTACATCTATTAGCAATAGTCTTTCTGTTTTTATTTTTCAAATCCTCTACTTGTATCTCAACACACAACAACCTCTCTAGAAAGCACAAACTTTCACTTTTTTCTTTTTTTTTTTTTTATGTTGGTCCTGGGGCTTGAACTCTGGGCCTGAATGCTGTCTCTGGGCTCTTCAGCTCAAGGCTACTGCCCTACTCCTTGAGCCACAGCACCACTTCCCAAATTTCTTACTAAACTCAACTAAGCTAGGCAAATCACCTTAAGAATACTGTCTTCAGAGTCAGCTGAAGAGATGTTGCTGGGCATCCTCTACTGGGGTCTACAGCCAGCAGATCATCCCATCACTGGCCACAAGGAAAGACATGGTCCATGCAGCTTCTCAACATTCAACAGCAGAAATAGTCATTCTTGAAGCTTGTGACAGTCACACTTTTTAAATTTGTTTTGAATTTTTTTAGTGTAATATATAGAGGGGTTACAGTTATATTCACCAGATAGAAGGTGCGTTACTTCTCACACACTGATACCCCTTCTCACATTTTTGTCTCCATTTCCCTCACGTTTTTTAATTTTTTTTATCTGAACAAATCTTTATACTTTCTTTTTAATTTGTCAAGTATATTCTCATACCATCAAAGGTGTCAAAATGGCATTTTGACAAACGAAAACCACTTGAAAGAGGATTCCCAGGATTGCTGGAATGGAGAACTATAGAGAAGGACCTGTGATAGGCAGAACAGGGTGGCCACAGCTGGACAAGTATCAATTACAAACCAAAACCAAAACGCCCATCACAGCAAAAACATGCCTACACACAGGAATTTCAACTCTTACGATTACTTCAGGAGAGGAGGATTAAAAAAAAAAAAAAGAAGTGGCCAGGAGTTTGGCCTAGTGGTTAAAGTGCTTGCCTAGCATGCATGAAGACCCAGGTTCGATTCCTTGGTACCACATACATAGAAAAAAGCGGGAAGTGGTGCTGTGGCTTTTAAGTGGTAGAGCTCTAGCCTTGAGAAAGTCCAAGGACAGTGCTCAGGCCCTGAGCTCAAGCCCAGGACTAGCCAAAAAAAAAAAAAAAAAGAAAAAAATTGACATCCAAAACATAAAGATATCAAAGAAGTGCTAAAAATGAGGGTTATACCCAAATTCTTCAGGGCAACACAAGTGCATAAATTAAGCATGGCTATAGAACCTCTTGAATTCATTCTGCATCACTATCCTCACAAATTCAAGGTCACAGACCAGAGTACATCCAAGGTGAATAAAACATCTTAATGATGGAGGTGAAGCAAGGAAGAGATGACAGTGACCAAGCAGCTCTCTACCCATAACCTGACTTATGGAATTGTACAACCATTTATAATACAAATACTTCTAATAATAAGCTGTGTGCCAGTGGCTCACCCTGTAATACTGGCTACTCAGGAGGCTGAGATCTGAGGGTGGTAGTTCAAAGCCCAGCCTGCAGGGAAAGCTACGAGACTGTTATCCCCAATAAACTACTCCAAAAAAAAAAAAAAAAAGCAAAAAGAAGCATTGTGGTTCAAGTGGAAGAGCCCTCACCTTGAGCAAAAAGCTCAGGGGCAGAATTCAAACCCCAGGACTGGAAAATTAATTAATTAATTAATTTAAAAAAAAAAAAAAAACAGCATAGATGGCCACTAAAGAGAAAATTAAAGAGCAGCAATTCAGTCACATAGATTCCAGAAACAAGCTCCACGTTGAGTGTATGTAAAGCTAATGATGGTATGCATAGGGAGAAAACTTTCCCATTATGTTTAGAGATGCAGCCAGCTTAATAATCTACAAATTCTGCTAGATCCTCCCCTCACCCGCTTCCCTTTCCTTTAGCCTCCTGCACCCCCCTCCTCCAGGGACAACTGACACTAAACCCCCACCACTGTGACAAACTGATGATCCTGCAGATACAGCCCTGTAGCAAATCATGAATACACACCATCTCTGACACAGAATTATGGCAACCACATATGTATCTTAAAGCTGTTTATGAAATCCTACACTTAAGGTTACAACTTAAAAGGTCTTTTCATAACAAAACAACAGTAAAAGATACATTCTGACCATTCCTACCTCAAGAATCTGCCAAAATAAGGTCTCAATACCATATGCAAACTATTTTCCCTTGACCTTGCTTCTGAGCAACCAGAAGGTCTCAGTGTTTGACACTTTCTTGTGCAGACCATTCCCAAATGTTTATGTGGTTTTGTTTGCAAGCTGGAGGGACATACAATATTTACCAGCCTAGCCTGGGAATTAAGTAACTCAATTATAATTTCTCTCTCCAAATAAGATTTGAAATCTAAATGCATCTCTTCTCAGATACAGAAGTCAGTATCTTTTCACTCTTACCCACATTTACTACCCTGGCAAAGACAAAAGATCCCCTGTGTGTGAGAAGATTTCTCATTTATATAGAAGTCTTGGCTTGGCAACCTACATGTCAGGCTTCTAATACTACCAGAGGAAAGAAATAAAAATGTTCTACATTCTAAAAGGGAAAGAAGGAAGGGAGGAAGGGCGGGAAGGTAAGGCAAAAAAGAAATGATAAACCCATGGAGTTCAAGGAGTAGCTCAGGTAGAGTGTCAGCCAATAAGAGAATGCTTCAGATACTGAATTCTAGTCCTAGTCTTCATCAGACACACAGACACACACACAAGGAAAAACAAAATGAAAAGGGAGAAAATGCTGAGGAAGCAAAGCTCAGGGCCTCCAGGCCTGGGCTAACTCTTTAGAACACAGGCAGGCCCTTGAAGAGATCTTTATCTTACCACACAGTCCAAACCAGTTTCCCTATTCTTTTGTCCTTAGGCTCCTCTCTTAACTAAACCCAAATAGGACTTACAGGGTTAATTATGGGTTCTCTCCCCTATAGTTACAAAATATAATCACTGAGATCCTTCCCTTTCCCAGTAAAGCTACTTTCCCATTTCGCTACTTTCAAAATTTTAACTGAGCAAGAAGTTCCTCACAAAGAGCCCTGCCAAGAAAGTTCAGTAACAACTTCAAGATGGGGGAACCATAGTTGTAAACAGAAAAACTTACTTTTTTCCCCTCAAGTAGTATGCAGAGCAGGCACTGGAGGCTCAAGCCCTTAAGCTTAGCTACTCAGCAGCTGAGGAGTACAGTCTGAAGCCAGGCCCAGCAGGAAATTCCCATGAGACTCTTATCTCCAATTAACCACTCAGAAACCAGAAGTGGTGCTGTGGCTCAAGTGGTAGTGTGTTAGCCCTGAGCACAAAGAGGCTCAGGGACAGCACCCAGGGCTGAGATCAAGCCCCATAATCGACCAAAAACAAAAACAAAAACAACAGGTGCTTGTCAAATTTCTGGCATAATAAAAGCAGAGGTTCACAAAGCCATGATCGGACTGGTGAGGAGTAGCAATGGAGGAAAACCTGCCTAGCCATGATGTCTGTCATCAAAGAAAAGAAAACACAGAGAGAAACAGGTCCCTTCCCCTCTTCTCCTCCCACCCTCAGCTCAGCTTCACTGTAATCACTAGGCACCTGGGCTCCATCTCCAGGGATGTGAAGATCACAGAGTATGTCACCCTAATGACTGGAACCGTAAGTTAAGTCACACCAAGAACGACACTGTAATTAAAACAAATACCATGCATCAAGGCAGAAAGTCCTGGGACTTGAATTCAGCACCTGGGGGCTATTCCTGAGCTTTTTCACTCAAGGCTAGTGCTCTACTACTTTGAGCCATAGTGCCACTTCTGGCTTTTCTGGTAGCTCAATAAGAATCTCACACTTTCCTACCCAGGCTGGCTTTGAACTGTAATACTCAGATCTCAGCTTCCTGACCTGCTAGGATTTTAGGCTTAAGCCACTAGCAGTGGGCTGAGATCTTTATAGATCTCAAAGATCTATACAATAGAGCAGGGCAAGGGGGATAAATGCTGGGGACAAAAGCTCTTTACAGATGAAGTGGGGGACTGCATGGAAGTCAAGAGACCTAACAGCAGAGGCAACATTCTCCTCTGAACCCTAGTAAGTAAAGAACTTATCTGACATCAGAAGTGACAGGATCTTTGAATCCGTCTCTCCTCTCTGAGGAAATAAAATCTTATACTTTTCCCTCCCCATCAGAATCAAGATGAAACAAGTTAAAAGATGATGCTTTCTATGTCATCTCTCTACTTGCAGAATGGACAAAAACAAACAAACAAAAACAGATGATACATAATTTTGAACTTCACCAAATCTACTAATATTGTCATTTTAAAAATTTAGATTGGATAATAACCTATTGTTTCCTAGCTGATCTATTAGCCTAGCATCATAAACAAATATGCATCTGTGATGTCTGGTGTGTTGTGAAAGGTATTCTCTCCATGTGAAGGGTAGCATACACATTTAATAAAACCTCATAGCAGTCAGGCATTTCAGTCTAGTCTCCCACAGCCCCTCCCCCCCACCAGCAGGGTATTATCAAATCAAAAATATTTGCTGGGCCAGGAATTTGGCCTAGTGGTAGAGTGCTTGCCTAGCATGAATGAAGACCAGGGTTTGATTCCTCAGTACCATATTCATAGAAAAAAAGCCATAAGTAGTGCTGTGGCTCAAGTGGTAGAGTTCTAGCCTTGAGAAAAGTCCAAGGACAGTGCTCAGGCCCTGAGTTCAGTCCCCATGATTGGCAAAAAAATAAAAATAAAAAAAAAATTTTAAAAATTATTTGCTAGTACAGGTAGTAAAATAGCTTTCAGCACTTATTTCCATGATGGCCCAACATCTTTGTCTAGTTTTTATTTCTGGGAGGACTAGTAGCAGTCTTCCACTTGCTACCCCGTGGTCTTTTCATTTGAGCCCTACTCCAGACCTCTTTGGTTTTATTTTTCAGATGTTATCTCACATCTTTGCCAAGGACCAACCTGGTACTGCAATCCTTCCACTTGCGGTCTTCATTCAGTAGCTGGAATTACAGAGCATACCACCACACCCAGACTGATAGATGGGTGTTGAAAGCCAGAGATATGAGCTCTTAGGACAACCCCCCAGTCTTGCCGCCACCACCACCACCATCACCTCCACTCATGGGTTGTCCTTTGAAGCTCTACAGCTAAGACAAGGGTCCTGCTATTAATGTTTTGCCCAGAATGGCCTCAAATATAATCTTCCAGATCTCAGCTTCCCTCATAGCTGTGATTATAGCCTGTGCCACCATGGCTAGCCAAGGTGGTAAATTTTAGCAAATCCCTCTTTGTGCCTTTTGCTATACCATAATACAGCTCCTCTTGCACAAATCCTTTGGCTTATCATTAGCTTGTCAGACTTACTCTAGGTATTCCAAATATACAGTCTGGCTGTCAGGTATCAATGTGGCCAAAAAAATTTAGTAGCCCCTGATCCACTGAAACAATGCATTGAAATCTTCATTACTGAACTTGAGTTAGTGGGAAAAGATACAATTAGAAAACCATCAAAGAGGGCTACCCTTTAGTTAATGCAGTATTAGAACTGAATATTTAAAATCTGGAACATCTTTTTAATCCAACATGACTTAAATACATTTTAGGTTGCTAACTTCAATTCACATTACTTGCTTTCTTTGAATCACTCTGCTATCAGGCGTTCTGGCAGGAAAATGTGTTTCAAAGAATTAATCAAGCAAAGGACTAAATATTTTTTGCAAGTGCCAACTATTCATATTGTCAATCACAGACTCAGTTCCATGTATTACCAAAATCTGCATGTCATTTTTAAAAAATCGAATGCAGAATTAGGTGCAGGTGGTTTGCACCTGTAATCCAAGCTATTCAGGATGCTGAGAATCAGGATTCAGAGCCAATCCCCATAAGAAAGTCCGTAAGACTCTTATTTTCAATTAATCACCAAAATTCTGGAAGTGGTACCATGGCTCAAGTGTTTGAGCACTAGCCTTGAGCACAAAAGCCCCATGTCTGACACGAAACAAAACAAATGCAGCGTACTAATTTACACTGAAGATGATTCCATGGATCTCTGTATATATACAGGATCCTAGCTCTATGCAGTTAGGTTTAGGGCCAAAGATGTGGCTCAATGGTGAAATACTTGGTTAGAGTACAGAAGGCTCCAGATTTGGTCGCCAGATCCACAAATCAAAGGAATAGGGTTTCATTTTAAAAACTGAAATTACAGGGGCCAGGAGTTTGGCCTAGTGGTAGAGTGCTTGCCTAGCATGCACGAAGACCCGGGTTCAATTCCTTGGTACCACATGCATAGAAAAAAGCTGGAAGTGGTGCTAAGGCTCAAATGGTAGAGCTCTAGCCTTGAGAAAGTCCAAGGACAGGGCTCAGGCACTGAGCTCAAGCCCAGGACTGGCAAATAAAACAAAAACTGAAATTGCAATCGTATTTCAACAACTTCTTGTATTGTTAAAAACAAAGATATAATCTGATAGAAAATTTCGGTCTATGACAATATTATACAATATTGGTCTATAACAACATACTATATATATAGTGGTAGTTCAATATGACAATAAAAATCCTTCTGTCTGTATTCGTCAGACTTAGTGTGAATCCTACACGCCCACCATTCAGAGAAATGCATGTTTCTCCTATTTCCATGCCTGAATGTCAGACTTTAGTTCCCTCGAGATGAACTGATGAAAAGAAATTCAAGTGTACACTCAGATATATATAACTGAACTTACTGAAACCATTTGGACATTCAATATAGAATTCTTTCAATGCTGCTGAAGGGTTGAACTTAGCCTACTAGGGGGAAATCCTTCTCAAGGCCCAGCTCAATGACCAACACAGAACTTTATCTTTCTCTAAGACACTTTATCCTCTCTGGTGTATGACATACTTTTGGGTGTGTGTGTGTGTGTGTGTGTGCATATTTATGTCTCATCTGTTCTCCCTACTGGATCTACACTGGAGTCATAGTTTTAAATCATTCTAAAGCAACAAGTATACTCTGTTCATAATAATCATTGAATAAATAAATGGGAAAAGATACTTGGATCGACTACTGAAATTAAATAATCACTGATCTTTGCTTATAATACTACTGGCAAAGACTCTGGTAAATCTTAAGTACACAAGAAAGCTGAAATATACACCACAGGCAAAGGTACACACTTAAAATTCCAGCATTTTAGGAGGCAAACATAGGAGTATCACTAGTTTGAGGTCATATAGTTTGGTCTACCTAACAAATACTGAAAAAAGAAAAAGATAAAGCAAGAGGGGTAATGGAGGAAGGAGAGGGAAAAGGGGAGGGAGAGGAGAGGGAAGACGTAGTTTTCAAGGACAAAATTTTTTCCTAACCAAATATTTACTGTATAACTAAAAAGAAAAAAGAGACACACATTAAAGCTGAATTATAATACACATCAGTATGAATAAAGAGATTACCAGGCATTCTCTCAGAGAAGGAAGAAAATAAAATGGCTCTGAGCAAGAGAGCCAAGTTTATTAGTGAAGAACTAATTTGACCTTGCAGACCAAGGAAAATGTGCAGAATTTCCAGGAGGGGCAACCAGAACCCAAATTCTGGGGATAGGAGGGCCTATGCCTGAAATAATAAATAATTTAGCCTCGGGGACTGGCTAAGGGTTAGGGAATTCTCAGCTAAGGGCTAAGAAGTCTCAAGAAACCTGAGAAGAAGAATTAAGATATGGGCACAGAAATACTGTAAATGCTAGAAGTGAAAACTAGGGCAGGGACTAACTAGACCTTTGACTCAATTGGGGACCTGTGGATGAGAACCTTAGCTGAAGTAAGGAGGATGACAGTGTGTTTAGATTTGAACAAGTTGAATCTGAGGCCCAAGTCAGTCGATTTATAGCCTTCTAGTAGCAGGAGGCATAGGGTAGTAAAGAAGGTAGAAAAAAACCAGAGAACCACAACTACAATTAACCCTGAGATATTCTTACAACTGAACACAAGCCAAGGAAAAAATAAGTGAACAGAGGCAGACTAAGGGAAGGACAGGGCAGTGGGTACAAGATGAAAAAAGAGTGTTCTCAAAGGTTCCAAAAAGGAAAGCAGAGACTCATTCCTTATTCCCCTCTCTCTACCCCTAATCCTCACCTCCCTCCAGACCTAGTGATTACTGACCACAGAGCCATTTTAGTAATCACCAGACCAGGGCTACAGAAGCTAATCACAGGCATAGTACTCACTGAATTCTTTTCCCCTATAATGAATATGTACTGAAATAAAGAACACACAGGGACAGGAGTGTGGCTTAGTGTTAGAGTGCTTGCCTAACAGACACAAAACCCTGAGTTCAATTCCTAAGTACCACATACACAGAAAAAGCCAGAAGTGGTGCTGTGCCTCAAACGGTAGAGTGCTAGCCTTGAGAAAGACCAAGGACAGGCCCTGAGTTCAAGCCCCAGGATTGCCCCCCCACAAAAAGATTTTTTTAAAAAGAACACATAAAAATTTGCACCCTACTAACTCTTATTCTCTCTCTCTCTCTCTCTCTCTCTCTCTCTCTCTCTCTCTCTCTCTCTCTCTCTCTCTCTCTCTCCCTTTTTTTAAAACAGAATCTTGCTATATAGAAAAGGCTGGCCTCAATTCCCCTGTCTCAGCCTCCCAAATGCTTAGATTATAGGAGTATACAACAACCACACACTGCTAAACTTAGCTATTACATAAGTAATATGTTAAGGTACAACTCACCTAAATGACATGAAATTGATTTGGAGGTTTAGCTTTCCAACTGCATTAGCTTAATATCAAAAGTCTGAGGCTCAGTGGCAAAGTACAACATCCTGGGTCCAATACTGCCCCCACCCCAAAAACCAATCTGCTTTCCTATTTTGACTGTTTTTTTAGCTTTTATCAAAGCTAAAAGGAAAAAAAAAATGCCTCCCAAGTCAAGTCAAAACGTGATAAACTACACACACCTGACTGGAATAAACTGAGATGCCAGTGTTACGTTTCTTAAAAGACTGAACCAGAAAAGTTATGCACGGAAATGCATTTTCATGTTTCATGTATTTCTCAGAAAGCACCTAACAGTCATTTTTTCTGCAAAGCATTTCTGGCCATTGATTTGATTTTGTTAGTCCTTATCAGCCGAGTTCTTGCCTGTCTGAATGTGTTTGTGTTTAGCTACCCATCAGAAAACAAGGCTTCACACCCATCAGACAGCAAAACAAACATTTTCCAAAGTCTATCTTGGTTCTATGCTTCACAATAGAAGACTAACACTACCAATTTTAGAACTTCATATGTATCAAGAAAGGTACTACTTACTGCTGAGTGCTAGTGGCTCATGCCTGAAACCTTAGCTACTTCCAAGACTGAGATCTAAGGATCCTGGTTCACAGACAAATCTGCGGATGCTTACCTCAATAAACCAGCAAAAACATGGACATGAAGCTAGGGCTTAAGTGATAGAACACCACCATTGAAAAAAATCAAGTCAGAGCTCATTGTCCTGAGTTCAAGCCCTAGTACCAGCACATATACACACACACAAAAGTACTTATCTGATCTAAGGGAGGTCCTGTGAGTGTGGGCAAGTCTCCACAAGTTGTTGCTATGAAAGACAAGTTGAGTCTTCAGCTATAGGGGAATAGGGACAAATCTGTATCTTCCTTCCAAAGGAAAACTCTGCTCTACCCAATCACCATGAGGCTTACAATTGCTTTCCAAAGGGCTTCCAGGAAGCCCCAAAGCTACAAAAAGATAGCCAGCTAAATTCCCATGATGCCAGTGTCCTGGGTACTTTCCAAGGGCAGAGCGTTCCAGAAAAATGCAAATAGTTCAGGCTCTCCCAAAGAAATTCCAGGCAAAATACAGAGCTGCTCTCTTAGAAAGTCTAAACAAAAAACTGCTGTTGAGGAGCTCAGATGAAGTTAGAAGCACAAGGACAGGAAAAAGACATGTGGCCTATCAAACATTTGAAGTACCACATAGTATTCTTTGCCCTCAGCCCAACTTCAGAGGGCCGCCTAGAAGATACTTTTGTGATATGTTTTGTCTGCTGGCAACTTACAGGTCCCAGGCAATCCTGACTACATGCATATGAAAATGCCTTCTTTCCGGTATTGAAATGATTGTCATTTACAAAAAAAAAAATGTGGAAAATGGTAAATATACTCATCTGTAACTCCAGCCCTACGTGGAAGCTCAGAAATTTGAGATCAAGCCCAGTGCTGGTGGCTCAAGCCTTCAAACTTAGCTATGCAGGAGGCTGAGATCTGAGGATCCTGGTTCAAAGCCAGCCAGGGCAGAAAAGTCCCCATGAGACTCTTTTTTGTTGTTGTTGTTGTTGTTGTTGTAATGAATGTATAGAGGGGATTACAGTTATATTTGCCAAATAGCAGATGCATTATTTCTCACACATTGATACCCCTTCTCATGTTTTGTCCCCATTCCCCTCCCCTCATCTGCTCCCAATCACCTTATTTTCCCCCTTTCCACTCAAAAACCAGAAGTGGCACTGTGGAAGTTTGAGACCAGCCTGGGCCACACAGCAAGACACAAAAGACAGAAAAGGAAGCAAGAAGGCTAACTTACAATTACCCTTTCCACCATCTCCCAACCAAAATCTGACATAAATCTACCGTGTAAGTGTAGGTACTTGTAATCCAAGCTACTCCAGAGGCTGAGGCCTGGAGAATATCTGTTGAAAGCCAAGCCAGACCAAAAAAAAAAAAAAAAAAAAAAAAAAATCTACAAGCCACAATCTCCAATTAACCAGTAAAAAACCCATCTAGACTAGGTGTGGCTCTCAAATAATAAAGTGCCAGCTGTGAGCAGGGAAGCCAATGGAGAAAGCAAGGTCATAAGTTCAAGCAGCCCTCCAGGCCCCACACACAAAGGTAGGTAATATATTTTAAAGTATTCATATCTAGTATCTTTTTTCTTTTTAAATAAATAAGAACTCACTACATAGTCGAAGCTAACATCAAACACAATCCTCTTGGCCTTAGCCCCCTGAGTGCTGAGATTAAGAGCATATACCAAAAGTTTCTAACCAAAAGCTTCAGCCACAGGACATGTTCACAACAACTGAGGTGACTTTGAACCTTTATTTAACAAGACATCAGATCACGCTTAAGATTACCTGCATCCCCCTCACCACCAACCATCTTTTCATTTTCTTTCTTCATTCTCTCTTCCCAAAATGCTATATTGAATGTTTTACCTGATTATATACATGATCTCCTTTGTGGCAGTTTCAGGGACAAATTAATTAGAAGTAGAAAAGATAGCTCTGTCCTAGAAAGGTATCTCTTTGCATGTGTTAAGTTTTAAGACAAAAGTAACTGTATACAAAGCAATCAACCCTGTATGGCTATTCACCTGCGATTCAAAGCCTAACATTATGAAATTTTTAATGTGAAATGCACACTGCCATTGACCAAGTGAAGGCAACTTTATTCCAAACTAAAGAACACCTGCACCACCTCATAATAGAAGTTTAAAAGTCTTAACTGTTACAATCAGAGCATTCTTTTAAACTAAGTGTTCCAAATGATACCAAAACAAAAAGCAAGCATCAATTCCAATCTGCCATTTAATTAAAAAATCGGAGCTTACAAATGCAACACTACTTCTCAAGCTTTTGAACGCTTTCTATGTGAGAAAACAAGTTGAGGAAATGAAGTTTCACTATTTATAAACATTGAGTTAGATTTAAAAGATCCCGGGTTTTCCAAGCCTGAGTTTCTACTCTATGTGTAACTTATAACAGTTCTTCCAATATTAATACAAGTGCAAACACAGGTCTACAGACATGAAACACAGAAGACACATCCCTCAGTGCTTAACTATATAAGGAGTTAGTAGAAGAGACTGCTTTGCAACTACTCTATCCTATGCAAATGACTTGATTCAGTTTAATTCCCTGTACTAAATCACAGGAAACATTTTGTTCCTAAGCATATTCCCTCTCTCCCTCTCTCCCCCTCTCTCCCCCCCCTCTCTCTCTCTCTCTCTCTCTCTCTCTCTCTCTCTCTCTCTCTCTCTCTCTCTCTCTCTCTCTCCTTCCCTCCTTCCCTCCCTCCCTCCCTCCCTCTTTCTCCTCAATCCTTAAGAGTTAAGTTTGGGTGATTTGCATTTTAGAACTTCATTTTTTAAGTTAGAAGTCACGGTAGAAATTTATCCCTTTTATGTATGTTCAAGGTAAGAGTAAAACTTGGTTTTAACATGTAACTCATTTTTATGAAAGCTCTAACCAGAAGACTAGTTATGAGTTAGAGTTAGAACAGTTCAGGTTGTTTCTGCTTAAAATATACTTTTAGTCAAACTGAAAACTTACTTGCTGTAATCTGACGTGTACCAACTGACTTCCATTACACCTGAAACACCAACTCATTTGAGAAGCCGCTTCAGAGCTTCAAGGTTTGGGGAGTTTGAGCTGGGCCTCTAATTCCTGACATGTCCTAACTTCACAGTTCACAGAGCTCTCAGGGCTCTCCTAAGCAAAATCTTAAATAAATAAAATTAAACTTTCACTTTAAAAGAAAAATCAGAGCAAGAACCTAAAGATATGACTGGGAAAATAGTATAACCTTAAGATCTGTGCTTTTTAAAAAAAAAAAATCTAAAAAAGAAAAGTTAAATTATATTCCCAGTTTAAGACAATGCCATTTGAGAAGCAAAACCAAAAATAACCCCAAACATTGCCTTTACCTTTAAAGTAAGGCACTCCAGCATACCTAAGTCGGTTCATTTCCAGGACTTAGAAGAATGGTGTGAGTACACACTGCATCTTGAATGCCTAAAAATAAAAAATGTCTTTTTTTTTTTTTAACAGCGAATGCTTTACAACAGCAGGACTGAGATGACGGAGTGGCAGTCAAGTACTTAAACGTTAAGGACATGTGGCACTCTCTCCTAATTCTGTGACTTGGAATAGTTAACAGGTCGAGCTTAGAGTGTAAGAAGTCGCTTCTCTTTCTTGGAACACCTGGTAAACGTGCAGGTAAAGTCTAGTAATGAGTCTTAAGTGATACTCTGAGACACACTTTGGGTGAAAAAAAAAAAAAAAACTACAGTAACTCTTGGCTCCGGCTCCAGGAACTTCCAAACGCAGTGAGTAACTTGACCTTTTTTGACACATTAACCACAGGGATGACAGCGTATGTAAAACCACCTCGGTGTAACCACGGCCCGGCGACGCGCCTCTGTCCAGACGAGCCGAGCGAGCGGAGGTGAGAAAAGGTGCCCTCCCCACCCCCCAGCTCCCAGGGCCTCCAAACCGTTCCGGCAGGGTGGGGGCACGCCAGACCCCCACCCACCCTCCGTCTCACCGGAAGTATCTCTCCCCAACTTCACTTAAAAAGGGGGAAGAGGGGGGACACGTCCCAGCCACAGATCTACAATCTTCCCAGGCCGGAGGACCCCAGTCCCAGGTCCCCTAGATGCATACCTCCACTTCCACTTCCCCAAAACAGTTTCCCTGCCCTGTGCCTCATCTGCGCCTCCACGCGCTCGGTAACACCAAGTTGGCAAAGCAAACACCAGGAGCGCGCGCACACCACTCAGCTCCAGATCAGCGTCCCCCCCCCACACACACACACCCCACCCCCAGCAGCCTCTGGCTTTGTAATTACAAGCCTCGTGCCAAAGGCAAAGACCAAGTGTAGGGGGTGCTTCCCGGAGTGCAAAAGTGCTGGCCCCACGGGCCGGACGTGCTGGCCCTTTAAAGGCACCCGCTTCCTGCGCCCTCGCCCCTCCCTCCCCGCCGCCGGCTCCCGCCCCCGCCGAGGGTCACACTTGAACTTTAGGTCCGGAGCGGCCAGGCGCTGGCGTTGCGCAGGCAGCGGCCACCCTTGCCGCACGTGTCGGAGAAGCTCACCTCGAGCTTGGCACGCCCGGCCCGCGGTACTCGGGGCTACTTTGGTGGTGGAGTGGGGGGGGGACAAAAACAAAACAAAACAAAATGTGCACCAGCCTCCAGAAACTGTACAGACCGTCCCCCAGCCGCGACGCCAGCCTGTCCCTCCACCTGCAGCCTGCGCCCCACAGGTGGAGGGTCTCCGAGGCCCCTCGGGGCGCCCCCGTGGGCCTGGCGCGGCAGAAACGGCTCCAGGCCACAGGCTGGGGAGGAAAGCGCGCGCCGCGGGGAGCGGAGGGGAGTCGCCCGCCTTCGCCCCGTGGTTGGCCCGGGAAGGAAAGGACACCCGTTGCGACCGAACCCCTCTATTTTTTTTCTTTATTTTACTGACACACTCTGCTGCCGGCGCCGATGTCCACTTCTTGGCTAACTTTGTTGGTGCCTTCGGTGCCAAACAAGCCCTTTTCTCAGTTCCATTTGAACTCCTTCGCGCGCGCGCACACACACACACACACACACACACACACACACACACACACACACACACACACACACACACACACACACACACACACACATCCCTAGTCCAATGCCCTGACTAATCCGGGCAGGTCCCGCACTCCGGCCACTTCCCGCCGCGGTCCCGGCAGGCGCGGCCCTCCGGTGCGGCACCCGCAGGCCGGACACACCTGCAGAGCCGCCCCCTCACCTGCCGGGCCGCGCGCGCCCCCCAGGGCTGCTGCGCGCCCCGAGGCCACTCACCTTCCAGCCCGCCGAACTGTTGCTGTCGCCCTTATCCTTGAAGTAGGGCACGCTCTTGACCATCCACTCGTAGATCTGCGACAGCGTGAGCCTCTTCTCGGCCGAGCTCTCGATGGCCTTGGTGATGAGGTCGGCGTAGGACAGGTTCCCCCACGCGTTGCGGCGGGACGAGCTGCTCTTGCGCGGCTGTCCTGCGAGTGGCCCGGCGGCGGGTGGCACCGGCGGGTGCTGCGGCAGCGGCCCGGGTGGTGGGGGCTGCGGCGGCGCCGGGTGTAGGCAACCCGCCTCCGGTCCCTGGAAGTCCCCGCACAAGCCCCCGCTGGCGACAGCTGCGGCCGCCGCCACCGCCGCCGCCACGGAACCGGGCGCCTGCGGGAAGTCCTCGCTCTCCTCCAGCAAGCTCAGGTTGCTCATGAAGTCCGGGCTGACAGCGGCCGCCGAAGCCGAGGGCAGGCCCACCGGGGCGTCGGGGTTGGCGGCCGCGCCGCCCGACGGCGCCGGACTGGAAGTGGCCGAGTTGGACTGGCTAAACTCCGGCCTGGGCAGCGGCCAGGTGCACGAGCGCGGCCGGGGCAGCGGCTCGAAGTCCGGGTCGATCTCCACCACCTGGGGCGCTTCGGCCATGGTGACCCCCGCCCCTCCCCCAGCCGCCGGAGAGCCAAGAAGGGGGAGATGCAGCACCGAAAGGGGAGGGTGGAAGGGAAGGGGGTGCTCAGAGTCCGTCCGAGATTTGGGCGCAGGGGGTGGGGGGCGGGGAGCCGAGATGGGTGTCGCGAGCGGACGCAGATCGGCAAGAAGGCGCGGCAGAGTGGAAGGACGAGCCCAGAACTTAACTTCGCGGGTCCATCCACATCCAGGCTCCTCCGGGTTCGCTGCGCCGACTGGACGGCAGGCCGGAACCGCGGGGCCCGGCGGCGCGGGTGCCGCGTTCCTGTTGACAGGAACCTGCGGGTGGAAGGGCCGACGGACGGCGCCGGCCGCTCCGGGTTCAGCGGCCGCACGGTCGCAAGCGCAGCTGCCTGTTGAATGTGGCGGCGGCAGTGGCTGCAGCAACTACGCGGCCGCCCGACTTACGGGATCTGCTGCCGCTCCCCCCTCCCCTCCGCCCGCGGCGGCGCGCGCGCCGGCCCGCCCCAGACTGACGTTGAGGTTGACCAATCGGCGATCGGTACCGCTTCCCAGACAGCCAATCAGCGCTGAGCGGGGCGGGGGCTGGTTTTCCACCGGGAGGCGGCAGTGAGTTGGTGGGGGGTAGTGGGGTGTTTTTCTCTTTTCTGTCTCTCGTGCACGCACACTTTTTTTTTTTGATCTCTTATTATTTTCTGGTAATTCTCGAGTGTTTCTGTGAGTCTCTCGCCCTCTCAGTGTTTTGATTGCTAGGAGGCAAACCAGCGTGGAGGCGGCGGCGACACTTTTGTTTACTACAGAGGAGCAAAGCCCGAGTACTCGCGGGGACCGAGTGGAACCAAGACGAACGCGTCGCCCGCCTGGCCCCGAGCCCTGGACCGGGACGGGAGGAGCCGGGGACGCCCGTGCGCTCCCGGGGCGCGGCGTGGGCGGTGGAGGTGGCCTCGCTCGCGGAATTCCACTCGGTCGCCCCCTCCCGGCTCCACCCACGCTGCCTTTTGCTAGGGCGACATGGTGAAGTCGGTGGGGTTTTGTTTTCGCAGCGCGTTTCCTGTGGCTGAGATCTGTCCAGCCCCGGGGTGGGGTAGGGGGCTGAGGTCAAGTCCGCGCGGAGGGTGGGGGGGGACGCGTCCTCCACCCCGCCCCCCGCGGTGGAACCCCGCCGCGCGGACCCGGGCGCGGAGCCTCCGCCTCGGCGTGTGGACGGGGGGTGACTGCCCCTACCCCCACCTCCGCCCGAGCCCACCACCTGCCAGATGCACCCCCCCCCCCGCCTGGGAGCCCGGAGCTGGGGGGCCCGGCGCGGGCACACGCAGATCCGCGCGCGCCCCGCTCTGTCCGCCCAGAGCCGCAGCCGAGGAGAGGGTGGGAGTCCGAGGGACAATCTTGTTATTTTATGATCCCTAATTAAGCGGAGCGAGCTGCTTGTCCTTTCTTTAATGTTGAATGAAAGTGATGAAGTGTTGCGTTAAAAACAAAACAAAACAAAAAAAAGGAAAGAAAATCGCCAGAGGAGATGAGACATCTTGGGGCGCAGCTCTGCTCCACCACCCGCGTTTTCTTTAGCCTGTTGGCCTCCCCCACCCCACCTGGGCTCTCCGATCCCAGCGACCCATACCGGATCCGTGGGGTCGAAGGTACAAGGACAATGTCCCTTGTGTCCCCTGGAGGAGAAGAAAAACTTCCCAGGTTTTGGTTTTTGCGTTTGGTGTGGGGGGCCGGGGATTGAAATATGGGAAACACGTGTCTCCTACACCGACGGTAAGGTTAAAATATCCTGGCCAAAAGGATAACACTCCATTTTTTTTTTTAACGAGTCATTTTTTTTTTTTCTTTTAAGTAGCTTACCAAGCTGGGCGCCTATAATCCTAGCTACTCAGCCAGCTGAGATGTGCGGATCAGGCTTGAAGCCATAGCCTGCGCAGTCAAGTCTAAAGTCCGTGAAACTCTGATCTCCAATTAACCATTAAAAATCTGGAAGTGGAGCTGTGGCTTAAATGGTCGAGTGCCAGCCTTGAGCAAGGGCAAGGGGGGAAGCTAAAAATCAGCCCCGTTCCCCCCTCCCCCACACCTCCCAACTGCCCTGCCTGGCCCTGAGTTTAGGATTTACTACTGGTACTCAAAATAAAATAATAAGAGAGTGAGACCTGTTATAAAAATTAGAAAGATTTTAGAGAGGTGTATTTCTTCTTCTCTGAGCTCACCATCAGGTTCTGCATAAATCCATTTATCACTGCAGCTTCCTACCTATGGAGGGAGGGAAGAAAAGAGGACAGGAGGGGATCCTAAGCTGGATGGATACAGGGCAGATGGGGGTGAGCTGTCACCACTTCCTCTGGAGGTCTCTGTCAAACTTGAACAGGTTGGCCTTTCTCTGCCAGCCACTAGGGGACTTCAGTAACCCAGATGATGAGCTCAAAAGAAGGCTGCTAAATTCTTGATTCCCCACGTCTTTCCAGTTATACTCCCCCGAAGAAGCCCCCACACACACAGCCCATCCTTACAAACTGGCAGTGCCCAATGGATCATTCTTGGCCAAGGAAGCTAATTGTGAGTTCAGCCTTGCAGTCATTTCTATTCTGGTTTCCTCCATTGGAGGAGAGTATTTGGTTCAGGGAATTTTCCTGTAGGCTTTCCTCAAATCTTTGCAGACTGCAAGATTACTCTGCCAAGTGTTTCTTTCAAAAGTTGTAGTGTGGGCTAGGCTGGAAGGTCAATTGGTTGAATACATGCTTAGCATGTATGAGGCCCTGCATCCACAAAAATAAATAGTACTGGTTTTTTTAATGTCATAGTTCACTTTTTTTTTTTTTTTTTTTTGCCAGTCCTGGGGCATGAACTCAGGGCCTAAGCACTATCCTAGGACATTCTCAAGGCTAGAGCTCTACCACTTGAACCACATCACCACTTCCAGCTTCTAGGCATAGGGTACCAAGGATTCAAACCCTGGTCTTCATGCATGCCAGGCAAGCACTCTACCACTAGGCCAAACTCCTCCAGGCCCCCGTAGTTAACTTTTTTGGGTGTTTTTAAACAATTTGATTTGAAGCATGCACAGGGAACATGCATGCACCTGTAAACATCAATGTTCCTGACTGAAGTCAAAATATTAAAAATGGATATTGAAACTTTTTTTAAGTTTCCCTATTACTCCATGTCATCTGTCAGTTTATTAAATTTATTCATTTGTTGGGGATTAATAGGAGCTTTTGGAAGTGGATGGGACTGAGAGGGTGAATAAGGGTTTAAAAAGAAAGTTTATTTGCCTGGAAGAAAATAAAACAATGAAAGCCAGAAGTTTGGCCTAGTGGTAGGTAGAGTGGCTGCTTAACGTGCATGAAGACCCAGGTTCCGTTCCTCAGTACTACGTACATAAAAAAAAAAGCTGGAAGTGGTGCTGAGACTCAAGTGGTAGAGCTCTAGCCTTGAGAAAGTCCAAAGACAGTGTTCAGAACTGGCCAAAAAAGAAAAAAAAAGAACAGTTTAGAACTGTCATTTCATATGTGTGAAAGTATACAGCAAGAATTTGTAGGTATAAGACAGCAGGTATATTTATAAATTTGAAAGACACAGCCCTTTATTTTCAGGACATGAGGAATGTTAAAATTGAATAATATATATAACTAATCATAGCTAAAAATTTTTAAAAATTGAGAGTAAACTTAGAATTATCTTTGGTGTCCTTTAGCTTACAGGTGGAAAAATAGGAAGAGGGAGGGGGGAGTTAGGGGGAAAGGAAGAGAGACTGATTTGCACACACACACAAATATAGTAAACTCCCAGGATAAAAATGCCTTTATTTGTTTATTTTTTAATGAGTGTACTGGAGGTTGGATTCAGAACTAGGACTTGAACTCAGGTCCTTGCACTTTTGCATGGCTTTTTGCCCCTAACTACTAAGCCAAATACCCAGTTCAGGATTCTTGACAGTTAAGTCTCTCAGACTTGTCCTCCCTGCTGGCTTCCAACAGGGATCCTTTTCTCTCTGCTTCATGATAGCTCAGATTATAGACCTGAGTCACAAGGTGGGTGCCCAGTTTAGAACTCCAGTTTTCTGCTTTCCCATCAGTAACATTGCCAATCACACAGATAGAGAATTATAACTATCCTATAATACCAATATATTTATCATCATTAACTTTGTAATATATTTCCTTCGAATCTAGCCACAGATTAAAGTAATGTTACTTAGTTGAACATTACTGAACTGAATGAAGATTTGATTTAAAAGATTGGGAAAACAGCTAAGTGCTTGTGACTCACACCTGTAATCCTAGCTACTCAAGAGGTTGAGATCTGAGAATTTGTGATTGTAGCCTGCCTGGGGCAGGATAGTCCATGAGATTCTTATCCCCAATTAACCACTAAAAAGTTGGAAGGAGAGATGTGGCTCAAATAGGAGAGTGAGAGCTTTATGCAAAATAAAGATCAGGGACAGTGCCCAGGCCCCAAGTTTATGCCCTAGTACCAGCACACACACACATATACACACAATCAACCATTTTCAATATTTTTCCTGAATTATTAAAGATACTACCATCAACCTAAAACAGATTTTCTTTATTTTGCACACAGAAAGTAATAATTACTAAGGAAGAATAAAATCAGCCTGAGATTGTGACACCACCAGTGTCCTAGAAAATGACATAATTGCTTACTTGCTTGCTTGCTTTTTTTGCCAGTCGTAGGGCTTGAACTCAGGGCCTGAGCACTGTCCTTGGGCTTTCTTAAGGCTAGCATTCTACTACTTGGGCCACAGCACCACTTCCAGCTTTTTCTATGTATGTGGTACCAAGGAATCAAACCTGGGTCTTCATGCATGCTAGGCAAGCACTCTACCGCTAGACCAAACTCCTGGCCCTGACATAATTTCTTTTTAGAAGTCATTCATTCAACAAAAGTTTGTAGAGTACCTACTACATACTTGCCCCAAATCTGTGCATGTTCAAATCCATTAGTTTACAGAATTCAATTGACAGAGGCAGGTGAATCCTGAGTTTAAGGCAAGTCCAGAGTACATGGTAAGACCCAATTAGTGAGGTGCTACTTGTGGATTTTTGAAAGAATACTAGAACATTTTTTTTGGTTGGTTGTTTGGTTGGTTTGGTTTGGTGTTTGGTGCTGCAGATAAAACCCATGGCCTTGGTCACACCTACATGCTAGGCAAGTGCTCTCCTATTGAACTACACCTCCAGAACTCTAAAATAGTTTTAGACATAATCTAACAACGGAGAATGGTTAAAAGTAATATCTTTTAAAAAGTAATATCTTTAAAGGAAAAGCAGGGTTTTTTTTATTGGTGGTGGTTTAGCCCTGAAGGCCTAATAAACACTTAGTACATCCTCTACCACCAAGCAACCACTCCTCCCTTGCCATTCTTATGAAGTAGTCTTATACAGCCATTCAAGATATAAATGTTAGTAAGAGAAGAGGAAAGAAGACAAAAACAAAGATGAAGAAGAGAAAGAGAGAGGAAGGGGGGGGAAGGAGAGATAGGAAAGGAGGGGGAAAAGAGGAAAAAGGGGAAGATACAATAGTTAAACTAGAGGGATAGATCAGTATAGAGTGCTTACCAAGTACTGTATGCATAAGACCCTGAACATAATAATAAAATGAAATTGTTGATAACGAGTTTGGAATGGTGATACAACTTTAAAAGGTAGAAAACGTTAGTCTGGGCAACAGTGCTTTATTTCTGTTACCCTATCTACTAAGGAGGGTGAGATCTGAGGATCATGGTTTGAAGCCAGCTGGAGAAAAGAAGACCTTCGAGACCTATCACCATCTAACCACCAAGAAGCTAGAAGGAGAGCTGTAGTTCAACTGGTAGAGCACCAGCCTTAGTAAAAAAGCTAAGGGAAAGCCAGCACCTAGGAAGTGAGTTCAAGCCCCAGTGCTGGAATGTAGAAGATAGAAGAAACAGTTTGAAGATACTAGTATTCATATTATGAATTTTACTAATCTAACTGAAACTCCTCATTTTACATTTTACGCCTCGTTTACAGAAACAATGAGAATTTAAGGGATTTGGTTAAAGGCTATATAGTTGATAGAGCAGGAGCCAGATTCAGATCGTCTAGTGTTCTAGACAAAATTGTGCATCCCATTAGATTGCTTTTTGTGCCTTTACTCTTCCTAAATGGAAGTTTTCAGGCAATCGGATAAAATTCAACCTTTTCATTGTTTGTTTTTGTGCCAGTCCTCAGACTTGAACTCAGGGACTGAGCACTTTCTCTGAGCATTTTTGCTCAGTTAGTACTCTACTACTTGTACTACCACTCCACTTCTGGCTTTTTTTGTGTGTGGGTGGGGGTGATTAATTGGAGATAAGTTTCATGGACTTTCCAAACTGGCTTCAAGCCATGGTCCTCATATCTCAGCTTTCTAAGTAGCTAGGATTATAGGAATAAGCCACAGGCCCCCAACTGAAATTTAATCTATTTTAAATCCTATACCCTAGGCTGGGAATGTGGCTTATTGATACCGTGCTTGCCTTACATGCATGAAGCCCTGGGTTCAATTCCACAGTACCACATAAACAGAAAAAGGCAGAAGTGGTGCTGTGGTAAAAGTGGTAGAGCGCTAGCTATGAGCAAAAGAAGCTCAGGGACAGTGCCTAGGCTGTGAGTTTTCAAGCCCCAGGATGGGCAAATAAATAAATAAATCCATCCTATATCCTTAACTACCTTTGAAACAATCCAATAGTTTCCAAGCCCCAAACTGTATATACAGTATATACTATATACACAGTAGAATTATACTTTTCCCCTAATATTAAGACCTCATAGCATTACTATAAAATTAATGAATGATATGTGAAACTCTGAATCTTTTCTGAGTGTCACAAATTTGAACCTTGAATTCATGTTTGAAACACAATTTGTTTTTACTCCTTTATTTCTGTTTCTTGTCATATTAAAGCTCTTACTGTGCTTCTCCATAAAGTGGGGGAAACACATGTATTAAATAAGAAAATGCTGCAGTGTAGAACACAGATGGTAATGAATGTTTTGGCAGAGAGAAAGCTTAACAAGGCGTTTTGCTGATTTACTTGGAAAACTAATATGCATGAATGTTAAAGTTAAGCAATAAAAATTAATTGCAGTTGTACATTATTCCTCTCTTTTGTTTTGTGCTAGTACTGGACCTTGAACTCAGTGCCTGGGCACTGTACCTTATCTTTTTCACTGAAGACTGGTGTTCTATGGCTGGGAATGTGGATTAGTGGTAGAGTGCTTGTCTAGCATGGACTGAAGCCCTGGGTTCAATTCCTTAGCACCTCATAAACAAAAAAAATACAGAAGTGGCTCTGTGGCTCAAGTGGTAGAGGGCTAGCTTTGAGCAAAAGAAGCTCAGGGACAGTGCCCAGGCCCTGAGCTCAAGCCCCTGGACTGGCAAAAAAAAAAAAAAAAAAAAAGACTGGTTCTTTAAGCCACTGATCCACTTCTGGCTTTTTGGTGGTTAATTGGAGATAAGATTCTCACAGATTCTTCTCCCTGATTTGGCTTCAAGCCACAATACTCAAATCTCAGCCTTCTGAGAGGTAGAATTACAGGTTTGATCACTAAAGCATACCTTTCCTTTTTTTTTCCTTTTTCCCCCATCCCGCCCCCATCTAACCACCCTATTTGCATCTTATTAGATCAGAGAAAGGGAGCTGAATGTGAATGTAAACAACAACTAAGAGAACCAAGGATAGTAATGAAAGAACTGGAAAGAAGATGCTGATATTTTATAGTAACTAAGTATGTTGTTTGTTATCAGTCGATAAAAATCAGTACCAAGAGATAATGACTGCCGTTAGAGGGCATGTGGTTTTAATGATTCGTCACTAGCTGTGTCAATTTGGGTAAAAAAACAAGAGGTAAAAAGTTTATCGAATTTTAGAATTGGCTGACTTGGAGAATCTACCCATAGGCAAAATTTTCTGGATCTGAGAGTACACAGATGAACATAAATATTTCACCAGAATATGAGTCCCATTTGGTGATAAACAAGTCTTTATATACTTGAAATATTCTTTATTCTAAAGCTTAACATTCAAAATGGGAATTTCTAATTAATCACTGATACAGTGCTAAAAGAAAAACTGATTTGTCTCCTATGATGCCATTTGTACTTTAAATAGTTTTGTGTTTCAACAACAAACTGAAAAGCAGAACATTTGACAGGTTGCATGCCTGAGCTCTAGATAATTCCAACCTGAAAAGATATTCCACAATCCAAGCAAGACTCAGCTCTTTTTTTTTTTTTTTTTTTGTGGTGCCAGTCCTGGGTGCTGTCCCTGAGCTGAGAGAGAGAGAGAGAGAGAGAGAGAGAGAGAGAGAGAGAGAGACAGACAGACAGACAGACAGACAGACAGACAGACAGACAGAATGTGTACACTCAAGACTAACATTCTACCACTTCCAGCTTTTTTAGTGATTAATTGGAGATTAGAATCTCCCAGACTTTCCTGCCCCACTGGCTTCAAATCTTTATCATTAGAGCTCAGCCTCATAAGTAGCTAAGATAACAGCCACTGGCCACTGGCTATGATTATTATTTATTTATTTATTTCGTCATGGGCCTTGGATTCAAGGGCCTGAGTGCTGTCTCTACACTTTTTACTCAAGGCTAGGGCTCTACCACTTTGATTGGAGATAAAAGTCTCAGAAACTTTTCTGGCCAGGCTGACTTCAAACTTCCAGCCTCAGATCTCAGCCTGTCTCCTGAGTAGCTAGAATTGCTGCTGTGAGCCATCTGTGCCCAGCTTCCTTTCAAGATGTGTCTGTCCTCTCAGACAAGAGGATATACAGGGAGCACACCTTCCTCCTCTGTTTAAATCTACACTGTCAACCTTCATAAAACATAGGGGCTTCTCTGGAGGATTAGAAATTAACCAGAAGCCAATTGGATAGTTCACAAAGTTTTCCCAGAAATCTGACATTTAGAATTTTCTGAATCAATGTGAAAAAGTCAGCTCTATAGTAAACCAGTTCCGTTTATGGTAAATGAAAAAGACAACAGAAATAACAATAATGCTTGTCTGCATTTTGGGGGAGAGAGGGGTATCCTGGGGTTTGAACTGCATTTTGGGGGGCATCCTAAGCAGCTCTCCAGTGAGCCATGCCTCCAGCCTGCTTCCTTTACATTTGCTTAACAGGGAAGGAGTAATTGGGGCGGGGTGAGCCTTTAGCACTCATGTGTTTAAGGGATCAGCCTCAGATTACAGACACTAAGAACAACCAGCTTTAGGGGAGCGATTGGCTTACATAGAACTTTGTCTATAGCTTTCTTTATCCTGAACCCAGACACATCAAACTCAGTTCTACAGCCATAATGAGCTCTGTCTTCCCCAAAAAAAGTACTTCAGAAGCTTGGAGTTAGAACAAATAAAGACATATTTTTGCAGTTCAATTAGTATGCCATATCCCAACAATATGTGAAGCAGAACCACTGCCATACCTACTGGGACTGGTCAAAACCACAGCTGGGGTGGGGGGGAAGAAAGGAGGGAGGATGATGAGGAAGGGATGGATTTGATCTGGGAATATTGTATGCATGTATGTTTTGCAAGGAAGCCCCTTGTAAAACTGATATATGCTAATCCAAATATTTTTGAAAGAACCAGAGGTGTACTTTCATGAAGCAAATAAGCCATATTTTAAAAATACAGCTTTGTTTCTCTCTGTTTTGACACTGGTCTCCGAGTGAATTGGAGAGTGTCCCCCTCTACTGTCCAGTGAGAAAAAAAAATCACAGCAATATTTTTTTTCAGTCAATTTTAGAAAAACTTACTGCAGGAATGCAGTAGGATTAAGTATCCATGTCTCATAAAAAGCATGAATAAAACATCTTTCATCTAAGAGTTCAGCTAAGGTGATAAGATTAGAAAAAGCAGCAAACTGGTTAGAGTAAAACAGCAATTAATTTCTTCCTGCTTCACTTGAACATAGATGCATATTCATTCTCCAAGTAAATGAGTAAGACATCGTGTTAAACTTCCACTCTGTTGAGGCCATGGTCTCTTCCTTCTACCTTTTTTTTTTTTTAACTCATGGCCTGAACACTGTCTTTGAGCTTTTTCTCCAAGGCTAGAGCTCTACCACTTGAGCCACAGCACCACTTACCGCTTTTTCTATGTATGTGGTACCAAGGAATTAAACCTAGGTCTTCCTGCGTGCTAGGCAAGCACTCTACCACTAGCCTAAACTCCCAGCTTTCTTTCTACCTTCTTTCACAGAGTTGAGGCTACCAGTACTCAGACACATATTAAGGGCCAGTACTCATCAGGAGAGGGTAACTGCTAAAACTTCCTATAGGCTAGAAAATGGAACTGGTGTGCTAGAAATGGAACCGAGGGCCTGGACATGTTGGGTGCCCTTCCACTGAGCCCCACCTTCACCCCTACATGTCCTCATTGAAACGATGCACAGAGCTACCATATTACATCACTAGATGGTGAAGATTAACACCAACTGCTGTGTGATAATCCTAGCTACTCAGGAGGCTGAGATCTGAGGATGGCAGTTTGTGGCCAGCCTGAGCAGGAAAGTCCTTGAGAGTCTGATCTCCGATAAATTACTTAGGAAAAAGCCAGAAGTGGGGCCGGGAGTTTGGCCTAGTGGTAGAGTGCTTGCCTAGCATGCAGGAAGACCAGGGTTTGATTCTTTGGTACCACATACATAGAAAAAAGCCGGAAGTGGTGCTGAGGCTCAAGTAGTAGAGCTCTAGCCTTGAGAAAGTCCAAGGACAGTGCTCAGGCCCTGAGCTCAAGCCCAGAACTGGCAAAAAAGAAGAGAGAGAGAGAGAGAGAGAGAGAGAGAGAGAGAGAGAGAGAGAGAGAGAGAGAGAGAGACCTCTGCAGATAGATTCATTTGTCCTAACTGCAAACTTGTGAAACTCAGCTGAGTAGATTGCTGTGGCTGTATCCAAATTATGGTAACATTTTATGAAATATGCCAGGATAGCCCTGGACGTGGTGACATACACCTGTAATCCAAGTACTCGGGAAGCAGAGTTTGGGCAGTCACCAGTTTATAAAATAAGTCTTTTTCTTTTTTTCCTACCAGTCCTGGGTCATTTCTGGCTTTTCCTGCATATGCGGTACTGGAGAATTGAACCCAGGGCCTTGAGTATGCTAGGCAAGCAATTTACCACTGTCATATACATATATATATGAATTACATAAGGTAGCGGGGCCTTAGTGATTGACACCTTTAATTGTAGCTACTCAGGTGGCTGAGATCTGAGGACTGTGGTTTAAAGCCAGCCTAGGCAGGAAAGTCCATGAGAAACTCTTATCTATATTTAACACCAACAACAAACACCAAGCCAGAAGTAGAGTGTGGCTCAAGTGGTAGAGTGCCAGCCTTGAGTGAAAAATCTAAGGGACAGTGCCCTGATTCAAAGTTTAAGCTCTAGTCCCAGCATAGAAAAGAAAAAAAAAAGTTACAACACGATGTTGATCCTCTATGCAAAGTACAATAAATCAAAATCACAGAATCTGCCAAGAAAAGCCCCAAATCCACAAAGCTTGATGGACTAGTTCCTCATTTCCTCAGCAGCGTTCACTGATCACTACACTTGGAATGTTTATCTTGTACAACTTGCCACCTACATACCACAAAGAGGTAGTGTGGGATTACAATAATGTCTTAAAGTGCTTTGAAACAGGCATGAAATGTTTGTTCTCTAACATAGGTACAACCTCGTGGGTAGCATTTTGCTACTCTCCAAATCACTTTAACTTAGGTAAATACACAATTTCTAACGCACAGCTATTTATTTTCAGTCATACTACAGCTCCTTCATCAACACGTGTTACACATGCTGGATGCCAAAATCCAGTCTCCTATCCATGTACTACAGGTAGGAAGAGATTTTGTTTCTTTTTTTTTTTTTTTCTCCTGCTGGGATTTGAACCCCAGCCCTCCCAGCACTGAGTGAGAACCGGTTTTGTTTATTTAGGAGATGGACTCCCTGGTTGTTTTTTTAGATGATAGAATCTCCCTGGTGCTCTTGGGGCTTGACCAACTTTTTCATCTCAACCTCCAGCTCAGTCTCCAGGAGTAGCTGGGATTGTAGGCATGCTTTGTCAGACCTGGCCAGAAAGCAGTTTTGTGTTTTGTTTTGTTTTGTTTCTAATATGTGGGAATTAGCTGAGAATTCAGAATCTTTAGTCCATTTTTTCTGTGGGCTGAAAGAGGAAAATTTTGCTTAGAAAGCTTTTAGATTCCTCATATTGTTCTTGACAGTCTTCACAGGCAATAGAAAGCAGTTCAAAATAAAGGGAGCTGACTCATGTCAGGAATAAGTAGATGATGGGGCTGAAAACTTTGGCCTGGCAGATACTGTTATCATAGATAATGATATAACAGCATTAATAACAGAACAGATTGCTCTAAGACATTTGTAAAAAAGACTAGATGGATGGATTCTTCGGCCCTCTGTGGTTCTTCTTTGGGATAAAATTTTTGAAAACTAAATGAAATCATCCCAGCATAGTTTATGAACATTTAACATTGCCTATAAGAAGCATAAACATTGGCAACAAGTGACTATGCTAAGAAACTAAATCAAACAATAAAACCTTTACAAAATCACCTCTCAAGGGAAAAAGTAAGAAAAAAAGGAAGTATATGAAACAACACTAGCAAAAAGTTTTATACGCAAAAGGATTTGGAGTATATTGGCTTTTAAAGCTTGCATAATTTCTTCTAGGTTTGATTTAAATAAAAAATTTAAAAGACAGCTAAATTCATCTTTCAAAAGAAGTATTTAGGTTTATGTTCCCATATATATTTGTACTGGTATTTGTGTGTGTGCGTGTGTGTGCGTGTGTGTGTGTGTGTTTGTGTGTGTGTGTGTGTGTGTTTGTGTGTGTTTGTACTAGTCCTAGGGCTTGAACTCAGGCCTGGGAGCTGTCCCTGAGCTTTTTGCTCAAAGCTAATATTCTACCACTTGAGCTATAGCTCCATTCTGGGCTTTTAGGTATTTCATTGAACATAAGAGTTTCATGGACTTGCTGGCCTGGCTAGCTTTGAACTGTGCTCCTCAGCCACTCAAGGAGCTAGAATGACAGATATGAACCACTGGTGCCCAGCTAGAGAAAGCTTTTTTATGTACTCTTGTATTCACCAATGAGTTACTACTCCTTCCTTTAAATAGCCCTGTTCTGTGGGGATCCTCTGCCTGCATTGCTATCTGAGGATAGATCCCTAGTTCCTTGCATCCCAGAAAGGAAAAACAAAAGCACTTGACATCCTTTTTAATATGTGTACTTATCCTATGGTATTATTCTAAGCGTACAGACATAAATATACTATTTTAAATACACACATAATGTTTAAGTAGTGATATAAAAGAATTGTCATTCAACAAAGCAGTTTATAAGTACAATCCATCCTGTTCAATGCCACCCTTTCCTCATTCTCTTCCATTCCTCCCAACTCTATGTCTTTCTTCCATTTTCTTCATTTTGTAGGCTCTATATTGAATATTAGGACTGCATTTTCCCTCTTTCTTCTCTCCATCCATCTACCCATCTTCTCATGACCCCACTCCCTACCTTTCCAATCCCTGGCATTGAATTTATTGCACTGTGAGTTAGTCTTTCTAAAGAATTGAGTCTTTGTACAAGGAACCTGTTATGAGCTGAGTTGTCCCAGTCCTCATTCAAACAGCAAAGTCCTAGCCCTCTGTGACTCACAACTTGGCTGGAAATAAGGTCTTTAACGAAGGGATGAAGTTAAAATGAAATTATTAGGTTGGGTCCTAACCCATCCAACTGGTATCTTTACAAGAAGAGGAAACATAGATACAGAGCCACCAGAGACATGCCCGCACACAGAGAAAGGCCGTGTGAGGACACGTGGAGAAAGTAGCCATATACAAGCCACAATGAGAGCAATGTGATTTTGGGCTTTCAGTTTCCAAAACTGAGAGAGAAAGTAAGTTTCTGTTGCTTTTATTACCCAGTCTTGGACATTTTGTTATGGCTGCTTTTGCAGACTAATACTCTGGCCAAGTGATCAACTGGCTTTCCAAAGATTAGGTTAGACTTTTTTGGGTGTATGTGGGGGTGGGGGAGCCGGGCGTGGGAGGAAGGGGGTGTTAGTCATAAGGCTTGAACTTAGGGCCTGGCTACTGTCTCTGAACTCTTTTGTTCAAGGCTAGTGCTCCCCCACTTTGAGCCACAGTACCGCTTCTGTTTTCCTAGTGGTTAATTAGAAATACGAGTTTCAAGGATTTTCCTGCCTGAGCTAGCATTGAACTGAAATCCTCAGATTTCAGCCTCCTGAGTAGCTAGAATTTACAGGCATGAGCCACCAGTGCCCAGCTTAGATTTGTAACTGGTAAAGACACCAATTCTTTTTGGTGGGGGCCTGGGTGCTATCCCTGAGCTCTTCAGTCAAGGCTAGCGCTTTACCACTTGAGCCACAGCACCACTTGCCAAAGCTTACTTTTAATCCCCACCAGGAAGTTTCCTAATCTGAATAATTAACATGCTAATGGATACCTTCGTGGGGGTCTACAGGGATATTGGCATGAAAATGTTGCCGGTGGGATTAGCCCCAGGCATTGCAGACTCAGTTTTCCGTTCTTTTAAATCTCTAGGCTAAAGTTCTTTTTTTTAAATATTCAGGTGGACTGGTTTCCAGGAAATCCTCCCTGGTTTTGCTTCCACTGAGGGTTCACAGCTCCTTCCTGTGAGTGTTAAATCTACTAGTCCTGACAGTTGAACCCTATCCATCCATGAGGTCCATCCATGATTGCTGGCCTTTAGAACAGGGATGAGGAGAGCCACAGAAACCATCTAGAGTAGGAGCAGAGCAGCTCCGCCCCTTGGCACTGCCATTGGGGTGGTGCAAATGATGGCACCTTCTTTCCACATTGGGTTCTCTAGAGTACAATTCAGACTCCTGGATCCCCATAGTCAGCTTAGTGCACCCCAAGGACTGCACCAGGCTTCCCCTCAGCTGACCCAGTTGGATGGGTGAACTGCCTACATCTAGTCCAACCCAATCGCAAACTCTGACTCTGTGTCTTTCTCCAAGTCCCCAGGTCAGGTCTCTCGGAATTCTCTGTTGGGTTGGATTCTTTTCATTGTTGTTTGGAAGGAAGGTTTGTCTTGGCAGTCCTGGAGCTGGAATTCTGGGCCTCTTTGCTATGTCTGCTAAGACAGTCTTTTGCAGTTGGAGCCACCACACTCCCAGCCCTTGGCCAGCAATTGCTGATAAAGTGCTGGCGATTGCAGTTGCCTCTGTCATCCACCTTTTCAGCTAGTGATAACATTTAATGACTCCCTGGCAAGTCAGATAACAACTCACTGGTAGGGAGTGGAAGCCACCCTGGAAGAACTCACTCTTGAAACCAGCACTCCCCGGTAGTCCCATTCCCCGCAGCTCACATTCCTGCAGCTGGGTAGAATCTCTGAGTGGGGAGTCACCTTGCAGAGACTTGGTGCAGAGTCTCCCCACCAGAGCCTGACTTTGCTGTTGTTTTTGGTACCTCTTCTAGGGCTTGAACTTGGGACCTGGGTGCTGTCCCTGAACTCTTTTTGCTCAAGGCTAGTGCTCTACCACTTGAAGCCATCAGCTTTTTGGTGATTACTTGGAACTATGAGTCTTCTGGTCTTTTCTTACTCAGGCTGACTTTGAACCACGATCCTCAGATCAAAGCTTCCTGAGCAGCTAGGATTATGAGCCATTGGCATGAGGCTAAGATGTATGTCTGAATATATTCAGAGCCATAGGATTTGGTTTTCTTGTGCTGATTTCTTTCCTTGCTAGTAAAATTTGCAAAACAAATGATTAAAAAAATTGCATCAGACCAGTCTAAATTCAGAACATATTCTTTAACTATTCTATGTAGCCTACTAGAAATGCATGGGCTTGCTTTCCTTGTTCTCATGAAAATAAACAGTCCAGAAACAGAGCCTTTGCCTTGTCAGAACTAGATGCTTACTGACTCACTGGGTGGCTTGTTTCTGCTAGTTGATGGGCATGACAACCAAGATTCCAGCCTGTCCAGAACACATCGCAGCCAAGATGCATTTGGCTTCATTATATACCCATACAGCACATATTGCAGTGGATAGCTCAATAATGTATCTTCAAACTACAACCTTTCTGGAAGCTATTACAGTCCCTATTTTTAAATTTTATTTATTTCTATTAATGGAGCCAGGAGTTTGGCCTAGTGGTAGAGTGCTTGCCTAGCATGTACAAAGACCCAAGTTCCATTCCTTAGTACCACATACCCAGAAAAGCCAAGTGGTTCTGTAGCTCAATGACAGAGCCTTGAGGAAAGCCCAAGGACAATGCCCTGGCCCTGAGCTCAATCCCCAGGAATGGAAAAAAAATTATTACAAAGAGATTTCAATTTCAGAAGTCAAGTACATTCTCCCTTATCTTTCCCCATTCAATCCCTACACCCAAATTATGCAATCCATTTTTTTTTGCAAAATGAAACCTAAATGCCTCATTTTTAAAGTTATATATTGCTGGTCACCTGTATTGTTGGCCATGCAGCATTAAGTTTTTCCATTTGTTTCTACTCAGAGGATTTCCATACATAACTTCCCACTGAAGTTTTGGAGTATCCATGAGGCAATCATGAAAACTAAAAACGCTTTTCCAGTGGTTTTTACAAAAAAAAAAATCTCTCCTCCGCCAATTTATGTTATAGTAACTTGTTTTGACTTCTCAGTGAACTCCTTCTCTACCATGTTAGGGTCCTTGTCACTTTCTTCTGTGAAAGGGCCGGAGGAAGTTAGGTTGCCTTTTCACTATATAATTTTTTTTTGCAAATGCATAAAAGCAATGTTCTAGCGCCATCTACTGGTATAAAGTATTAGTATCCATTTGCAAGCTCTCTCTCTCTCTCTCTCTCTCTCTCTCTCTCTCTCTCTCTCTCTCTCTCTCTCTCTCTCACACACACACACACACACACACACACACACACACACACAGGGAACTTTTGACCAAAGGTAATAAATTACCCCAAAACAGTTTTCAAACAGATCTTTTTAGGTCTGAGAGTCAGTGATGCTGGCCTGTAATCCTAGCTATTTCAGGAGATGATCTGAAGTTCTCATTCCAAAATCACACTGGGAAGAAAAGTTCATGAGACTCATCACCAAATTAAACATCAAAAAGCTGTAGATAGAGTTGTAGAACATTACCTTTGAGCAAAAAAGCTCAGAAGCAGCACCCACCCAGGCCCTGAGTTTAAGCCTCAAGATGGGTAAAATAGTCTTCTGTGTATATTTACAGCTTCCAGATTGTTTTAATGGTACAGGCCTCAGTTACTCGGGAGGTGGATCTTGAGTCCAAACCAGCCTAGTCTAAAAGTTGGTGAGATTCTATCTCAGAAATAAAATGCAAACGAAAGGAGAGAGAATGGCTCAAGTGATAGAATGCTTGGCTAGAGGGTGGAAGGCCTGTTCTCACACACACACACACACACACACACACACACACACACACACACACACACACACACACACACAAATGGTAAAGTAAAAGCTTAAGAGTAACATAAAGGGCCAGGAGTTTGGCCTAGTGGTAGAGTGCTTGCCTAACATGCATGAAGACTCAGGTTTAATTCCTTGGAATCACATACATAGAAAAAGCTCAAAGTGGTGCTATGGCTCAAGTGGTAGGGTTCTAGCCTGGAGAAAGTACAAGGACAGTGCTCATACCTTGAGCTTAAGCCCAAGGACTGGCAATAAACAAATAATTTTTTAATTTAAAAAGAGTAACATAAATACCATATTCATTTTTTTTTTGCCAGTCCTGGGCTTACGCTCAAGGCCTGAGCACCGTCCTTGGACTTTCTCAAAGCTAGAGCTCTACCACTTGAGCCTCAGAACCACTTCCAGCTTTTTTTTCTACGTATGTGGTACTGAGGAATTGAACCTGTGTCCTCATGCATGCTAGGCAAGCACTCTACCACTAGGCCAAACTTCCAGTCCCATATTCATTTTTTATGATAAAGAAAATTTAACATTAAGTGTCTGGCCTGTCTATACTGTAAAATCCATGTAGTATTTCCTTAGTGAAAAATAAAAACAACCAAATACTTGTCAGTTACATTTCTAGAGTACTGGGACTAGAACTCGATACTTTTCCCAGGTTTAGGCAGGTACTCTACCACTGAGTTACATTTCCAGTTCCTTAATATACTTAGGAGGCAATTTACCTTAAGTCTCCACACCCTCTCTGAAGCATGCGTATCTCACCTACAAAGATAATCTTCATTGAGATAAAGAAGTGCACATTGGGGCTAGATCAGCTGGGTTTGTTGTCAGTATGGGTTTTGAATTCAAGACCTGCACTCATGTGGCTGGTGCCCTGCTGCTTGAACCACACTACCAGCCCTCCTAGTCTTTTCTACCTTGGGTGACATTGAACTGTGACCATCTGGATTTCAGCCTCTTTAGCTAGGATTACAAATCTATCGTTGTACTCAGGGTTTTAACAGTTTGGGGTTTTTTTCCCCTCACATCTGGCTGGATCAATTTTTAAATAACTATCCTGCCTTGGAGTTTCATGACCGTTTACAATAACTACTGAAGTCAATTTCCTATAAAGATAACACAAACACATCCCAGCCACGTGAGATCAGTGGGTAGCAGGACAGTTTGCAAGAACAGGAGCTAGAATAGCAAGTGCTGGTGAGGTGTAGAAGACCAAGAACCAGAATGACGGAATTAATTTGTCTCTAATGGGCAGACCCTGTTTCAGATGGTAAAATAATTTTCTAACATCAATTCACACGTCACAATAATTTTTTTCTGTTATATTTGGGTAGAATACAAAAGGGCACAAGGCAGCTAGATGGGCAAAGGCCTTCTCTCTACTCTGAAATAGAGAAAGGTCCTTCCACCAACTACAGCTTCCCTTTAGGGAGTGGTCCCAGAGGCCAGCGGGGATCCAGGCAGCAGTGACTCAGTGTCTTCCAATTCCATCAATGATGGGTGTGTCTGTTTTCCAAAAGCCAAAGAGAAACCAGATGTACACATTCAAATAAAACGTGAGCCAAAGGAAGCAAGTTTACTTATAATCTTGTGACAGATTTGAAAGATTAGCTTTGACATTAAATATATTCTCAGTGTGTTACCATTTCAAAACCTGCAATGCCTCCCAGGAAATTCAGATTGCCTAAAACACTCTTCTGTTAGCTTCTGAAGGATTATTATGTTTACTTATTATGAACTGTGCCACTACTGGGGCTTGAACTTGGGGGCTGGGCTCTATTCCTTAAGTTTTGTTTTTTTTTTTTCACTCAAGGCTAGCATTCTACTACCTGAACTCTACTTCTGGCTCTTTTTTTTTTTTTATTTTCACAGACTTTGCTTCCAGGCTGGTTTCAGTGATCCTTATATCTTTGATTTCTGAGTAGCTAGGATACA
This sequence comes from Megascapheus bottae, assembly GCF_031878675.1. Lineage (NCBI taxonomy): Eukaryota > Metazoa > Chordata > Mammalia > Rodentia > Geomyidae > Megascapheus > Megascapheus bottae. The sequence continues at coordinate 56,004,930 of NC_143519.1, forward strand.
AGCATGATCTCTCAGCACCTGGTTTAATGTAGCTTCTTTGGTAAATTGTTCACCTGTCTCTAATTCCAGGATGATGTTACTGTCACTGAAGATCATAACTTCTATAGTGAGTTTATAAATAACAAGGGCCTGTCCTCTAAACAGTGAATGTCAGAATCAGTGGGAAAGGAGATTAAATGCGGTTGAGTTGGTTGAGGGCACTGATCACTAAAACACTAGGCTCTCGGTTCTAGTTTTGTACCACACAGAAGGGGGTCATTGGCAAAGTTTCTGATTCCCAGTCACTTCTTTGGACTGTATGAAATGGAGTCTGTATGAAACAGAGCTTGTGCAATGGCTCACATCTGTAATCCTTATTCAGGAGGCTGCGATCTGAGGAGGCTCAAAGCCAGCCTGAGCAGGAAGGTCTGTGGGACTCTAATCTCCAGTAGACCACCAAGAAGCCAGAAGTGGAGCTTCTCAAGTGATAGAGCTAACTCCAGTTTAGTGTGAAAATGCTAAGGGATCATGCCCAGGCCCTGAGTTCAAGCCCTGGTTCCAGTAAGCATCCCCTTCCCACCCCCCCAGAATCCGAGGCTAAACGAACAGTATTTACTGTATGTCTACGTGTCTGTATTTTGTTGGGGATGGAGCGTAGGGCTTTGCATCTGTACTACACCCCCTGCCTCAGGAAAGTACCAATTTTTAATATCTCTTGTCTTTCAGTTCCAAACTTTGTTTTACTCTCTTCCAGTCTTTTCCTGGATGGACTAGGGTGATGGTTGCTCATGGCTGTCATCCTAGTTACTTAGGAGGCTAATATCTGAGGATCATGGTTCAAATCCAGCCAGGGCAAAAAAGCCCAATGAGCCTCTAAACACTAGAAAACCACTTTGCTTCCAGGGGAATATGGTATAATCTATTACTGATTCTTTTTTGAGTACAAGGAAAGGAATATGCTGTAGTGTAAAACAGGTAGTCACCGTTTCTTATGACTAGGTAATTCTTTATTACTCCTGCATGATGTATCTAGCTTTCAAAAGTGTTTAAATCCTTCTCTACATTCTTATCAACTTTATGCTCTTCAGGCCTTTTGCCAATACTGAGATTTGGACTCAGGAACTCCCAACTGCTTGCTTCTCAGCTGGCATTCTACTACTTGAGCCATACCTCTAGCCTGTTTGTGCACCCCATCCCCTGGCATTATTTTGGAGAAGGAGTCTCTGGTGCCTGAGTTTTCCTTTTTTTTTTTTTTTGCCAGTTTGGGGACTGAACTCACGGTATGAGCACTGTCCTTGGGCTTTTCTCAAAGGCTAGGCCAAACTCCTGGCCCCCACCATTCCTTTTGCTCAAGACAAACACCTTACCACTTGAGTCACAGCACCACTTCTGGTTTTTTCTGTCTATGTGGTACTAAGGAATCGAGCCCAGGGCTCCATGCATGCAAAGCAAGCACTCTACCACTAAGTCACATTCCCAGCCTCATCCTTCATTCCTTTTAAGAAAAATCCTTTTAATGTCATCTAATGTACTTTTATTGTCATTTAAGAGCAAAGTGGATGGCATGTGTTTGCTCCATTATCTTTAGACAGAAACTCTGGCATCGATTGCAGTGCTATACATTAAACTAGCTTATACAGGTTTGGAGTGTTGCCGGGGGGAGGGGGGGGAAGGTATGTGTGATAGGGCCTGAACTCAGGACCTCACACTCTCACTTGGCTTTTTTGGTCAAGCCTGGTGCTCTTCCACTTGAACCACACCTCCACTTCCAAATTTTTGCTGGTTAATTACTGGAGGTAAGAGTCTCTTGGATTTGTCTGGCTAGGCTGGTTTCAAACCACAATCTTGAGATGGCAGCCTCTTGAGTAGCTAGGATTATATACATAATCCACCAGTGTCTGGAAATAATAGAAAGTTTTGAAGACATACAAAATACAGATAGGCTGAGAACATTTCCCAGCAATCCTCACTGTTCACATTCAGCATGAATGGCCATTGCCATTTTCCTCACATCCACATCTCTACCCTGTGCCCTTCTTCCTAGGTTACTTGGAAGCAAATTCCAAACTTCATTTATAAATCAATTATGGATCTGAAGTTCTTATGCAACCACCTCTAGAAAATGAATTTCTGATTAGGATACTTCAAATGCTCACTAATTCCCCCCCAGAGTGCGAGTGACTAATTAGGGTACTTTAAGTGGGAACAGTCTCTAGGGTGTAGATTAAAGCTCATCTATGCACACACACAATGAGGACTAGTCATTGAGAGCGAATCGCCAGACCCCCTAACACTGTGAACTCAAAGACTGAGAACAACTGGGTTTTGTTCTATGAGTACCAAAGGCTTAAGAGAGAAAGCACTCGAGTTGTTGTTTTGTTCTTGGGAGAAGAGAGTTATTGGGAATAAAAGGTACTTTGTGGAGAAAGATGGAGAATTGGAGATGGTGTTTATTTGTGGAGTTTAACTAGGTATTCCTTCTGTTATTGGTTGTGGGCTTGAACTCAGGGTCCGAATGCTGTCTCTGAGCTCGTTGGCTCAAGGCTAGCACTCTACCACTTTGAACCACACTCCAATCCTCAGATCTTAGCTTCCTGAGTAGCTAGGATTATAGGTATGAGCCAGCCAAAATCAGCATTGTAATCATTTTTCTTTTTCTTTCTTTCTTTTTTCTTTTTTTTTGGCCAGTTCTGGGGCTTGAACTGAGGGCTTGAGCACTGTCCTTGGGCCTTCTCAAGGTTAGAGCTCTGCCACTTGAGCCACAGCACCACTTCTGCTTTTTTCTGTGGTACTGAAGAATCAAACCCAGGTCTTCATGCATCCAGGCAAGCAGTCTACCAGTAGGCCAAGCTCCTGGCCCCTGGAATCATTTTCTTAAATGCATAAAAAATATACAGGATTACAAAAGAAGCCCATTATGTTGCAATAGTTACCAACATATTTTAAAGATGTGATGCAACAATAAAAATCATTCTTTCGGCTGGGAGTTTGGCCTAGTGGTTAAAGTGCTTGCCTAGCATGCATGAAGACCCGGGTTCGATTCCTCGGTACCACATACATAGAAAAATGCCAGAAGTGGTGCTGAGGCTCAAGTGGTAGAGCTCTATCCTTGAGAAAGTCCAAGGACAGTGCTCAGGCCCTGAGCTCAAGCCCAGGACTGGCAAAAAAAAAAAAAAAGAAAAAAGAAAAAAAAATCATTCTTTCATTGCCACATTAAGTAACAAGACCTTGTGGCAGGTATAATAAACTATAATTTGGAAGCAGGAGTAAGTATAAATTGTATTTTGAGGTATCTACAACAACTCTAAGGTGAATAAATAAGTGTGAAAAAATAAAGGTGAAAAAATAATTTCTTTAGGAGACAAAATCATAGGAATTGCTGACACCACTGTTTGTTTGTTTGTTTTTTCTTTTTGGGTCAGTCACAGGGCTTGAACTCAGGCCTAGGCATGGTCCCTGAGCTTTCTTTGCTCAAGGTTAGTATTCTACAACTGAATCACAGCTCTACTTCTGGCATTTGGTGAAGTTTGTGGTAAGACAAGGGTCTCACACTTTTGTCAGGGCTGGCCTTAAACCCCCATCCTCCTATCTGAGCTTCCTGCACAGCTAGGATTACAGGCCTGAGTCATGGGTGCCTAGCCTCTTCTGGACATCTTGAAGATCTAGGTTATACTCAAAGTCAGGAACCAGAAATGGCCTAAATCACTAATTCCTGGGTCATTAGAAACTGAGTTATAGTCTTTAAGAACAATTTTGTTCATTACTGTAATGATCCTGGGAAATTTATTTTCAGTCATTCCCAAGACAGTGTTGGCCAAAGACAACCTACTGCAGAGAAGGTGGAAATGGGACTCATCTGAGGATATGCTTTTCTACTCATCATTTCAACATCCTAACAGCACCCAAAGGTTCCTGTGAGGAAGCATGGGCCTCTAAGGAGTCCTTAGTGGTGGGAGATTCTTAAATCATTGTGGGTGTACACTCAGAAAGGATGGAGGGACTCCACTCATTTGGTTTTGAGATGTGATCTTACATGTGCTTCATTCATGATGGGACTTCTACTATACTGCTTGGACTTTCAGCATCAAAACAGCAGCTAAACAACCTTTTCTCTCTATAAAGTTCGCCTGCTTCACAGTCACTATTAGTAATGAAGAGTTGGCAGATGTAAATAAGCACTCTGATATCATTTGCTATATAGCTAAAAACTTACTGAATTTCAAAGAAGTATAGTCACTGAATGAAAAATGCTAGGGGGGATTGTCTTTAAATTGGTTCCTAATTTTGATTTTTGTTTCCTTTTTTGGTTGTTAAGAGATGAGTCCAGGATTGTACACGTATTGAGTGCTTTACCACGTCTGCCACATCCTAAGTCCCTCACATAATTGTCTTAAAGCTACAGATGTTGACTTTTATCTCAAGAATATTTTTCAGGTACCCATATTAAAAAAAAAAAAATTCAGCAGCTGGAAGTTTGGCCTAGTGGTAGAGTGCTTGCCTAGCATGCACGAGGACCTGGGTTTAATTCCTCAGTACCACATACATAGAAAAAAGCTGGAAGTGGTGCTGAGCCTCAAGTGATAGAGCTCTAGCCTTGAGAAAGTCCAAGGACAGTGCTCAGGCCCTGAGTTCAAGCCCAGGACTGGCAAAAAAAAAAAATCATCATTTACTTATCTACCAGTCAAATTAGGAATCCCAACAGGAAAATTTCTAGTAAAATTTTTATTTAGAACAGATGCTGGCAGGGATGTGGCCAGGAGGGACCACTACTACACTGTTGGTGGGAGTGTAAACTCGGTTCAACAACTATGAAAAGCAGTATGGCGGTTCCTCAAAAGACTAAACATAGAGCTCCTTGGCATTTATCCAATTGTCCAGAAACAAGGGCATACTAAACCCACTAGCACAACGATGTTCACTGCAGCACTATTTACCATAGCAAAGATATGGAACCAACCCAGATGCCCCTTAATTGATGAGTGGATCAACAAGATGTGGTATTTATACACATTGGAATTCTATGCTGCAGTCAGAAAGAATGACATTGCCCCATTTGTAAGGAAATGGAAAGACTTGGAAAATATATTAAGTGAAGTAAGCCAGACTCAAAGGAACATAGGCTCAATGGTTTCCCTCATTTGTCATAATTAGTACAAAACTTGGACTCTCCTAGCAGAGGATTACAATAGTTCAAAACCTAGATATATAGACCATATAGAATGAGGCTAAATGAAAGGACCTCCAGGATATGGAAATAAGAGCCATATAATGAGTGACTGTTGTTCTTAATGTACTATGTTATTTCTCATCTCTTTTGTTGTCCCTTGGTTATTCTCATATTGTTACAATATCTTACCTTGTAATCTGGTATAGTGTATGTAAGGAAGGGGGAAAACAAGATGAGGGGAGGAGGTGGGGGGAGAAAAATGGGGACAAAAACATGAGAAGGGGTATCAATGTGTGTGAAGTAATGTTCCTTCTATCTGGCGAATATAACTGTAACCCCTCTATTAATTACAATAAAAAGAAAAGAAAAAAGAAAATTTATTTAGTTATAATATCCATCTTTTAACAGTTTGAAGGAAAAAAATCCATGGTGTTAATTAAACTGTATATTACTTTCTTTTAGAATGTTCCTTTTTTCATTGAAATAATTTCTAAACCACTCTATGTGTTCAACTTTCTGCTTAACACTCAAATACGGGTTCTTGGAAAGGCCACAAGTGACCAGCTCCATGAAGTGGCGGATGGGTCCTTGTTTTGGAAAACCTTCAAGATACTTATCCAGAAATACATGCTCATAAAATTCTGAACCATCATCATCAAAACCTAGAAAACAAGACAGAATGAATTATATTATAATGCTGAATATGGTTCCTAAATCATAATATCAGTGACATAATAAATCCTGGAGACAGACCTAGGTTTGATCATGAATTTAACAACTCTAATTTTTGGCGAAGTAATTTCTCTGAGTATTAAGTTTCCTCAGGAATAATATAAAGGCTATAAAAACAATATTCTCTGGGGCTTGGAATGTGACTCAGTGGTAGTGCTGCTTGCCTAGCATGCATGAAGCCCTGGGTTCACTTCCTCAGTACAACATAAGCAGAAAAAGGCAGAAGAGGTGCTGTGGCTCAAGTGGTAGAGCACTAGCCTTGAGCAAAAAAAGAAGCTCAGGGACAGTACTCAGGCCTAAGTGCAAGCATGTTCCTGGGGATTTTAAAAGATTAAACAAATACAAAAATGTCTAGCTACTAAGCATTCAAAGAATAGAAGCAATAGTTGCTTCCTGAGTATAACTTGTTATACTCAGGAAAACCCAGGAAGCAAAATGTGAACAAAAGGATGCATCCTTGTGTTATTTCTTTATTATGTTTTAAATGACAAAACATCTTTCTCCAACAGCATCAGGTCTTGCAACAAAGTATGGAAGCTCCAGGTTACAAAGCCAGTCTTACAAAGCATTCGCAAGTTTCTAAGTTTGTTCTGAGTAGTTATCTATGACAGTTTCCAGAAGTCCATTCCCGTTTCCTTCTGATAACCATTACTCGAGGAGCTGGAATGAGACATCTCACTTTACATAGTTAAAGGCATTAACTCAGTAACACATATTGTATATATGCGTTACTTGTCAAAATTATCGTGTTAAAATTATTTCTCACTGGGTGCCAGTGGCTCGTGCCTGTAATCCTAGCTACTCAGGAGGCTCAGATCTGAAGATCACAGCTCAAAGCCAGCCTGGGTAGAAAAGTTGGGAGACACTTATCTCTAATTAACCACTCAAAAACCAAAAGGGATGTTATGGATCAAGTCATAGAGCGCTAGCCTTTAGCACAAAGGGGCTCAGGGACAGCACCCAGGCCTTGAGATCAAGCCCGACAACTGACCAAAAAAAAAAAAAAAAAAGAAAATCCCAACCTGATTAAATATTTATTTTTTTAGAACTTAAAACTTTCTTAAAACTCAAATTTTATCCACCATCATGCCCAGCTTTATTGATTGAGATGAGACCTTTCTAACTTATTGCTGGGTCTGGCCTTGAACTGCAATCCTCCAAAGTAGATGGGATTATAGGCATAAGACTCTGTGCCTAGCTTTCCTAACATTGATTCATCAGCGTATATAAGTACCTTGCATTACCTTAAGGCAATGATTTCATGTAGTAAAGATATCAATGTTCTCCAATATTGAACAATAATTTCAAATCTAGTATTTAACATATTAAATATGTCCTGCTTGCAACTAGAAACTTTATTATTTGTAATTCTGCATCCTTTTTTTTTTTTTTTGCCAGTGCTGGGGCTTGAATTCAGGGCCTGGGCACTGTCCCTGAGCTTCTTTTGCTCAAGGCTAGTGCTCTACCACTTGAACCACAGTACCCCTTTCAGCTTTTTGTGTGTATGTGGTATCGAGGAATTGAACCTAAGGTTTCATGCTTGCTAAGCAAGCAATCTACCACTAAGCCACATTCCCAGCCCCATGCTACATCCTTTTATCCTTAAAACAGTGTTGGGGTTTGAGGAATGGCTCCAGTGCCAGAACACTACCTAGCAAGCCTTGAATTTACTCCCTATACAACACATAACAAAAGAATGAAACAGCATTAATTTTCTAAGACATCATAAAGATACTGACAATGTTTTGAGACTCATAAGTGTCTCTACTGTAAAATATCCTATCTTTCAGGAGTATCTCAATGTTGGAAACCTCTGCAGATGGCAGCACTTACCTGCCTCATTATTAATTGGAAACTCCCACAACATGCCCTCCTTGGTCCACTGGATCATCTCTTCAAAGCCATTCTGCAAAGGCTGTTCAGTCACTGTGCTTAGCTTCTTGGCAAATTCTATCTCCCAAAGGGAAGGCGGTGTCTCTGTGTCACAAAAACACTTGAAGTAAGCACAAGGCAATGGAAATGTCTTTCTTCCTAAAGATGTTCATCATCAATTTGGAAAGGACTATTTTAAAATCTCAATATTCATAATTGAACTAATAAAAACTAAAACTGTACAAAAAATATAAAGACCAGAATAATGGCAAATTTTAATTGTGTGCATGTGCACATGTGTACATGTGCACACATACATATACACATACATGTCGGTACTGGTGCTTGAACTTGGGGCCCAGGCTGTGCCTTTTAGCTTTTTTGCTCAAGGCTGGAACTCTGCCATTTGAGCTATAGCTCCACTTCTGACTTTTGGTTAATGTGGAGGTAAGTCTTTTATTAAATGGCACAAGACAGAAAGTAAAGGCGTGAAGACGTGGCTCAAGTGGTAGAGCATTCACCTTGAGTGGAAAAAAAAAAAAAATGAATGAGAGCCTGAGGCCTGGAGCTCAAGCCGAAGCATAAGAAAACAAAACAAAACAAAACCTAAGGGATACTGAGTGCTGTGGCATATCAACATAATTCTCACACCCAATCCTATAAGGAAGGTAATATACTGGCTTACTAACACCATGTTACAAGCTTTATTATTAACTTTTGAAATTTAAGTTTTTTTAGGAATGAGTCATATTCTATTCTCACCAGCCATTAATGATGGGAATGTACAATGACTTTGGAAAAATGGTTTGATAATTACTAAAGAAAGTAAGAATATACCCGAACTCCAACATTAGCACTTCACTCATCAATTACTCAAAGAGAATAACACATATTCACACACAAATTCATACTCCCATTGTCATGGGAGTTTTCTTGGGCGTTTTTGTTTTGTTTTAGGCAGTCTTACCATGCAGGTAAAGTCTGGTCTCTAATTCATGATCTACAGCCTCTGTCTCGCAAGGGTGAAGTTAGAGGCATGTACAACCACAACACACCACCCTCCAGTCTGATTAGTTTATATTTAATGGAGAACAAAAGATTTGTTAGAGCCATGTAAGTACAGGTTACAACAATAGTGCTTTCATTAGTGTAGCTAATATACAAACTGGTGTGCTATTCGTATGCTACTCATAAAATACGTTAAACTTCAGTGCTTCCTTGGCAGCTAATTTCAATTTTAGGGCTAACATTTTAAACTAAAAACTCAGCTCACTCCTTCAAGAATCCCAGTGTCTCTTCTGTTTTCATGAGATGCCCAGAGCAGCTGCCCTGACAACAACTGCTCTTAGCACTTAGCAGAGGGCATCTCTCCAGGCCTCACTTCAGTTCCACTTCAGAGCCAATACTGACTGACCAACTCCTTTTCCTCCATGGACGCATATTATATGGCTCAATTTGTTTACAAAGCACTTAAGATTATGATAGCTAACTCTTGTGATCTATAAGCCACTTGAGTTTATTGGACAATACATGTTTATATTAGTAAATGGTAATAAGATTAAATGAACCATCAGAGGTTGGCTTAGGATACCTAACTTCATGTACAATACTATTACTTATGTGGAGATCCAAAAAACTAGCTTCCATTCTTTACAATGTAGAAGCTAGAAGCCACTTGTATTGCATTTCTCTATTATATCAAGAAAACAAATTGAATGTTAAGCAAAAGGACACTACTTCTCTTTTGATTAAACTTAAAATGGAAGTTTTGAAAAATGCTGCCCCCCCCACTCCCAGCTTTTTTTTTTTTTTAAGTATTAGGGTTTTTTTTTAAATTTTTTTTTTTAATTTCATTTTTTATGTTTTACATTTTTGTTGGTCGTAAGGCTTGAACTCGGTTGGCTGGGCATTGTCCCTCAGCTCAAGGCTACTGCCCTTGAGCCACAGCACCACTTTCAGTTTTCTAGTGGTTAAATGGAGATAAGAGTTTCACAGTCTTTAGTACCTGGGCTAGATTTGAACCTCAATCCTCAGATCTCAGCCTCCTAAGTAGCTAAGATTACAGGTGTGAACCACTGCACCTAGCTATGATTTTGTTTTTTCCAGTCCTAGGGCTTGAGCTTCTTTTGCTCAAAGCTAGAACTCTATCACATGAGCCACAGCAATACTTTCATCCTTTTCTGTTTATGTGGTATTGAGGACTCGAACCCAGGTCTTTATGAAAACCAGGCAAGCACTCTAGCACTAAGCCACATTCCCCACACTATGTTAGAGGGGTTTGAACTGAGTTAGTCAGGTGTTCTATTGCTTGAGCCATATCCTCAGCCCTTTTTGCTTTTGTTATTTCTCAGGTAAACTCTTCGCATTTTTGCCAAGGCTGGCCTGCACCAATCTTATTACCTAGACCTTTCACATACTTGGGATTACAGAAATGACCACTACACCCACCCAGCTCATTGGTTGAGATTGGGATCTAATTTTTGTCTCCTAATCTCTGTCTCCTGAATAGTGGGATTGCAAGGCCATGAGTTACCACATCCAGTCAAGAATTTGACCCCTTTTTTCTTTCTTTTTCTTTTTGTGTCAATACCACTGCTTGAACTCAAGAGATTCCTGATCTTGCTTGGCCTTTTTTCTCAGGGCTGGTATTTTGCCACTTGAGCCACATCTCCTGTCTGACATTTACTGGTTAACTGAAGATGTAGCTTCCATGTTTTCTGCCTGGGCATGTTTTAAACTGTGATCCTCCACATCTCAGCTTTCTGAATAGCTAGGATTACAGGCATGAACCACTGGTACCAGACAGATTTGACTTCTCATTTAAAGAAGATAGAAAATAAACTCCATAATCATGTGTTAAGAAACAAAGTGCTGATGGCTCGTGTCTGTAATCCTAGTTACTCAAGAGGTTGCGATCTGAGGATTCTGGTTTGAAGCCAGCCCAGACAGGAAGATCTGTGAGACTCTTATCTCCAATTAACCAGCAAAAATCTAGAAGTGAAGCTGTGGCTCAAATGGAAGAACACTAGCCCAGAAGAAAAAAAGTTCAGAGGCCAGCAAGGTGGCACAGCTCATGCCTATAATCCTAGCTAATCAGTAGGCTGAGATCTGAGGATAAAGGTTCAAAGCCAGCTTGCGTACAAAAGGATCTGAGACTCTTATCTCCAATTAACTTCTAGAAAACAGAAGTGGGGCTTGGCTCTAGGGTAGGGCAGTAGCCTTGAGCTGAAGAGCTCAGGGACAGTGCCTAGGACAGTTCAAGTCCCATGACTCACAAAAACATACAAAACAAACAAACACACAAACTAAAAGCCCAGAGACACAAGCACCCAGGCCCTGAGTTCAAGTCCCAGGACCAGCACACATAACAGAAACATGTTCAGGGACAGCACCCAGAACCTCAGTTCAAACCTTAGAACTGGCACCAAACCAAATCAAACCAAACACTACAAATGTGCTATATTCTATCTTCTTAATAAGGTCTACATTATCTTATTGTTACTTCTATTCTCTTCAGGATAGTGAGCAAGTCAAACCAGGAACCACAGTTTATGCATCAAGATGTACAGAAGTACAGTCCAAATGGCAGATGATTACTAACATTCTAACCTAAATTACTAGTCGCTACATACCTCTGGATTATTCAGCCAGAAATCCCAACCTCCTGTGGGTTCACAGATAGTAACATTTTCAGAGGGGAATATGATCAGGATTAGCAATGACAACAGCTGCATTCCTAAACAGGCCATACCCGACCACTATACAATCCCAACACCATATTTTTGAAAGACAGAACATTTTTCCACTGGAGAAACAGTACTTTTAACAAACCTGCTTCAGATGCTTCTTCAGGAAATGTCTGTTTGTCGAAAATATTAAGTCTCTTCCCCACAAATAAATTAGCTTTAACACTGAAAATTAAAAAAAAAAAAAGTCACCAAATTGTCAAACTGTTGATGAAAAAAAATGATACAGTCTATACAGAAACTAATCTCACTGATCCATACAAGACATTGAAGTTAAACTGCCAAGTTTTTAGGACTCTTAACTTTCTAAAAAACAGGAACACACTCCCTTGAATTTTTGTTTCAGGATATGACAAATCAGTCATAAAGATTTCACGTTTGCAAATTAAACTTCACTGAATAACTTACTTAGTTTGCCATGATTTTTTTTTTCCAGTCCTGGGGCTTGAACTCAGGGCTAAGCTACCACTTGAGCCACAGCATCATTTCTGGCTTTTTCTACGTATGTGGTACCAAGGAATCAAACCTAGGTCTTACTGCAAGTACTCTACCACTAGGCCAAACTCCCAGCCCTGCCATGGTTTTTATTTGGTCCTTTTCATACACCAGTATCAGAGAACTTAGTATGGTAGAAAACTACACAATTTGCTAAAATGAAAACTGTTGAAGTCAACATTTGTCTTTAAGGGCAGAAAATTCTGCAACATTTAATTGCAAATTAAGAAAGGCTGAACAGGGCCAGGAGTTTGGCCTAGTGGTTAAAGTGCTTGCCTAGCATGCACGAAGACCCGGGTTTGATTCCTTGGTACCACATATATATAGAAAAAGCCGGAAGTGGTGCTGAGGTTCAAGTGGTAGAGAAAGTCTAAGGACAGTGCTCAGGCCCTGAGCTCAAGCCCAAGACTGGTAAAAAAAAAAAAAAAAAAGGCTGAACAGATACATCTAAGCATTCCCTTTTATAATCATTCCACAGCTTAAAAATAATTAACTTTTTTTTTTACATAACTATTTCTAATTAACCACTGAAATGGACAAGACAAGAGTTAATAGGTAACTTTTATTAACTTTTATTATAGGTATATTTTCATTGTTTTATGTGGTGATTCACATATTTACTTGGACAAAAGCGTGGCTAGATTAAGGACCAGTTTATAAGTGGGAGAATGAGTTTCTTTTTTTTTTTTTTTTTTTTGCCAGTCCTGGGCTTGAGCTCAGGGCCTGAGCACTGTCCTTGGACTTTCTTAAGGCTAGAGCTCTACCACTTGAGCCTCACACCACTTCCGGCTTTTTTCTATGTATGTGGTACCGAGGAATCGAACCAGGGTCTTCATGCATGCTAGGCAAGCACTTTAACCACTAGGCCAAACTCCCGGCCCAAAAATGAGTTTTAAAAGAACTTCTTTTCTGGATAAATTTGTCTACTAAATAAAACTGGGGGAAAAATGCAAATAAATACATTAAAATTAGGTAAAGTCACATGGTAACATGGAAGTTTTTCCCTAGCAGGTCCTCTGTATTGGTAAACATAGGCCTGATTGCTCAGAACCATTCTCACGGGCTTGCATTCTTTTCCCTAGAGAACATACACACCGTGGCAAATTAGGTAAACAGGATGGTAGACAACTCATGACTGTGGAATGGTTTGGTAGAGTATAGAACTTCAGAGGAATGTAAAAAGAAGGAAAGGATGATATTTGTGGAGCACATACTCTGCATTACAGAGCTCATACATTTTTTTCTTACTCTTCAAGGAAGATATTTAAGCTAGGTTTTACTTTTGGTATGGCTCTAGTCACAAAGTCAATTGGTGGCAGGGCCAAGGCAAGCCACATTGACTCCAAAGCTTGAGCTTTATAACTCCTACCTCTGTCTAACTGGATCAGGCCACACCCGATTTTTTTTTTTTCTGGCTGCCACAAATTTTGCTCTAGTCACAGTAGTATTAGACAACTTAATTACCTTCCCTGCAATCCCCTTAGACAGCTTTTCAGCACAGCATATACACAGAATCCATTCTTCTATCTTTTAAAGTTTTTCTCTTGAAGCTGCTTATTTTTTTTTCTACCCCTTCCTTTGCAGTACTAGAGACTAAACTCAGTGCCTGGCGCATGCAAGGTAAGCATTCTACTTCTGAGCTATATATCCTGGGCCATTTGTTTGTATCTTCAAACACAGGCTGCCTTTTTTTTTTTACCCCTGAGACTTAAAAGCTTTTTTTTTTTTGTAAACAATTAGAATTACAGGGGTTCTCATTGTGATAACATGGATGTGTATAGTATAAACCAGATCACTCTTCTATTAGACTTTCTTTTTTTCTTTCTTTTTTTTTTTGGTGGGTCATGGGGCTTGAACTTGGCCTGCATGCTGTCCCTGAGTGCTTCAGCTCCAAGCTACCGCCCTACCCTTGAGCCAAGCCCCACTTCCTATTTTCTAGAGGTTTATTGGAGATAAAGAGTCTCCACTCCTTTTGTGCCCTGGATGGCTTTGAATCTTGACCCTCAGATCTCAGCTTCCTGAGTAGCTAGGATTACAAGCTTGAGCCACTGCACCCGGCTCCTCTATTAGACTTTTTAATCCCTTACCTCATTCCTGCTTTGGCTACCTTCATACATCTCTGTATCTCAATATAGATGTATGTGTAACCTACTTTGATCGTCACAAACCCAAGTATTGTCCCACTACCAATCTCCCCTTTCCTTTTAGCTCTAGTCCCCCTTTCACATTTGTGTCCCATCATTATCATCACCACTGCCATCATCATTTTAAGTCTATATTTCATACATGAGCCAAAATATGCAATATTTTTTCTTTGGTGTGTGTGTGTGTGCGCGCGCGTGCGCGCACGCACGCACACGTGAAAGAGAGAGAGGGGGAGAGAGAGACAGGGAGAGAGAGAGGTGGGGGTGGGGGCTTGAACTCAGGGCCTAGGCACTGTAGCTGAGGCTAGGCTAGAGTACTTGAGCCACATCTCCACCTCTAGCCTTTTGGTGGTTAACTGGAGATAAAAGTCTCATGGGGACTTTCCTGCCCAGGCTGGATGTGAACCATGATTGTCCAATTTAAGCCTCCTAAATAGCTGGGATTATAGAGGTAAGCCAATGGCACCCAGATATTTTTTAAATTTTAATGACAGTGTGATAAGGTTACAAATCAAGTTATAAGCACAGGCTCCAGGGTCTGATCTCAGCACTGTAAATAAAAATGTTATGATACACCATACAGAAGCAGTTACAAAGAATTGTGGAATGGTTCAGTTAAATGTTCTTAAACCTTAAATACATTTTTTAAATTTTATTCAATTATTTTCTTAAATTTATTGTGTCAAGTGCTGACTACCTTTTCCAATCTTCTTGTAGGAATTTAATACCCAGAAAGAATAAGTCAAGTGCCTTGGATTTTACTTAATAATAACATAATATGCATCATGTTACAAATATTTCAATTAGAGTGTATCTTGTGATTAAAGACAAGTCAGTTTTTTTCAGATCACGTCAAATATCTGGCTCCATCTTTCCAACTGTCATTTTGTAGGCTTAAAAGCACAGAAGCTTCATGTAAGTATAGAACAACTTTCAATTTACATAAGGTATGGTAGTTTCAAATCTTTTAGAATTTCAGTTGTCATAATCTATAGCTTTAAGGCATTGTTTTGGATAATGATCTCTTTCCCTAAGGTTTAAAAAGGTGACTATATATAGAGATGCAAAGGGCATATAAATACTGTGTTAGGAACATACTCAAATGATAACCTAATGCTTCCTGTAAAATGTTCATTGTTCCAAATTCAGTCAGCAATATTCATTCAAATTCTGGAATTCCTCGACAGCATGGGTAAAGGTGAGGCAGGATCTATTCCAATCTATGGTTTTGAGAAATGAAGGATTGTAAAAGCCAGAATATCTTTCCCTTTGCAGAAAATGATAGAGAGATGAGAAGACAAATGTACAGGCACCCACAATGCTCAGACAGCCATCGGCAATAACAGGTATAAAGAATGAAGCAAATCCCCAGCTAATGTGAAAACAAACCACACAAATGAAGCCCAACACACTGCAAAGCCTGAATACCTGTTTTTTAAAGTGGCTGCTTTCTTCTTACCAATATAACTGTCAGCTTCTTCATCAAACTGAATCTGATGCTCAGGTCTTGTACTAATTCTAATTGTAGGTTGTCTGGCAACTTTCATTTCTGATATTATGTTACTGAAACTGAAATAACAAAAGGGTCAAGCATATTAGAAATCTTAGCTATGCAACAGCTCCTTGAACAGGAGACATACAACTTAATTCTCGTTTCACTTTTATACACTAATATAGCATAAAAATGTATGTTAAAATACAATCACATTTATGCATTTATCATCTACTTAAGGAACAAATAAAATCTGTTCACTATAATATCTGTTGAAAACAAAAAGGGGCCTTTAACTGGCATAACCTGGTACAATGCCATTGAGAATGGCTGATTTAGACCATATCCTAAAGGAAGCATGGGCACTGCTTGCTGGCCTCAGGCAGCCAAGTGGGTGAAGAAAAAGGTGAGCTGTGACAATAGTTCAGCTATACATGAAGAAAAGGAAACAGGTCTACAGATAATTAGCAGTACATAAAAAGGTTTTAACTGGAAATTATTTTCTCATACAAACTATTGTTATTAGCTTACTTATTTTGTATGTCAGTCCTGGGGTTTGAACTCAGGGCCTGACCATTGTCCATGAACCTTTTGTTGTTGTTGTTGTTGAAAGCTGGTGCTCTACCACTTGAGCTACAACTTTACTTCTGGGTATTTTGGTGGTTAATTGGCGGTAAGAGCATCATGGATTTTCCTGCCCAGGTTTGCTTGCAACTGTGGTCCTCAGATCTTAGCCTCCAGAGTAGCAGCACCAGTGTCTGGACTGCTTATTTTAATACCATTACTTTGAACCTTTTTCAGAGGCTAGAAACTTCATAACTTACTGAATGAGTTGGTTTCTTAAGCCTATATCTCACTTAACATAGACATTTAAAAATTTGCTAAACTTATTTCATATATAAAACAGAAACTGTATATATTGCATTTCATATATAAAATGGAAATGCAACGGGTATGGCTCCCAGCCATGTGAAAATGGACTACTCTGAGATATAAGCATTACCAACACAACTATCTGACCCACTGACCTAATTTTATGTTTCTCTCCAGCTTCCTGTGCCTTCCATTCTGTCTCGTGCTGTTGCAGCTGCCTGAGCAGCTCTGATTCAGTTGTATTCTTGTCAAAGGGAAGAGACTCTGCAATAGCAGATACAGCTGCCAACAACTCCGGACTCAGGGACTGGTTTCTGGAAAATAAAATGAAAAAGAAATGAGAAATAAAAGAGAGATGACACATGTTTAGTGACAAGTAAAATGAAGTGAGGAGGATATCTTGGTCACTTTCTGAGGGCAGGGACTACAAGCATATGCTTGTATATATATCCTGCTTTAGACATATGTTTTAGATAAATTTTGAAGCACTGAAGTTTAAGTGAATGTACTCCTGAAGCACATGAAAAAACCTGAAAATGTCATAATTTTTAGCTAACTCAGAAATGCATCTCAGTAAGGAATAAATTAGTGTCTTATTACACCTAGAATTCTACAGAATCCGTTGTTACAATGCAAATTAAATTACTTTCAAAATTACTTCTGCACAGGGGTCATGCCAACTTTTTCTGTATTATTACAGTTATTATTTATTTATTGAGCTTGAACTCAGGCCATGACGGATGTTCTGAGCTTTTTTGCTGAAGGTCAGTGCTCTACCACATTTGAGTCACAATGTCACTTGCAGCTTTTGAATGATCAGTTGGAGGTAAGAGTTTCACGGTACTTTTCTACCCAGGCTGGCTCTGAAACATGATTCTCAAATCTCAGCCTTCTGAGTAGCTAGGCTTAAAGGCATGAGCCACTGGTACCTGGCTATCATTCTAATTTTAGTATTGTTCTACCCAAATGATAATTAAAGTTTCCAAATTCTTCAAATTTCTGGATAGAAATTAGAAGGACTAGTCGGGAGGATCTGAGGATTGAGGTTCAGTCAGCCTGGACACTAAAGCCTGTGAGACTCTTATCTCCAGTTAACCACCAGAAAACTGGAAGTGGTGCTGTGGCTCAAGAGGCAGAGTGCATCCTTGAGCTAAAGAACTCAGAGAGTTCCCAGGCCCAGAGTTCAAGTCCCATGACTGACCCTTACCTCCCCCCACCAAAAAGATTAGAAAGACTTAAAGTCTTAATATAAGACTTTAATCTGATCTTTTGGAAGATCAGAAAACAAAAATAGAAAAGTGTGTGTGTCAAAAAAAAAAGTTCTCTCAAAACTCTGATCTATGAATAATGCTTATGCCTGACCCATATCATTGTATTCCTTTCATAACTTCATAGTTGCAATTTGGAGCTTTGATCCAAGTATGCAAAAAATACAGGTATTCAGTCTAGAACCTTGTATGACCTCAAGGTTTGCAATTTGAGATGGCCCAATAAAAATCATGGGGAGCTGGGAGTTTGGCCTAGTGATAGAGTATTTGCCTAGCATGCATGAAGACCTAGGCTCAACTCTTCGGTACCACATACATAGAAAAGACCATAAGTGGTGCTGTGGCTCAAATGGTAGACTCTAGCCTTGAGGAAAGCTGAAGGACAGTGCTCAGGCCCTAAATTCAAGCTCAAGGCTCTGAGTTCAAGCCCCAGAACTGGCAAAAAAAAAAAAAATCATGGGAGAAATTCTGTCATTGAAAAAAAAGTTAATTTTTACCTAAATCTGTGCAAGAAGCACAGATTTTAACAATGTAATGAGACCTTTTACCATTTTAACTATCCAGTCTCCAGTATTTCAGAGTATTTTATATTCTTTTCTTTCTTTTTTTTTTTTATTTGCCAGTCCTAGGACTTGAACTCAGAGCCAGGGTACTGTCTCAGAGCTTTTTTTGCTCAAGGCTAGCACTCTACCGCTTGAACCACAACACCACTTTCATGAATATTAAACAAACACTCTACCACTAAGCCACATTCCCAGAGTCTTATTTTATAGTCTCACCTTTCATTACTTTATACTATCTGAGTTTCTTTAAAATAAACGATAGCATACAACTTCAGAAAAGAAAATCTCAATGCGCACAACTTTTGGCAAGCAAATTGGTGATTCTAAAATTTGTTAAGTACATACAAATATTGTTACCCAGTAATCCCACTTCTTAGGAAATTTCTCTGAAGAAAATAATGTAGAATTTGAGGAATGCAGTACACTTCAATCAGGACATAAGCCGTTCTACTTCTGTGCTGGAAACAATCTTAGCATCTTACATCCAGTTTTATTTTGAATTTCAGCTAACATTTTTCTTTTTTTTTGCCAGTCCTGGAACTTGAACTCAGGGCCTTTTGCTCAAGGCTATCACTCTACCACTTGAGCTACAGTGCCTCTTCTGACTTTTTCTGTGTATGTGATACTGAAGAATCAAACCCAGGGCTTGATGCATGCTAGGCGAGCACTCTACCATGAGGCTACACTCCTGGCCCCTGGGCTAACGTATTAATCAAAACTTTTCCTTAATCATTTTTTTTTTTTTGCCAGTACTGGGCTTGAGCTCAGGGCCTGAGCACTGTCCTTGGACTTTCTCAAGGCTAGAGCTCTACCATTTGAGCCTCAGCACCACTTCTGGCTTTTTTCTATGTATGTAGTACCGAGGAATCGAACCTGGGTCTTCATGCATGCTAGGCAAGCACTTTAACCACTAGGCCAAACTCCCGGCCCTCCTTAATCATTCTTAAAAACAGCACTCTCCAGTTCCAACTTTATTTTTCTTCATGTTTGTATCTGACATAGTATATCCAGGCGTGGGTATATCCCCCTCTCCCACATTTCTTCTTGTTACCTCTTTACCCCTGTTTTGATTTGTTTTGAGGAAGAAAAAAAAAAAAACAGTCTGAGTCATAACTTGCTATGCAGTTGAGGAGTTTTCAGATTCGCAATCCTCCCTTAGTCTCCCAGGTGATGGGATTACAGGTGTGTGCTACCACCTGGCTTCTCCCATGTTAAGGTAGGAAGCACAGATTATGATTTGTTCAGTGTTCTATTGCCAGGACTTTGGACTCTGACTGAGATACAATGTCAAAGGGAAGTTGCTGATTAAAAAAATGTTAATTCAAGACCAAAGGAACAAAAGGTGCATGGTATCCTTAATATGTGGCTATTAGATCCAAACAGTACAAGAGTACTCAATATTTGCGTAGCCAATGCTATGGACATGGTATTGGAAATATAAACATAACTACATAGGCATAAAAACTTATGACTCTATAGACATAATGTTTTATTACATAGATTATTATGTATCTATGACATACAAACCCTCAGCCTAATTTTAATTATGTTCTAAAATCTAAGTGCCAGTGATTATATATAGAGATTCCCTTCTTGAATACTTGTTTGACACGTCATTTGAAATATGATGTATAAATCAATGTTAATAAATTCTTTAATAAAAAAATGTTAATTGTAGCATTTATACTAGGAAACCCCAGAAATAATCAAGCCAGTGCTGGTGGCTCATGCCAGTATTCCTAGCTACTCAGGAGGCTAAGATCCAAGGATCACAGTTCAAAGCTAGCCTGGGCACAAAAGGCCGTAAGACTCCTATCTCCAAATAACCACTAGAAAACTGGAAGTGATGCTATAGCTCAAGTGATAGACCGCTAGCCTTGAGCTGAAGAGCTTAGGGACAGTGCCCAGGCCCAGAGTTCAAGCCCCATAACTGATCAAAAAAAAAAGAACTAATCGAGTAACAGTATGTAAGAAGTTTAGGGCAGGTAGTTCTTTATTATGAGAAAATGAAAGCAGAAAGCAGAACTTTTGGTTGTGCTATCTCCACTACACACTTAACTCCTCAAGGCTATTGTAGACATATTTGGCCCAGGCTGTTAGGAAGATAAAAGTCCTACAGCAGTTGGCAGAACAGCCTCTCAGGATAGCCTCTCAGCAAACATCCTTGCAGCATTCATACAGGTGACACTTTTCAGTCATACAAGAGTGGTGACAGATAAGTGTTCTATGCAAGCCAGGAGGCTAACTGGTTTAAGGCCCCACATTAGTGGACAGTTCTTAAATCAAGGCCACAAAGGTTTCAAGGGTTCCTTCAAGAGTTGCTGTCAAAAGTAGCTGCATTCAGGAAAGTCTTAATATGGTGCCTCTACAGGTAAATTTTGTCCTGACACCATTGCCTTCAATCCAGCTGCTTTTCTATGGTTATCAGATCACCAGGTGTGATAGGTTTTATTTTCAGGAAGTAAAGACATCAATACTTCCAGTCCCACATGCCATATACTGCCACATTGCCATCCTTATGTCTCCTCTCCTCAGTTCCTAGAAGGGACAGAATGGGATAGAAAGGACATTCCATGTCTTGTGAGGCTGGACCACACAACGGGATTCAGCACTCCATGTCTGAATTAGCTCACTTGCCTTCTACCCAACTAAGCATTTTAGAAAGCAGAAACCAAGAACAGTTCCAAAAACTGTTAAATCACTCTGGGACATAAAAACCTCCTCTTCTGGTAAACGGTCGTAAAAGGTCAGTGATAGATATCCTAAAGTTACAAGCCTTAATGAGTGGATAATACTGTTAATGTAGAATATTTTACATACCACTAAAAAAAAAAAAAAACTACTTAAGCTGTAATACAACACTATGCTGACTGCACTCAGAATCAGATAAGTTAGATACGTTGATAAGCACAATTACAATGTTCCAGAAAAAAAAGATAATGCTCTAAATAGAAAATACTAATTCCTGGTTAAAGAAAGCCATATAAAAGAATTCTAATTAACACACTGCAACTCTACTCTAGAAGCAATGTTTTCTGGTTTTTGAGACAAGGTCCACCCCAGGCTAGCCTCAAACTTATGATCCTGCTACCTCAGCCTCTAATGGGCTAGACTATAGGTATACACCATTGTGCTCGGCAGAGGACGATGGGAGGGGTAGGCGAGAGTATGAACCCAGGATTTGGTGCTTGCTAAGAAGGTTCCATACCATTCAGGCCACACCTTCAGCCTGGCTACTTCTGAGATAGGGTCTCTCTCTCTCTTTTTTTTGCTTGGTCGTGGATCTAAGAGTCTCATGGACTTTTTGTGCCCAGGCTGGCTCTGAACTTCCATCCTCAGATCTCAGCCTCTTGATTAGCTAGGATTACAGGCATGAGCCATCAGTGCCCAGCAAGAGTCCCATTTTTTTGACCAGACCAGCCGGGACCATGGTCCACTACTTATGCTTTCCACATAGCTGGGATGAGAGATGTGTCAGTGTGCCCAGCTGTTGGTGGAGATGGTAGTCTCATAAACATTTGTCTTTATCTGGATTCAAACAATCATTCTCCTGATCTCTGTCTCCCAAGTAGCCACCTTTGCCTGGCTGGAAGGAATTTTGAAAAGGAAACTTTCAAGGAAGTCTTTTCCTGTCATAATGAGACCTCCAAAACAAGACGTGCATGATAGTTAATAATTTAAAGGGGCAACTGAATGGCAGTAACATTCAACTCATAAGAGAACGTTAGAATTCTCAGGTAATTTCTCTAGATTACATATAGATGACCTCTTATGTCCTACATATAAAATGATAACATTTCTTAAGTAATCACCAGCATACCTTTATGAGCTGATTACCCTTCACTAATATAGTACCTATCAAGTATTCTAAACATAGTTTTACTAAAAGAAAAGGCTTATTGGAGCTTCAAAAACCCTTTCAAAGAAGAATATTCAAATTGCAATTTCATTTACCTCTCCTCTGGAGAATCTTTGGTACAACTTTGGCGTTTTCTAAATGTACTGTCTGAACTTTTATAAGGTATCCTCCTGGGTGGCTTTGTTGTTTGAACACGTACTGTGCTCGGTTCAACTCTCATGTCCTTGATAATGTCTTCCAGACTTTTTTTTGTGTTCTTGACATTGTCTTTGTTCTCTGAAGTCTTGGAAGTCTCACTGGTGGGAGGAGACATCTCATTTGTTTTGCTACAGATGCTGCTGCTAGTCCTCAGATACCTCTGAATATTTTCTGTCCTAAAAAAAAGATAAATTAGAGGGGGAAAAGTGAGAAGTACAATATAAAACAATAAAGGAATAACTGAAAAAGAATTTTACCTTACGAAGTTTTAGATCAAACACTTCCCATTTCTTTTAGCTTTTGATTACTGACTATAATATCAGCAATTTACCATGTTAGCATATATCATACCTCTAGCTTTGTGAACATAATGTACATCAATATACTTTTTCTCATATCTACATCAGCTCTGTGAAATAGGCATTATCCTCATGTTGCAGAAAAGGAAATGAATGGGGCCAGGAGCACAGCCTAGTTGTAGAGTGCTTGCCTAGCATGCACGAAGCCCTGGGTTCAATTCCTCGGTACTAAATACTAAGAAAAAGCTGGAAGTGGTGCTGTGACTCAAGTGGCTAACCTTGAGCAAAAAGTGTCCAAGGACAGTACTGAGGCCCTGAGTTCAAGCCCCAGGACTGGGAGAAGGAAACAGACCCATGGACATATAGCTCAGAATCCCTGAGGCTTAAGTGACATAGCAGACCACATACAGGTACAGGTGTACTGATATACCATTGGTCTCCTGGCTCTAAAGATGGGTGTGAGAGGCCTGGGACTCCTGACACTCCTAAAATTTTTGCCTCCTTCCACTTACCCCAGAGTTCAATACAAACATCATTTTCTATGTGTTTGATGATACAGAAAGATTGGAAAACAGTGACATAGTTAAATGATTTATTATTCTCAAATTCAAATATGACTACATGTCCCAGCTCTCATACAGTATCTAATTTAAAATGTCATAATCAAATAATATGAAAATTGGGCCTGGAGTGTGGTAGAGTTCTGGCCTAGCATGTATGAAGGCTTGGGTTCGAGTCCTCAGAACCACATATATACAAAGCCGGAAGTGGTACTGTGACTCAAGCAGTACAGCGCTAGCCTTCAGAAAGCTCAAGGGCAGTGCTCAGGCCCTGAGTTCAAGCCCAGAACTGACAGAAGAAAAAAAAAAGATAAATAAAAATTCTATTGATAAGAAAGACCACTTATAGATGTTCCTGGGTGTTGTTTTTCTTTTTTTCTGGCTAGTCCTGGGGCTTGAACTCAGGGCCTGGTTACTGTCCTTGGGCTTTCTCAAGGCTACTGCTCTTTCACTTGAGCCCCAGCACAACTTCCAGCTTTTGTGTGTATATGTGGTACCAAGGAATCAAACCCAAGGCCTTGTGGATGTTAGCTGAGCACCCTACCACTAGGCCACACTCCAGGGTCCCCTGGGCGTTATTTTAATTGGCTGATCTTTCTCAATGAAGAACAGGCTATTTAACCAATCACTATTTGTAAAGCTAGAAGGAAAATTCTTTATACTCGTTAAATTTAGTAGATGCTGAGCAAAGCAAAACAAAATCAAACCAATTTGCAAACTGGGCAACTCCTAGAGCCAGAGCAGGTTCTGAAAACTCCAACCAACAGGGTGAGCAGACTAGTACATCAGTCAAGTGGTTACAATTTAATTTGCTTACAGCTTAATTAGTTCACTGACTACATACTTCCTGTAACCTCTCTAGATGAATAATTACTGTGATTCAGCAGGAGTCCTGTTGGGCTTCCTGCACTCACTCTATGCAATGCCAGTTTCCCACACATTTTACAAAGCCAAAGTGAAACAGAAAAGAGAATATTCAGTAGCTATATATATCACTCCATATTTCATTAGACACACTTCCAAAAGGTAACACAAATGATTTTTGTCTACTTCAGACCCAGACAAAAAAATGTCTTCTCCTCCCCACTTCTATAGGATAAAATCTAGGGCCTTATACATATTTCATTTACTTGTTCAAGCAGTAATGGGAGTTTATGTTCAGGGCCTCTGGCTTACTAGGCAGGTCTTCTACCACTTGGGCCATGTGTCTAGCCCATTTCTTACTTTTAAACAATCCAAACATCTGAGGAGTTAAAAACGTTTGATATTTTTCACTTCTGGTGTTGCCCTTTAATTTTAAAAACGAATGTGCATGTTAGCTTCACAATGCAGAAATAAAGTGTGTGTGTGTGTGTGTGTGTGTGTGTGTGTGTGTGTGTGTGTGTTTGTTTTTTAAAGTGGCTGGGCAAGGTGGCTCATGGCTGTTATCCTAGCTACTCAGGAAGCTGAGATCTGAGGATCAAGGTTCAAAGCCAGCCCAGGCACAAAAGGACTTGAGGCACTTTATCTCCAATTAACCCCTAGAAAACCAGAAGTGGGGCTTGGCTCAAGGGTAGGGCAGTAGCTTTGAGCTGAAGCCCACAGGGACAGTGCCCATGGTGAGTTCAAGCCCCATGACCCACAAAAAAAGGAAGGAAGGAAGGAAGGAAGGAAGGAAGGAAGGAAGGAAGGAAGGAAGGAAGGAAGGAAGGAAGGGTGAGCCAGGAGTTTGGTGGTAGAGTGCTTGCCTTGCATGCATGAAGAGCCAAGTTCAAATCTTCAATACCACATACATAGAAAAAAGCCAGAAGTGGTGCTGTAGCTCAAGTGTTGGAGGCCTAGCCTTGAGAAAGCACGAGGAAAGTACTCAGGCCCTGAGTTCAAGGACCAGGACTGGCAAAAAAAACCAAAAAGTCATTGATAAATATTACAGCAAGTATTTATCAGGAACTGGGTATTATATTAGGTGTTGACGATATACACTACTAATAAAAAACTTCATCATAAGATAGAACATGAGACCAAATTTCCTAATTTCCTCACTTTAAAAAGTAATTTTTAACATTTTAAGTTGCTGTATAAAGGGCAGTTTCAGTTCACTATGTATAGTGTATGTATAGTACAATGCATGTTGATCAATAGCATCCCTTTTATTGTTCCCCCATCTTTTCAAATCCCATCCACACCCTCAAGTTAGGGCTTCTACTGATTTCCTCTTTAATTTCATCAGATGAACTCTGTTTCCTTTCACTGTCATGAGTTTGGCAAAAAGCAAAAAAAAAAAAAAAAAGTGTGGGCAGTTACCCCCCTTCAAGCTGTGGTGTAAGAAGAAGTTAGGAACTATACATGAACAAATTAGTGACAATAATTATCCAGAGAAATAATGACCTCTCTTCCTGAGATCTGCACACTTGAAAGGCATCTCTTGACCAGGCAACTAGGATTAGATAGGTATGTGATATTTGATCACAAACCTCCCTCTGGCGAGAAGATACCCATTAGTCTGCCACCACTCATCGCCTATAGAAAAGGTCTCCTAAATCAGCAAGATAGACTTTGGACAAGCATCTGCTGCCTTCTTGATTAGCAGGCTTTTTTTTTTTAAAAAAGTAAAATGAACTCATCCCTTTCAACAGTGTCTCTTGATTGGTGTGTAGTACAGTGAGCAGCCAGACTTGAGTATATGTGAGTACATAGAGTAACAAGGATGTAGGTAGGCCAGAGCACTGCTTTCCAAAATTAACATACATACGAATCATCTACTACTTGCTAAGATATAGCCTTTTTATTTTATTTTTTAAGTGCCAGTACTGGGGCTTGAACCTAAGGCCTAGACGCTGTCGTCCCCTGCTTATTTTTTTTTTTAACGTAAGGCTGGCACACCTCCACGTCCAGCTTTTTCCGTAGTTAACTGGAGATTTAAGCCAGTCTGACGGACTTTCCTGCCCGGCCTAGCTCCGGTGAAGCGCGCGGTCCCCAGACCTCAGCCTCTCGAGTAGGTGGATTACAGGTGAGAGTCACGGGCGCCCGGCTGAAATAGCTTTCCCCGGTCATTACGCCAGTAGAGCCCCGAGGAAGGTAGCGCGCGGGATGAGCCGCGGCGGGAACGAACCCCAAAAGGTCGGGGCCGCAGACCAGGCCGCGGGGTCCCGCGCGCCGCGACCTCGGCCAAGTGACCTTCCCCGCCTAGGGTGTGCCTGCCCTCACCCCGCGCGCCGCGGCTCCCCGGGTCCTCCAGCCTCTCCCCCCGACCCCGAGGCTCAGAGAGGGGTCACAGAGCAGCGGACCAGGCCGCGGTGGCCTGCAGGCCGGCGAGCAGCCGGCACCGCCACAACGCGGTACCTGGGTGTTCCGGGCGGAGCAGCGAGCGGCGCCACGGCAGCATCGCGGGTGGCAGAGCTCGGAGCGAGGCGGACGAAGGAGAGCAGAGGTCGGCAGGACGACACCCGCCGGAGCATGGTGGTTACGTGAACTACACACGAAGAGCAACCGGAACCGCCTGTCCTTCCGGCAAACTCGTCCCCCTCCCCGTCCCGCGCTACCTTCCGTTCTGGCCCTGGTTCGTCCCGCTCCCTTTATATCCCGGTGCGCCACGAAGCTCGGAAACTTGTGTTCCGGGCTCTCGCTCTGTCCGCTGAGCCAGCTCCTCCCCAGAGGAGCAGGAGCTCCGCGGGGACCAGGACAAGGGGGCAGACACGCACGGACTTGTGCCTTCCCGGAGGAAGGAAGGATCTGCGATGGATCGTGGCCACTGGGTTCTTTCTTTCACAAATACACAATTTCATTTGCTATATTCGGAGGAAAAGTCACTCAACCAAGCAGCAGATGAGTGCAATGAATCTTGATCCTTGCCACCTCTTTCATCAAGAAGTTATTTTTTAATTCCCATAATACATGCTGCCCTGAGAAAGCATGTTTTCTCTTAACTCTCTCTCCCTCCCTCCCTCCCTCCCTCCCTCCCTCTCTCTCTCTCTCCCTCCCTCCCTCCCTCCCCCTCCCCCCCTCTCTCTCTCTCCCCCTCCCCCCCCCCCTCTCTCTCTCTCTCTCTCTCTCTCTCTCTCTCTCTCTCTCTCTCTCTCTGTTTTTCTATTCATGACTGGCACCACTTGAGTCAGGCTTCCAGTTCCAGACTGGTTTCCAACCTTGATCTTCGAATACCTGGGATTATTGGCCTGCACCACTGACACCCAGCTTTTCAGTTTCTGTTCTTGATATAAAACCAAAACATGTGACATGTAGGTTTCATAATTTACATATTTTTTGAACATGCAAGAGAAAGATGCAGTACAAAAAATTTTAAAAAAGATGTAGCTTTCCTTTTCACCTCATGTAATGGCTGAAAGGTACCCTTGCTGTGAAGTGGCCTGACCTAGGCATCAACATGAAGAGCCGCATTGGTTAATGGGAACTACAAGCTTAGACTTCCATTCTGGCACTCCAATGCCAACGTCAACTTTGATTCTGTCCTCTTTTTCTGCAGCATTTTTGGCAAGTTTTAAATATCACAAAAATGGGCCTGGAGTGTAGCCTAGTGGTAGAATGTTTGCCTAGCATGCATGAAGCCCTGAGTCTGATTCCTCCTTACCACCTACACAGAAAAAGCTAAAAGAGGTTCTGTGGCTCAAATGGTAAAGTACAAGCCTTGAGGGAAACCCAAGGACAGTGCTCAGGCCCTGAGTTCACACCCCAGAACTATATATCACAATAAAGTCCCTTTGAACAATTAATTTATGGTAATAAAACCTAAAATTAAATTTTGGAATCTGAAAAATGAATTAAGATTAAGAAGTGAATTTTACCGATACTGTGAGATCGTTTACACTGATGTGCTTAAGATCCATGAACCTCGGGGCAGAAGCTGGACTGGATGTTAAATAGAAGGCATTTGTGAATATTCATTTAGTCTGCTTGTTTATGTGGCACTGAAGATGGAATCCAAGGGCCTTCTCATGCTAGCCAAGCTCTCTGCCACTAAGATACATCCCCAGTCTCATGAATTTTTTTTTCAGTACTGAGGTTTGAACTCAGAACCTTTTGCTGAGAAGAATCTCTATGTTTCCTTGACCCTGCCTGAGACAGGACACAGGAAGCTTTATGTACCCGTCTGCCAGAGAGATTTTCATTTGAATATTTTAAATTGTAATTGTAGGTGTTGACAAAAATACCTTAATATACCCTGTAATCCTAGCTACTCGGGAGGCTGAGATTTGAGGATTGAGTTTCAAATACAGTCACGACAGGAAATCTTGTGCCACTCTTATCTCCAATTAACCACAAAAAGATGGGAGTGAAGCTATGTATCAAGTAGAAGAGTGCCAGCCTTGAGCAAAAAAAAATGCAGCGATAGCACTCAGGCCCTGAGTTCAAGCTCCAGGACCAACACACACACACACACACAAACTAGGTTAAATGAAAGGTATTTATTATTAAATTATTGAAAGCTCCACCGTTCCCAGCATAAACCATCCACAGTAATACAATACAATATAAAATTGGTATTACCTGCAAAATGACTTTCTTCTTCATTTTGTATTTTTTTTTTTGCCAGGCCTGGGGCTTGAACTCAGGTCCTGTGCACTGTCCTTGGGCACTCTGCCACTTGAGCCACAGTGCCATTTCTGGCTTTTTCTATGTTTGTGGTACAGAAGAACTGAACCCAGGGCTTCATGCACGCTAGGCAAGCACTCTACCACTAGGCCACGCTCCTGGCCCTCTTCTTTGTTTAATTTATTTATTATTCATTTATTTATTTATTTATTTATTTGGCAGAGGCTCACTTTATATCTGAGACTGACCTGGAATCTGTGATCCTCCTGCTTAGCCTCTTGAGTACAATAGAGTATAATGCCATGCCTGGCTATTGTTATTAATTTTTTTTGCCAGTCCTGGACTTGAGCTCAGGGCCTGAGCACTGTCCTTGTACTTTCTCAAGGCTAGAGCTCTACCACTTGAGCTTCAGCACCAAGTCTGGCTCTTTTCTATGTATGTGGTACCGAGAAATTGAACACGGGTCTTTGTGGATGCTAGGCAAGCACTCTACCATTAGGCCAAACTCCTGGCCCTATTGTTATTTTTTTTTTTTTGCCAGTCCTGGGCTTGAGCTCAGGGCTTCAGCACTGTCCTTGGACTTTCTCAAGGCTAGCACTCTACCACTTGAGCCTCAGCACCACTTCTGGCTTTTTGCTATGTATGTGGGTTACCGAGGAATCGAACCTGGGTCTTCATGCTTACTAGGCAAGCATTCTACCACTAGGCCAGACTCCCGGCCCTCTATTGTTATTTTTTTTAATGTTACTGTACTTCTAAATACAGGTAATGAAGCAAATTGGATGGAAGAATTTTAAGGATTCAGGAGAGTCTTATTGTCTTCCAATTAATATACTGACCTTTTGACTGTATGCTGCAAAGGTATCTAATAGAGTGGGCTTTTGTATTTAATTAGATTTAGCAGTAGGTGCTGAGAAGAGTTTTCCTACATTGCTACTTAGCTTTGGATTTGTTCAGCCTAGGTGTATTTTTTTAAAAGATTTTATTAACATTGATTTTTTCACATCATATTTCAAATGTCAGGTTTAACAAATAAGTATTCAAGAATGGGATCTCAATCACTGGCACATAAAATTTAAGAACAAAATTAAAATTAAGCTGAGAGTTTGTATGTCATAGACACATATCAATCTATATAACATAACATTATGTTTATAGAGTATATATGCTATAGAGTATATAAAATAGATTTTTATGTGTATGTGGTTACATTTATATCTCCAAGATCATGTCCATAACCTTGGGTACCCGAATATTTACTCATCACTCTTGTACTGTTTAGATCAAATATCCACATATCAAGGAGATCATGTACCTTTTGTTCCTTTGCTCTTGGCTTGTCTCACTCAACACGATTTGTTCTAGTTTCATTCACTTTCCAATTAATGCCATTATTTTATCTTGTCCGTTGGCTATGTAGAATTCCATTGTATATATGTACCACATTTTTTATCCATTCATCTGTAGTGGGACGTCTGGGTTGTTTCCATCTCTTAGCTCTTATGAATAGTGCAGAGATGAGCATGGCTGTGCAGGTGTCCTTATCATCTCCCGGGTTATGATGCTCAGGGTAGATGCCCAAGAGTGGGTCATAGGGGAGGTCTATTTTAGTTTTTTGAGGAACCTCCAAACTGCCTTCCAGAATGGCTGTACTAGTTTACATTCCCACCAGCAGTGCACTAGAGTTCCTCTTTCTCCACAACCCTGCCAGCAACAAATGTCTGAATTCATAATATTGGCCATTCTGATTGGGGTAAGGTGGTATCTTAGGGTTGTTTTTACTTGCATTTCCTTTATGACCATGGATGATGAGCATTTTCTCATATGTTTCTTTGCAATTTTGACCTTTTCTTTTGATAGGTCTCTCTTTTTACTTCCCCTGCCCATTTATCAATTGGTTTGTTGGGTTTAGGGGGGATTAGTTTTTTGATTTCCCTGTAGATATTGGATATTAAGCATTTGTCTGTTGTATTATTGGAAAATAACTTTTCCCAGTTGGTTGGCCTTCTTTCTACTTTAGTAGCTATGTCTTTGTCTGTGCAGAAACTTTTTTTGCCAGTCCTGGGCTTGAGCTCAGGGTCTGAGCACTGTCCTTGGACTTTCTCAAAGCTAGAGCTCTACCACTTGAGCCTCAACACCATTTCCGGCTTCTTTTCTATGTATGTGCTACCAAGGAATTGAACCCGGGTGTTCGTGCATGTATGACAAGCACTCTACCACTAGGTCAAACTCCTGGTCCTGTGCAGAAACTTTTTATTTTTAGGTAATCCCATTTATTGTGTCTCTCTCCAATCTGTTGTGACTCGGGGATTCTGATCAGGAAGTTTCCGCCTGTGCCTATGAGTTCCAGTGTCTCTTCTATTCTGTTGTGTAGCAGTTTCAGGGTTCCAGGTCTGATATTGAGGTCTTTGATACATTTTGAGTTATTGTTTGTGCATGGTGACAGGCTGGGATCAATTTTTAGTTTTCTGCATATGGCTGCCCACTTTCCCCAGCACCAATAATTGAAAAGGATGTGTTTATTCCAGTGTATATCTCTGGCTCCTTTGTCGAATAAAAGTTGACTACAGGTATGTGGTTTTATTTCTGGATCTTCTATTCGGTTCCATTGTCTTTCTGGTCTATTTTTGTGCCATATCAAGCTGTTTCTGTTATGATGGCTCTATAGTAGAGTTTGAAGCCTGGTATTGTAATATCACCTGCATTGCTCTTTTTGCCTAGAATTGCTTTCAGCCTGAGTTTTAGAGAGGGTCCTTTCCTGAGACAAATGTCTGAACAAGAAACAAGCATGAGTTTTTACACCCAGAAGACCCCTGTACTACCACAGTCCCAAGACTCCCACAAGCCCAGGATCCACATCTGCAAAAGCTCATGTAGTAACTGCCTCTCAGAAGGCTACTGACTTGTCTAACCAAGTGTCCAGCCGAGGAGAGCTCTTGATATTTGGGTGACCCATTGGATCTTACCTCTGGTAAGGTCCTTAACTATCTCTGTTCCAAATACTTTGCCTTTTACTGAAGACTAATGTCTTCCTATCCACCTAATTCTTCTCCCACTACAGACTGATGGTGTCAGGCTGATGGATGAGGGAGGCACTGTGCTGTCACCTTGGAGGAGACATTATGAGTGCACTTGTATTGTCTGTCTTTAGAACACAAGATATTCAGTACCTCTTCCCCTAAGCTTTGCTCTTTAGTTACTTAGGTTTACACTTTGTGGAAATTACCTCATACACATTTAGACACAAAGCAATCAATACAACAACCCCACCTGAGGTACAATATCAAGTCCTCCTGCTCTGAATATCTTATGTGGTTCACGGAAGGAGATTTTCCATAAAAAGACACAGATAATCATCAAATCTCCATGGATCATTGTGACTGAAATGCATGAAAGAAGTTTACAGACCAAGGGTTGAGAGAGTCTAGGATAATGGTTACTAAGGAAATTGTTTTACTGTAACTTATTTTTCCTGCTTTGGTTAGTAGTGATCACACTAGAAACTGTTGCCCAGAGTACTTTGGTGATTATGTGATATGTAACATATTATATATAATCAGATATAATTATGTTTATGTCTCATATATTTCAATATACCATATTACATGTAATAATAGTATATAACATGTAACACTTATAAATGTATATCATATGCAAGATATAGCATGTGATGCATTACATAATACATCATATAGAATGAATATATACATAATATGAATCATATAACTCTTACATATAACATTATTTATCTTGTATAATGTATATTATATATTACATAAACATATCCTATCTATATTATATGAAGAATACTCAATAATGCCAAGTACGTTATATTGACAGTATGTACTGTATACTATATAATATATGTAATATACAATATTATATGGTATATATGTACTATATAATAAAATATAGTATATAATAAGTATATATCTTTGTGCTCTTATAATGCTTATTTTCAGTGATTAAGTGTAAAATATTTAGAAGTTTAGAAATGTTTTTAATGTATTTTATTATGAGTCGTTATTATTCATTCTATTTCTCCAACAACATTAACTTTTTTTTTGCCCGTCCTGGGGCTTGAACTCAGGTCCTGAGCACTGTCCTTGGGCTTTTTCTTTTCTTTTTTTTGTTTGCCAGTTCTGGGACTTGAAACAGGGCCTGAGCACTGTTTGTGGTCTTTTTCCTAAATCTACTGCTCTACCACTTAGAAGCACCACTATTGGCTTTTCTATGTATGGGGTATTGGAGAATTGAACCTGGGTCTTCATGCATGCTAGGCAAGCACTCTACCACTAGGCCAAACTCCTGATCCAGCATTAGCATTTTTGAAAATAATTTTGATTGTACATTGAAGTGAAAACATTGCCAAAGACTATGGATGTGCTGGAAGTCACTGGTTTATACCTGTAAGCTTAGCTGTTCAGGAGGCTGGGTTGTAAGGATTATGGTTCAAAGCCTGCAGGCAGGAAAGTCAGTGAGGCTCTTGTTTTTTTTTTTTTTCTTCTAGTCCTGGTGCTTGAACTCAGGGCCTGGGCACTGTCCCTGAGATGCTCTTGCTCAAGGCTAGCACTCTACCACCTGATACACAGCACCACTTCTGGCTTTTTCTGTTTATGTAGTACTGAGGAATTGAACCCTGGGCTACATGCAGGCTAGGCAAGCACTCTACCACTAAGCCACATTCCCAGCCCACTCAGTGAGATTCTTTTATCTCTAATTATCCACATACAAGAAAAAAAAAGCTGGAAATGGGGCTGTGATTCAAGTTGTAGAGCACTAACCTTGAATGAAGAAACCCCAGGCTCCGACTTCAAGCCCCTGGATGGGGGAAGAGAGAGAGAGAGAGAGAGAGAGAGAGAGAGAGAGAGAGAGAGAGAGAGAGAGAGAGAGAGAGAGAGAGAGGGAGAGAGAGAGACGGGGGGGGGTTTACTTAGTCATTGAATGCTTCTTTTATTTAAAGCAAAGGAGAGGCCAGGGGGGGCCAGGAGTTTGGCCTAGTGGTAGAGTGCTTGCCTAGCATGCACAAACAAAGACCCAGGTTCAATTCCTCGGTACCACGTACATAGAAGAAAAAAAAAAGCTGGAAGTGGTGCTGAGGCTCAAGTGGTAGAGTTCTAACCTTGAGAAAGTCCAAGGACAGTGCTCAGGCCCTGAGCTCAAGCCCAGGGCTGGCAAAAAAAAAAAAAAAAAAAAGCAAAGGAAACTTTAGAAAATTATCCAAAGAACATGTGTGTCTATGAATGTGTATGAGTGTGAGCGAAACAGAGAGGGAGAAAGGGAAGAGGGGACAGATGTGAGAAGTGGGGCCCAGGAGTATGGCCTGGTGGTAGAGTGCTTCCCTAGAAAGAGAGAGAGAGATGCAATGCCTTTTTCACCCTGGAAAGTTTTTTGGTTTTTTTGGCCGGTGGTGGGGCTTGAACTCAGGTACTGGGTGCTGTCCCTAAGCACTTCTGCTCAAGGCTAGTTCACTACCACTTTGAGCCACAGCTCTATCTCCAGTTTTCAGGTGATTCATTGGAGATACAAATCTCATCGACTTTCCTGCCCAGGCTGGCTCTGAACTGTCATCCTCAGATCTCAGCCTCCTGAGTAGCTAGGATTACAGATGTAAGCCACCAGTGCCTGGCTGTCTGGAAAAATCTTCAATGATGCAAACCTGACAAATGTATTGCAATGATGTATGGAGATAGAAACTAGAGCAGAGCCTGAGCCTGGCAAGGAGGAAATCATATCTCTGGAGCTCCACCAGGGAACATGGAACACGACATAGATAAGTACTGGCTTTTCTAGCCATAAGGAAGTGACAGTGAGCAAGTGGTTCCTGATGCTGTAGCCCAGATTCCCAGGGGTGCTGCTGTGAACCCACATTGCTGTGGTCCCTGGGGACACTGTTGACTTTGGGCCTCCATGCCTTTTCCTGAGCACTATGCTTCACCTGATAGCTCTACCAACCCAGAGTTTGCCTAGTTTTCTGATTGTTTTGCACTCTGTCTATATTCAGGAAATTTCCCAATGCAGTAGAATTACTGCCTTCTTGAGATAGTTCCCACCTTGCTAGCTTTCTCCATCCATGCAGGAGGGTGAAGACTTGCTACTCACGCTGTAGGCACCTTCTTAGAGCTGTGTCTTTCTGAGATGTTATTTACAAATGAGTTATGTCAGGCTGAGGGAATGGCTTAGCATGCAAAGTTGGTAATGAAAGTGTCCAACTTTGGATAACACATTCTGTCTGAAGCTGGAGAGCCTTGTCTGAAGAAGCGATCCACTGGGCCCCAGCTTATCTTCAGCAACCATTAAGCCCCTTAGTCAATTCTAATCAGCGCTGCCTAAGTGGTATGCCAAAGTTCATCCTCTTAACAAAGGGCCACTTGCTGTGGAAAACACACCCTTTTCAGGTTGCCAAAGGCCTCTGCTGAGAGCTTCCTCCTCATCCTTTACTCATACCCTTCTAGGATTTACTGATCTGCTAACCGTGACTTGAATATTGCCATAAACCTTTGTTGGAGGATTTCCCAGGATGAGGTAGCAAATGGTGGTTCTTGCCATTTAGATGTTTCAGAAAGACCCAGGGATGTGAACGTTCACATATATTCTCTATGGTGACTTTAGGGTTTTTTTTTCCTCATTTGCTAGTGATTCTTCCTATAGCCCTTGACAAATGGTCTCTTTTTAGTGTATTCACATCTTACATTCAAAAGTCTCTGGGAAGCAATCATCCAGCCTGATGGGAGCATGCATCCTCCACCTGAAATGCAAGAATAAAGATAAGCCTTCACAAAATCAGCTGCTTTTGTCACAGCCCCGACATCTTTGTTTTCCTTACAAGTTCTGATATCTACATTCCTTGATTTCAAGTGAAAGCAAATCTAAAGTCCCAAATCTTCTACAATAGGAGTGTTTCTCTCCATTCAGTTCTCTTTTAGGGGTGTGTATCTATGAGTTGGGACTGAATTTTTCGTTTTTGTTTTTGTTTTTTTTTTTGTTTTTTGTTTTTTGCCAGTCCTGGGCTTGAGCTCAGAGCCTGAGCACTGTCCTTGGACTTTCTCAAGGCTAGAACTCTACCACTTGAGCCTCAGCACCACTTGCGGCTTTTTCTATATATGTGGTACCAAGGAATCGAACCCGGGTCTTCGTGCATGCTAGGCAAGCACTTTAACCACTAGGCCAAACTCCCAGCCCAAGGGACTGAATTTTTCTATGTTCCTTCTTTCCCACACAGTAATCTATTCCCAGCAAGAGGAGGAAAACTGACCTCTGGCTGGCCAGGCTTCCTCCTTGTCCATGCAGCCGAGCCTCTGTCCTCTCTTGTGCAATGTAGCTACTCAGCATGTTGGCTAGCCTAGGACTCAGCACGTATGTCTCCATCTACGCCATCTCTACTGAGAAATCTTTATTTTTTTAATTTATAAACTTTCTCAGATAAATTTTATTTAGTTATTTATTGCCATATACATGGTAAGGGATTTCATCACAACATTTCTATACATGCGCAGAGTGTACTTTTGTCCTATCTGCTTAGCTGGAGGATGTTAAGTCACGAGACTATTGAGAGCCTGTCTCTTTCTCTTCTTCTCTTCCCCCGCCATTTCTTCTTGGGGGG
Organism: Megascapheus bottae; assembly: GCF_031878675.1. NCBI lineage: Eukaryota > Metazoa > Chordata > Mammalia > Rodentia > Geomyidae > Megascapheus > Megascapheus bottae. The sequence continues at coordinate 56,041,306 of NC_143519.1, forward strand.
CCTGGCTGGGGACATGACTCAAGTGGTAGACACTTGATAAGCAAACTCAAGACCCCGGGTTCAATCCTCAGATGGAGAAAAAGGAAAAGAAAAGAAAACCCTGGGGCCAGGAGTTTGGCCTAGTAATAGAGTGCTTGCCTAGCGTGCACAAAGACCCAGGTTCTATTCCTCGGTACCACATACATAGAAAAGAAAAAGCTGGAAGTTGTGCTGCGGCTCAAGTGGTAGAGTTCTAGCCTTGAGAAAGCCCAAGGACAGTGTTCAGGCCCTGAGTTCAAGCCCCAGGAATGGCAAAAAAGACAAAAAAAAAAAGAAAAGAAGCCCTGAGGGACTGTTTAACAAAAGTTGTATTAGCAGGCAATCATATTTAGTAGATGTTGAAGCTGTGTAATTAGAAATAGCATCATGTTCTCAGTCCAAGATATTTTGAAGGTTTGATTTACTTATAGCTCCACTTAACACACTTGGTGAAACTATTTCTTGTATGGTGTCATTAACCAGCACATTATGAAACTCCATTGCCCTTGCAAAGGACTGCTTTTTCATGAGAGCAGCCTGTCCTGCCTGCATCACACCTGCTCTCTTCCCAGATGGGGCAGCACTGATGCCCCAGGGGATTGCATAATCCAAGTGTGGCAGTTGCATCACTGTCTGTGTTCACTGTTCAGAACCTAGCGTTGACAGCAGTGATCTATACTTTTAAGGAGTAAAATGGGGAAGGCTCCTAAAGACTTATCCGTGGAGAAAGGTTTGCACAGACACTTCCTTGATTTAAAGTCAAGCCTAGTCAGTTCTCTGAGCTCCTGGGGATGATATATATATATATATACACATATATATGTATATATATGTATATATATGTATATATATACATATATATATTGTTTGTTTGTTTCTTTGTTTTGGTGCCCATCCTGTGGCTTTGTTTCAGCGCCTTGGGGCACCGTGCCTGAGGTTTTTGTTTTGTTTTCTCAAAGCTAGTGAGCCACAACTTCACTTCTTTTTATTATTTTAAAAATATATATTTTTTCCAGTCCTGGGCTTGAACTCAGAGCCTGAGCACTGTCCTTGGACTTTCTCAAGGCTAGAGCTCTACCATTTGAGCCTCAGCACCACTTTCAGCTTTTTTCTATGTATGTGGTACTGAGGAATCAAACCTGGGTTTTCGTGCATGCTAGGCAAGCACTCTACCACTAGGCCAAACTCCCGGCCCCTTTAAAAATACTTTAAAAAAATATCTTTTGAAGTAGTTGTATAAAGAAATCATCATTTCACAAAGCAGTTAGTGAATACATCTTGATCAGTGTCACTCTTTCATCATTCTACCCCATCCCTCCCAATCATACCCCTTCCCTCAGTTTTCTTAATGGTGTATGATTTGCATTGAATTTTATGACTGCATCTCCCTGCACCCTTCTCTTCATTTGTCTACCCCCCTCTATCACTTCTAGCTTTTTTTTAGTGGTTAATTGGAGATAAGAGTCTCATACACTTTCCTTCTCTGGCTGTCTTTCAACCCTGATTCTTAGATCTCAGCTTCTTCAGTAGCTAGAATTACAGGCATGAGTCACTGTGAGTGCCAGGTGTGCGGCCATGTATTTTAACATCATCTATATATTTTGTTTCTCTCATCCTGTTTCTTTGAGCTCTTCATTTGCGTAGGCCATTGTGCCAGACATGAGCATTTCTGTGTGCAAGCCAGCCAGAGGACAAAAGAATGGGGGTTTGTACTGTGTAATATCCTAGCCTTTTGGGGGGGCCTAAACCCCCAATAATAAAGTCACCAGCACTTAGTGAACCAAGCCAGGAGTCAATTTAATTGCAGTGCAACAGCTACTCTCCAACTTTGGGCTGATAAAGAGCAGCCCCGTGCTTCTGTGGGGCAGAGCTTTTAAAGGTAAACACCACACACAGGTGATCATAACTACACACAGGTGATCACAGGTGACGTTACCTTATGATACCCAGTCAATAACCACAAGAATGGGACCACACGCAGGCGGTCGGGACCACACGCAGGTGGTTGAGCAGGTTAAACATTTTTACAAAAACAAAAGCAGAATTTGGCATCTAAGCCTGCCAGGTTCTTATATACTGTGAAGGTAATTTTATAGGAGCTAACATTTTGAGCAAAAAAAAAAAAACCTTGATTTTTTTTTCTGGTCCTAGGAACTGAACTCAGGACTGAGCACTGTCTCTGGGCTCTCCTCAAGGCCAGTGCTCTACCACTTGAGCCACAGCACCACTTCTGGCTAGTTCTGTGTATGTAGTACTCAGGAATCAAATCCAGCTCTTCATGCATGCTAGGCAAGCACTCTACCACTAGGCCAAACTCCCAGCCCCTTGACTCTTACTTTATGGAACAAATGGAAGCTGAAGGTTATGGAAAAGTGAAAGGAGAAAGGAAACAAGTGTGGCTTGGAGTGTTGAGAATGTGAAGTAGCCCTTGGAGGACAGAAGGGATTAAAGGCAGACTAGACAAAGCATTGGGTTGGGAACTGGAGGGTCTGGAGTAGCAGTCACCAAGCATCATGTGATGTGACTTCTGCACTCCTGTGGAGCAAGAGCAACAGAGCTTCACAGGAGCCAGCAATGTAGCCATCCTCTGGCTGGAGTTTAAAAAAGGTTAAGTGGCTCACCAATGGTCACCTAGGGACTTCAACATAGCCTCCTGGCTTGAATTCCAGAGTGCCTTCTAGGGCTGTAACTGGAGATCTAGGTGTGTCCTTAATTACATTTCCTTTTGGTCTCTTTCTTCCCAATATGCAAAGCTATCGATCGGGACAGGTGGCATTGCCAGGCTGCTGGCAGTTCCAGCTCGTTAGGCTACAAGTCACTTGGGGCAAGCTATTCAAACACTATAGCATGTTTTTGTTCAATTATGTTCCAAAAGTCAACTTATGTTCAAATTCGAAAGTACTAATACCAACAACTGCCCTGCTAATGAGTTCCCTGATCTTTATAGCCACCATCGTGGTCCGGGAGGTCTCTTGCACTCAACATTGGCACGAGTACATGTCATGTCAAATATTAAAGCCACTGACCCATGCCCACAACCACTTAGATTAACTGACAATCATGCAATGCCATATCCAAGCAAGGCTAGAAGTTTAATTTTCTTTCTTCTCTTTCTCTTTCCTCCTTCTCTTCCTCCTTGTCAGTTCAAGGCTTAAAATCAAAAATTCAAAAATCCTGTGGCTGGCTGGTATACTACCACTACCACCTGCCTTATTTTGGGGTGAGATGGGTCTAGGGCCTGGACACTGTTCCTGAGCTTTAGTGTTTAAGGATAGCACTCTACTCCTTGAGCTATAGCGCCACTTCCGCCTTTTGCTGGTTAATTGGTGTCTCACAGACTTGCCTGCCTGGGCTGGCTTTGGACCGGGATCCTCAGATCTCAGCCTTCTGAGCAGCTAGGATTATAGGTATGAGCTACTGGTGCCTGATGCTTAGCTCTACTTTTTGCTGGTCAATTGGACATTGAGTCCCTTAGACTTTTTTTTTTCCCCAAGCGGGCTTTGAACAGCTATCCTTTGGTCTCTGTTAGCTCCAGAATAGCTGGAATCATAGGCTATTGGAGCATTCTTTGGAAGTTTCATTTTTTTCAATTTATTTTTTGTTAGTATTATTAATTATACAAAGGGGTTTCATTGAGGTAGTTCTCACATTCCCATAACATACTTAGATCAGATTCATTCCTCCGATTCGTTTGAAGTCAATGTTTTAAGGAAGCAAACACAACTGGTTGTGGTGCTGCACAACCAGCACTCAGGAGACTCAGGAGGATTTGACTCTAAGGTTAACCCAGGTTTCCTAGCTGGACTTTTGTCTCAGCAAACAAAAACAAACAGAACACCAAGTAGATAATGAAAATAAATCTAGAAAGTCTGAATCAACGGGAAGGCAGTGGATAAGTAAGTGCTGGACAAAAGACGTATCCAAAGGTTCTTGCAGCTGAGCAGGTGGCTAAGAAGAAAACCCCACTGGGGTGGACAGTTTTCAGCGTTGCAGAACTCCAGATAGCAGGAATCCATCAGGGGCTGGGAGACCAGAGAAGCTGACCTGGAGCTGCGGTTTTCATTAGGGAACTTGCCAGAATGTCACTGGGGACAGATTTCCCTGGGGGAGAAATAATAATAATAATAATTAATAATAATAAAACTGGCAACCCGCACCTGTGGTTTTCATCCAGTTCTTGCGTATTCGTTTACAATTGAGCATTAAACCGCAGCCTCCCGGCCCAGAGTCCCCGGGGGCCCTCGCAGCGCCCAGCAGTGTCCAGTCCCGGGGTGCGCGCGAGGACGAGCGGGTCTAGCGAGCATCCCCAAAGCCGGAGCCCAGGACGGCCGGGCCCGGTGCGCGCGGTTCCGCGCCCACTTCCGCTTCCCCGGTGCGCGCTCGGCCGTGCGGGTGCGCGCAGGGCGGGCTCGCGCCGCCAATCCCCGCCCCACGGGGCGCCCCGGAGCCGCGGGGCGGAGCCGAGGGCCGTCCGGGGCCGACCCGGGTTAAGGCAGCCGTGGGGGCCCTCGGAGTCCCAGGAGCGTGGGGCGGGCAGCACGGCCCGGGCAGAGCACGGCCACGCCAACGCCGCGGTGAGCGCAGCGGGCTGGGCGGCGGGGAGCGGCGGGGCGCGCGGGACGAGGGAGCACGGGCGCGGGACGGGCTCCGGAGCTGGGCGGCCTGACCTTCCCCGGGTGGCTCGGGAAGCGACCGGCACCACGCGTGCCACGGCATCCGCGCGCAGCCACGGCGCTGGCAAGGGTCTCCCCGGAGCCCCCGGGGCTCCTCGGCCTCCTTGTAGAGCCGCCTTTTTGGACAACGTTGTCCTCCGCTGCCCCAGTCGTGTCGCCCGGCCCAGCGCCCGGCGGCGCTTATGAATGGGCGACATGCGGGCGGCCACGGCGGGAGAGTTGGCCGTGTCCACCACCCGGGGTGGACGCGCCTGGTCGGGCTCCTTGGGTGACAGGGTGGGATTGCACCCCCAGATCTGTGCGCCCCGCCGAGGGGCTCCGGTGGCGATGGGCCAGCTCCCTCCCCCACCCCGACCCCCGCCGTCCAGCTGGAACAGTGTGCGCCTCCCCCCCCCTCCCGGGAAATGTGCTTTCCCCCAGGACCGAGAAAGACCTTGGGCCTGGCTGTGGTGTTTTATGTCCACCGAGCCGGGTAGAAAGACTGGCCAGGGCATGCCGAAGGGATCCAGCTAGCTCATGAACTAGTTTAGATTCCTGCTGACCGCCGCGCGGGCGCCCCGCAAGCCCCGCGTCCTCCCCAAGCATCTCCATGCCCCGTCTCCATGCAGTCAGTCCTACGCGCCTTCTGAGCTTGTCTGCTTCGTATCTCTCACCATTTCCTGTCATTCTACAGGTAGTTACTTGTGGGGTTTAATGTGTTTCCACTTAGCTTAGACATGGGGCTCGATTCACCCTAGAGAAATCGTCTTACAATGCTTTTCTGTTCGTTAGGAAGGAAGTGTTCAGACCAGAATTGTTGGACGCCTCTTAGAGGTTTATCTGGGAACCCACCTTGGATGGTCCTGTCTGTGTATTTCCTTCCTTTTCTTTTCCCTCTTTAAAAAAAAAATATGCAGGGTTGGATGTTTTTTTTGTTTTTTTTTTTTTGGCCAAGTTGCTGTACCCTGGAATTAGATATGCATTCGAAGGTACAGGCTTGAAAGACTTAAACATTTGCCGTTAATGTCTCTTATATCCCTGTTTTTATGTCTCTCTTCCTCTCTGCCGCTGTCTTCCTCCCCTTCTCTTTTCTCTCTTCCACCTACTGCTTGCATTCCTTAGGAGAAAACTGCCCTTAGTTTTGGAATTTGTTCATTGGCAAAGTGCTTAAAGTGACTAAAAGCCTTGGCAAGAATTATTTTCTATTTAGGAGGATGTATTTGAAAAGACCTTGCCTTTCATTTCTGATTTGTGCCAAGGTGTTCAGTATGATAGGGAATTAAATTTGTTCCTTGTTATTTACTAAGCAATCACCCCATTGTTTCAATGAAAACTGTATAGAATTGGTTGCTGAATTGGTTATTTTAATCTTTTATGTTAAAAAAATTGCCTGTTCAACACCTTCACCCCCCCTCCAAATTGCCTTTTTTCTTCCTGTTCAGTATTTATGAAGTCCATGTCTCAGCTGCAGTTTTTTTTTTCTGTCTAATGCTAGAAAATACTCTATAATAGCTTTCCCAAACTCCATAGACTACCACTAAAAAATGCCAAATCAAGACTCAACTGGAATGAAGCCTAGGAACAAGAATGTTGAAAAGTATCCCCAGGTGATTCTTAAATAGGGCACTTAATGACCCAGGTGTTAATGCTTCAAGTGTGGCTGGAGGGCTAGTGTTATCAACCTCATTTCCAAAGCTTAAGTCCAGTGGGATCTTGGTCCCATCTGAAGCCTGTTGAATCAGAATTGGCTTTGTAGTCAGACCAACTACTGGTGTATCTGCATATTTACTGCTGGGAAAAGCTGGGGCAAATGGAGGGCCCAGCTCTGAGAATGCATGATATATCAGTCGTGTGTGTGTGTGTGTGTGTGTGTGTGTGTGTGTGTGTCTGTCTGTCTGTCTGTCTGTCTGTCTGTCTGTCTGTCTGTGTGTGTTGTGGTTTTTGTCTCTTCTCTAATTCACCTTGTACAGGAGAAAACCCTCAGCTGAAGGGGGAGCAGCCACTTTCAATGTATTGTACCTCTGCAGGGGTCTTGACCTGGGCTATCTGCATACCACCTCTTCAGACCTAGAGGGCTCCCAGCACAGATTGTTATTAGAATGTCTAGGCTCTTGGCCTGAACCCCTGAAAGACTACTCTATTGTGGTTTGGGATGTCTGTGGTAGTCTTGTTACCTGGTATTCATTTGTAAGGTTTCCCTAAAGGTTTGTCAAATTACTACTGAAGACTAGCAGTGAAATTCAGGAGGGGTTTTTGTTTCGCTTTTTCTTTTTTGAGGGGAAGTGAGTTTTATGGGGCTGTAGATCACGGAGCTACATCGATACTGAAGTCATTCCTTAGGAGCCTTCTACTCTGTCCCCAGGAATTCAGGAGTAGTAACTGTGTAACAAGCACCGAGAGTGGGTGCTGTAGAGGTTGGAATAATAATGGTCCCTTTCCTCCTCCCAGGAATATTGGTGCCTGTCCGAAGTTCCAGAAAGTTGCCCTCCACGTATGCCAGCGGCATCATGAAGTCTAATCCTGCCATCCAAGCTGCCATCGACCTCACTGCTGGAGCCGCAGGTAATCCCAGAGCAGACTGCTCACTGTGTTCCTCGGGCAGCTTCTCAGAGGGACCCAGAGGAAGTATTCCTTTTGTCATGTCAGAGGTGGTCCGTCATACCCTTGCAACAAATTCACTTCACAGAAGTGTGGAAGTGTTCAGAACGTGACACAAGGTAGAGTAGTATCTGTTGCATTAAAACTTGGGGGCAGGGGCCGGGATCGTGCCTAGCATACACAAAGCCCTGGGTTTAATTCCTCCATGCCACATTCACAGAAAAAGCCAGAAGTGGTGCTGTGGCTCAAGTGTAGCGCTCTAGGCTTGAAAACACCCCAAGAATGGCAAACAAACAAACAAAAAACAAACGCAAAAAACCCCCCAGAGAAATATAAAATAACTTGGAGCAGTCAGGATAAAGAGAATGACTGGAAAGTGGCTCAGAGATGGAAGTCACATGTGCACTGCCACTGGTTAAGATATGCAAGTGACACTGGACTTCTACCCCAAGCTTGGCAGTCTTTAGATCCTTTGTCATGCAAAAATAACCCTGGACCACCTCTCTAGGAAAGGAGGTCCCTTTGGATGAACGAATGATACTTACTAGGTCTTAAGGTCATGAAAGGAAAGAAGAGGTGGTAGATCTTGTTGAGACTTACTGGGCCACTAAGGCTGACCCTTAGCATCTGAGCCCAAGGGCAGACTGAAGGCAACATTAGTCACGCACAGCCCACAGTTTAGAATCACCTTTAAGATGCAGGCACAGTAGGAAGTTGAGTGTGAGGTAAACTGAGTTGTCTTCCAAGGTGGTCATTTTGTTTTGAGTCTTCTTTTTACCATAGGTCTAAAAAGTGTGTTGCTTAATGCTCTCTTATCCACTGGGACTTCCTGGCTCAGCAGGTGGGGGGAGGGCACCATCTCACACATTGTCCTTTGCCCAATTATATTAAAAAAAAAATCCCTGTTCAGAGAAGAGCAAAGTTTTTTCCCATGAACCAAAGGTCGACCAAAGTAGGCTAGCGAGGAAAGTTCAAACAGTGTATTCCAGATGCTGATAAGGATCCCAGGGTAAGCATACCTCTCTAGGTTAGAGACCACGAGAAGTGTTCCAGTCTGGTGAACAGGCCTCATGGCTGGCTGCATTATCCCCCAGAGGGCAGCCCCCCAAACTCTGAAGGGAGGCTACAGTTCCCAAGATACCCTGGGAACCACCTCTGCCCTTTCCCTTTATTACCCTCAAGGACTTTGTGAGAAAGAATGGCACAACTTTTCACCTGCCTCTGGCTTCCAGAACATCTGAGAATGTTCTGGGTACAGTTCTCATTTTTGTAGTTGGAGGGCATGTAACACAGGAGGAATTTTCAACTTGGGGCATTTTATGTCCTTCTGTCAGTCTGTGGAAGGTCTATCTTTTGTTTTCAACTTATAAGGCTTACCCTTTTCTGTTTATGTTCATTCAAATATTTGTATACCAGAAGTAAAAATCCATTTTAACTGTAAATTGAAACATATTTACCTTGAGAACCTGATATGTACATATAGTTTAACAATAGTAATACCATGTTTCAGACCCTTCTATATATTGACACTTGGACACTTGGTATTCCTTTCAGCTTCTGGGGGAGGGTTTTTTTTTGTGTATGTGTGTGTGGCGGGGGATGGGGGGGTCTTGGGGCTTGAACTCAAGGCTACTGCCCTACCCCTAGGCTTGGGTGTTGTCCCTGAGCTCTTCAGCTCAAGACTATGGCCCTATTCCTGGAGCCACAGCCCCACTTTCCTTTTTCTGGTGATTAATTGGAGATAAGAGTCAGTTTTTTAGTGACCTGGCTGGCTTTGTACAGGTTGGCTTTGAAGGGTGATCCTCAGATCTCAGCCTCCTGAGTAGCTGGGATTACCAATGTGAACCTCTTCGCCCTGCAAGGGTGTTTCTTGAGCTCAGCAACCCAGGTCTGCTACTGCCTAGGACAGCAAGCTCCTAGCAGACACAGGAGTGGCTCATTAGTGATACCACAAAGGGCTTTCATCCTAGTCTGGGGGAAGTAGCAGTCCTGGGGCTTGAACTCAGGGCCTGGGCAATGTCTCTGCTCCTCTTTGTGCTCAAGGCTAGTGCTCTAACGCTTGAGCCACAGCACCACTTTCTGCCTTTTCTGAGTAGTTTATTGGAGGTAAGAGTTTCACAGACTTTTCTACCAGGCTGGCTTTGAACCTTGATTTCGGATCTGAGCCTCGTGAGTAGCTAGAATTACAGGCATGAGTGGACTACTGGTTCTTGGCTAGTAGTCCTACTTTGAGGGACCCAGAATCCTTTAGGCACTGTTGGCTCTCAGGCTCACTGTGCACATTGAGTTGGAGAGAGTGCTGATGGTTTCAGGGTTCTGCATTTGAGTGATGTGCCATCAGGGCTGAGACCTTGGCTTCTTGGTTCCTTGTCTACTCTGCTGTCTTTCTTTTAGTGCTGCTTCATGGAGGGGCAGTTATAGAATTTACCTCCCTAACTCTGGGGTTTGTGATTTTTCTTTTTAAACTTGGCGTAGAGGACTCATTGCTCCATAGCCATAATCTAACCATGTAAGCAATTTCTTCTGAAGTACAGAGTCAGCTGTGATCAGACATCACGAATGGAACAGTAGTAGTTTTGTTGTGTTTTCGTGCTGGTCCTGGGGGCTTGAACTCAAGGCCTGGGTGCTGCTCCTGAGTGTGTGTGCGCTCAAGGGTAGCATTCTATCACTTGAGGCAAAGCTCCACTTCTAGACTTTTGGTTTTTAATTAGAGATGAGTCTCGGGGACTTTCCTGCCCAGGCTGGCTTCAAACTCTGATTCTCAGATCTCAGCCTCCTGATTAGCTACAATTACGTGTGTGTGCGTGTGTGTGTGTGTGTGTGTGTGTGTGTGTGTGTGTGTATGTATGTTTAAATTTAAACAAAAGTCCCCCACCAAACAGATTTTTCTATCCTGTTTACATCTTCTGAAGACCAAGAAGTTGTCACTGTCTCTGTCTGCTTGCTGCAGGAGAAGTTCTAGGGAAGGATCCTGGGAAACTAGAAAGGGGAATTTGAAGCAAATAGTTGGGCAGTTATTAAAATGAGACGAAAGGGATCCCCCAAAGTAAATGGTCTGAAACAGAAATCTGAGCCAGTAGTTTAACAGCTGCAGTGTTGTAGCAAAGCAGCTCTCTGACCACTTGTGTGCTGTGCCTTCTCAGGGCCCATAGTTGGGAGATGTGGTGTTTTGGATCATTGAAACTTATCCTCTTAAATACCTAAATGGAAAACAATCAAAAATAAAATCTATGTGTGTGCATGCTTGTGCACCCATGCCAGGGCTTGAACTCAGAGCCTGGGTGCTGTCTGTTAGCTTTTTTGGGCAAGGATGATGTCCTGCACTTGAGCCACAGCTCCACTTCTGGCTTGTGTCTTACTTTTTTAATCAAACAAATTTTTTGTGCTGATTTATTGGAGATAAGAGTCTCATGGACTCAAACTGCAATCCTTAGATCTCAGCCTACTAGGATTACAGGAATTGGCCACTAGGATTGCAGGAATTAGCCATCAGTGCCTGACTTTCAAAAACCTTTTATGGTGGCACTAGCTTAAGAACAGTATGTTCCACTGCCCTTTTTGAGCTGTGCTGTGATTGGTTGGGGGTGGGGGAGGTTGACGTTCCCCTGTCCGCCTCCCTGTGAGCTTTCTTCCCACTCATCATGCTCCTGCTGATAGATGGGCTCAGTGACTCTCAATTTGATTTATTGTGTTGAAGATGGATAATCTGAAGGTGTTAGCTAGACTTTTTGTCAGTGGGACAAATATTTGAGCAAATCTACTTAGAAAGGGTTTTATTCTGCTTGTTGTCGGTGCTTCTCAAGTGTGTGAGTAAATCTTAGTTATGACCTGCTCTGGGTGTTGCAGAATCTGGTAGGCATTGAGTTTAGGGACTGGTGCTGGTACTTTTTTTTTTTTTTTTTTTTTTTTTTTTTTTTTGTGAGTCATGGGGCTTGAATCTGGCCTGGGTGCTGTCCCTGAGCTCTTCAACTCAAGGCTACCACCCTACCCTTGAGCCAAGCCCCACTTCCTGTTTTCTAAAGGTTAATTGGAGATAAGAGTCTCAGGTCCTTTTGTGCCCAGGCTAGCTTTGAACCTTGATCCTCGGATCTCGGCCTCCTGAATAGCTAGGATTACAGGTGTGAGCCACCACACCCGGCTGGTGCTGGTACTTTTGAGTGGTCATTCACATGAGGTGGGCAGGGTGGGCACTGGAGCTAGTCTTGAGCTTTATATTACACAGGAAATTGGCTCCCTCCCCACATGGTTGGAGGGAATTAACATTTGGATATTCCCCAACTCCCTGGTGGAGATCAGAGCTATCACTGATAGACAGAAAATGTGTACTATAGTGACCTTGTTTCCATATCAGAAAACCCCTGCAGTCAAAGTACTGCCATGCAGATAAAGACTATATGTAATATATATATATCTATATATATATATGCATTGTCTAAAACATGAACTCAGAATCCTTGATTGTCACCTCCTCCTTGGGAATAATTTAATTTGGTATGTATTGGGTCTCATTTTTTTCCTAGCACAGCAGTACCCAGGAAAAGGCACTGCTAAATGAATTATAGTAAATTCTCATAAAACTTCTGTTTGGGGGGGGGAGCGGTTGAGTTCAGCCCAGGCTAGCCTCAAACTCATTCCTCCCATCTCAACCTCTTGAGTGCTGAGATTACAGATATGCTCCATCATGCCTGATTCTAAAATCCTGTTAAATTATATTCTTCTAGTTCAGAACTAGGGACAGTTTGGAAAGACAAAGTTGAAATGATTAACCACTCCCCTGGAAGAAACAAATGGTCGTAAGGGCATTAAAAAAAAGATATTTGTTTTTGTACCAGTGCTCATGGCTAGTGCTTTACCATTAGACCTACAACTCCACTTTTGGCTTTTTGGTAGTTAATTGAGATTAGAATCTCACAAGATTGCTATCTTCAGATCTCAGCCTCATGGGTCACTGGTGCCCAGCTAGATTTTGCTTTTTTTTTTTAAGACAAAATTGTCCAACTCTGGAAATATTGCCATGAAATAATTTCATCCACCTTAGCAATTCCTACCTCAATTGTTACTTCTCATAACTTAGCTAGTGTAACTATATAAGTACCAGTGTTACAGAATTATATTCCTTAAATATTTCCTTTACTTAAAAAAATTTTTTTTTGCCAGTCCTAGTGCATGAACTCAGGGCCTGAGCACTGTCCTTGGGCTTTCTCAAGGCTAGAGCTCTACCACTTGAGCCACAGCAGCCCTTCTGGCTTTTTCTTTATATGTAGTACTAAGGAGTTGAACCAAATCTTTTGTGCATGCTAGGCAAGCACTCTACCACTAGGCCACACTCCAGGCCTGACTTTTTAAAATTTCTTTTGGTGGTATTGGGGTTTGAACTCACTAGGCATGCACTTCTCATCCCATGTTTTGGCCTTTTTTTTTTTTCAGATGACATCTCATACTTTTTGTCCTGGGCTGGCCTTGGGTTGCAGTCCTTCTACCTATGTCTCCCCTGGAGCAGAGATGACAGGCATGAACCACTTCCCTTGTTTGTGGAGCTAGAGGTCATTTGTTGATGGAAGTCTCCCTAACTTTTTTCCTAGACTGACCTTGACCTGTGACCTTCCTGTTCTTGATCTCCCAAGTAGCTAGGATTGTAGATGTGAGCTACTTCGTCTGGTCTTGCCTTTCTTTTCCATTTCTGATAAAGCTTAAGCAGCCTTGCCACATGGCTGCGATGTTTCCTAGACACCTAAGCCAGAGGTATCTAGAAGTGGGACCTTGGTTTTTGTCACATGAACCAGTGACAGATGGTGACTAGGATCTTGGTGATATCACGGTTTTGTTCTTTCCTTACGTTCAGAGTCAGGAACTTGGATATTCTTTGAGGGTAAAAACAGGTGAATAGAGGCCTAAAACTCAGTCCCTAAATGCTAAGCAAAGGTAAATTTCAATCTGTTCCCTATCTAAATACAAGTCATTCACTGATAGCATTCAAGTGGAAGAAGCTTTTGGTAGGGATCATATCTGTCCTTGTGGGATGGATTAGCCAGGCCCCTCCCTTTACCTGGTGCCTGGACCACTGTCGCTTTCCTGATCACAGGTCAGATGAGGAGGGGTGAGGTCAGGCGAGGGTCTCCCTCCCCCTGGGTGTGGTCCCTGTTGCTCACAAGGCATTAGCTGCAGTGTCCTAAGCACTTGGGTGGAAGGCATGTCCAAACCTTGTCTCCTGTCACTTTAGTGCTAGCCCTAGGAGGTGGGCATGGAGGAAAGACAGTGGCTCAAAGGTGTGTCCCCTGCCTAGGATCAAACAGTCCTTGGACTGCCACCCCTTGGGAGCCCAAGGCTGGGACTGTAGAACACATACATATCTACCCTGCAAGTGAAGGGCACAATACGAAGTTGGTTACTAGACTCAGCTAGAAGGCTAAGGGAGAATGGTTAGAGCTCTGGGGCTGGCCTCCTATCTTTCATGCCCATGGACCATGGACCAAGTCACAGACTCATGCTACAGAATCATCCTGCTTCCAGGGGGGACAGCATGCGTACTGACCGGACAGCCCTTCGACACGATGAAGGTAAAGATGCAGACATTCCCTGACCTGTACCGGGGTCTCACCGACTGCTGCCTAAAGACCTACTCTCAGGTGGGCTTCCGTGGTTTCTACAAGGGCACCAGCCCAGCGCTGATTGCAAACATCGCTGAGAACTCTGTGCTCTTCATGTGCTATGGTTTCTGCCAGCAAGTGGTGCGGAAAGTGGTTGGATTGGACAGGCAGGCGGAGCTGAGGTGAGTTGGGCACTACTTGTGCTCTGTTTTTTTGTCAGTTGTGGGACTTGAACTCAGTCTGGGCACTGTCCCTAAGTTCTACAGCTCACGTTGTTGGTTTGGTTTTGAAATGAGGACTACTGTATGGTTGCAGTTTTACAGGACGAAAGTTTCCTTTTTCAAAAATAACTGATTCTGATGTCACGGGTCTAGTAATATTGATTTATTTTGAATGATTTAAAATGACTGCATCCTCTCTGTGCTTGCAAAAGGCAGTCTTGTTGGTTGTCCCCATAGGAATTGGAAGCCCAATGCAACTTGCAAGCTGTTGGATTAAAGATAGTTCCTTGTGGACAGAAATGTTCTCTGGTGGTTTTGGGAGGGCTCAGCCAAGCCCTTTATGTAGATAGCAATTCTCTCATGACGGATAGAACTTGGGCCATAGTAGATGAGATAGCCTTAGGAGATGGTGTAGGAGAGATGAAGGCTAATCACTGATCCTACAGCCTCTGGCACAGAGCTGAAGCAGAGGCAGAAATGTGGGTAAATCAGGAGAGAAGAGGGGAGACCATAGTGCCCCACTGGAGAGGCTGAACAGAAGCAGAATAAGTGGCTGCAGCTTTCTCTCCAACTGAGGGACCCAGGGTCTTATTCTCCCTCAGCCTCCTGGTGAAGTGCACGGGAGCAGAGCCAGGGATGGGCACGTGCTTGAGGCTCTGGGGAAGAACTCTACACATGCCACTGAACAGAGCAGCATCCAGCTGGCATGGGACAGGACTGTGATTTTGCCTTTTGATGTGGGTAAAGCTGTCAGGGAAATGGCCCTCCTTGCTGCTCTAGTTTCCTCCATAGAGACCAGGACATTTTCTGGTAGAGAATGAATGAATGAAGAATGAATGAATGAATGATGCAGAGTTCCAGCTCCTTTTTCCCCAGACTGTCTCCAGAAGCCTGAGTCAGGGTCTATGAGAAAGGTTAGGAAATGATTTATTGTCTCTCTCCATTGGGACACTGAAGATGTTCATTTCACATAAGAACAAATGACATTGAGTTTTCAGATGATCTTATAGCTAAGTTCTCTCATAAAGACACCCAGCCTGTTTAGCATAGTCTAACACAAGACACTGCTAAAATCTTCTCAGAGCTTGTTCTCATGTCAAAGAACAGCAGTTGCCTGTTAATTAATAGGAAAGCACCACCTAAAGTCTTGACAAGGCTCTCTGCCTTACAGATAGGAAAGCTGAGGACTTATCCCATGTGCTCTGAGCCCCAGCCAGCCAGCCTCCTTTGTTAGATCAAGCCAGGGCTCTGCAGCTTATGTGACAACCTGCCGTGGGTTTCTGCAGTCACATTGTAAATATTTGTCTGTTCCTGATGTGAACATGACCTCTGGCTGGGTAGGGTCTTACGCAGCTCCCAGAGCACTCAGGTCATGGTTTTTGTTGAGCAGATCAATCATGTAGTGAACTCTTACAAAACCTGTCCTATACCTCCACCCTTTTAGTTCCAGCTCTATACACGTAGGCCCCAGTGCCTCACTTTTATACTGATAGTGTTATGGGTTCAAGAGGAGAGGATTCCACATCCCTCCAGGTGGGGATCCCACATCCCACCAGAGTCCACCACACAGACAGTCTCATATAAAAAGGTGAATTTATTGGGTGAGTAGATGGTGAACTGACCGGCCAGGGATACAGTGCAGACTCAGGAGCTGACACTGTGACCCTGAGCGGCTCTCACGCAGGGTTTTTAAGGGCAAAACCCATGTGGTCGAACCTGGTCACACAGGTGGCCAATGGGATAGTTACATACACAGAGGGACCATTGCCAGCTCCGGCCACACGCAGGTAGCCAATAGGGTCACAGTCCAGTGTTTGAATTTACCTATCACCTTAGTTGGAATTGGCGCGCAATTCCACACAAAGCCGGGCCCCTCTCCACCCAAGCAGATATCCCTCCTCATGGGGGGTGGGGAGAAGGTCAAGGTTGCCCTTCCGTAGAAGGGCAAAGGTGGCTGGGCTGTACCAGATATCCCTCCTCATTGGGGGGTGGGAAGGTTAAGATGGCTGGGCTGTACCATTGTCAACCTTCCACAATGGGGCGGGGGAACTCTTAGGCATTCTGGATGGTGCCAGTCTCTGCTCCCCTCAACAATAGGTGTAAGTATTTATTAGAAAGCCAAAGTCCATGGCCAGCCTGGCTTGGCACTGTTTCTGCACTCTAGTAAGGTGTTCTGTGTACATTCACACACCTGAGCCACCCCGCATCGAAGACTGGATCAATTTCCACATACATTGACGGCCACCTTTGTTCTAGCAAACTCAGCTTACTTTTCATAATGACCCCCACTGATGACTGCCTGTCCACAACTTGACAGTGTTCTAGAGGGAGCCAAAGATGGATCTGCAGACGGCAGAAACCATTTTAAGCTTTGATTTTTTTCATTATCAAGCTAAGGTGAGATATGAGGAAGAAGGAGTGATTGAGCAGCACACAAGTTATTCTACACCAGAGGGCTGTGTGTAAAAGACACTTGTGTCCCTGGATGGCTCTCTTTTGTCTTAGCTTCATTCTCTGAGGTGTGAGAAAGTCTCCACTGCAAGCAGTGGCTACCTCCTAAAAGCAAGCCCCACTCCCAGCTCGCTGACACCCAGGCGTGTCCAGCAGCCGTGGCAGCTGGGATATGGTGGTTGTTATCTGCCAGATCTCTTCTCTAGACAGCTTTGATTTTACATGAATGTTTACCTGGGTGAAATTTTGGGTCCATTCATACTTTTGCTCATGGCTTAGAGGAAAATTATTCCGTGTTCTCTTGGTGAGAAATTCTCCTCAAGGCTTTTAGCCATCTGGGAAGGTTTCTAAAGCAGCAGGAGGCGAACGCTTAATGAGTTAGCAGGGGAACAGATTCAAACTGTGTCCTACTACTTAGTGCTGGCAAAGTTGAAGGTAAACACTGACTCAACAACTCTCAGGGGGCCGGGAGTTTGGCCTAGTGGTAGAGTGCTTGCCTAGCATGCACAAAGACCCGGGTTCGATTCCTCGGTACCACATACATAAAAAAAAAAAAAGCCGGAAGTGGTGCTGAGGCTCAAGTGGTAGAGCTCTAGCCTTGAGAAAGTCCAAGGACAGTGCTCAGGCCCTGAGCTCAAGCCCAGGACTGGCAAAAAAAAAAAAAAAAAATTGGGGGTGTGTGGGGGAGGGTAATGGGTACCAAGACATGTGAAAGGGTATCAATGTATGTGAATTAATGCACCTTCTATCAGGCAAATATCATGTAAACCCTTTTACTAATTACAATAAAAAATAATTTCATAATAATAAAAAAAAGAACTCTCAGAAGTTGTTCTGAGGAAGAAGTTGCTCAGGATCGCCCCCCCACCCCCCGCCTTTTCTTGACCCCTTTTCACAACCCTGCTTGTGGTGTGTGTGGCTGGTGTTATAGGCCATATGAGAGGAGGAGAATGCTTCTGTTATTGTTACTTGTGTGCCTTGATCCCGTTTAGATCCCTTCCAGATTTCTAGCGTAGCTCTTTGGTCTAAAACCACTGAGTGTGAAGAGGTGTATTGACTCAGCCACCTCAGAGGCCCCACTCTCCCCTGCTCTTGCTCCCTGTGTGGCTGAGCTGTTTTCATCTATTTTATGTTACTATAAGAAGATATCTGGGTATTTGTGGTAATGAATAAAAGGAGGTTTATTTGGCTCTCAGTGCTTGAGATTCAAGTGTGTGGCACTGTCATCTATGCAGCTTTGTTATCAGAACACGGAGTATGGCATCATGGTGAATGTGTGAGGGGGAGAGATTACATGGCATAACAGAAAGCCAGAGAGATTCAGAGGTGAGGCCAGCTCTCTGTAGAACAATTTGCTCTTGTGAGGACTGGCTAGGATCCAGTGAGAACCACACAAATCCCTTCTCCGCGTGTCAGTGCTCCCCATAGTGCAACCACCTTCCATAAGACTCCACCAGCTTGAAGGTCCCAGCCTTGTCATTTCACCACAGTGGGGACTGAGCCTCAAGCCTGTGGGTCTTTGGGGGACACAACTCAAGCCAAAGTACAAGGCTGTCCACTGAATTAGAAAGTCTTTTTGCAATGCAGGAAATTCTAGTTAAATACTACCTAGTACCATCATTGAATTGGTTTACATCACATTGGATTTGGGTAGGAAGGGATAGCCTCAGAACTTTATTTGTGGTTTAGTGGCAAATACACCAAAATGTTGGTGCAATGTTTGGGTAATGGAACTATGGGTAGAATTTCCCCCTGTGGTGGTGGTTTTTGTTTTGTCTTTTGACTTTATTTCACGTGTCACTGTGGGTCTTAACATGGGACGTTAAAACAAAATACCATACATTGGGCAGCTTGAGTAACAAACATTTCTCATAATTCTGGAGACTGGAAAGTCTAAGAGCAAGGTACTCACAGGTTTGATGTCTGGCAAAGGACTGCTTCTGGGTTCATAGACATGCCTTGTGCTGTGTCCTCCTGGGGTAGACAGAGTAAGCTCTCTGGTCCCTTCTTATAGAGACATGACTCAATCCCATGATGAATGCCTCATCCTCATGACTTATCTAAACCTGATTGGCTCTTAAGAACCTTTTCTCCAACAAGAGCTTAAGCTTTCGATACATGAGTTTGAAAGCAGGTATATAAGCCTGTGTCTCTGTGCTAGAACTCCTGGCCAGCATGCATGAACGCCTAACACACAGGCAAACAACAAACTCAACATAGCTGTTATAAGACGAATCTAGATTTGCCTTCCAGCACTGTCACAGTTTGAGTTTAGGCATGTTATATGGCATCTCTAAGCATCCTGTCCCCATATAGGGACTGGGATGTTGCCACCTCACAGAGACACGGATCCTTGGATGGGACAACATGTGCAAGTCCCCATTCTGCTTCTTTCCCATGAGGTGAGAGCTACAGGAGGAAGCTGGTGACCAACTAACCTCTGTGCTTTCAGTGATCTTCAGAACGCAGCCTCTGGGTCCTTTGCCTCTGCCTTCGCTGCCCTGGTGCTCTGCCCTACAGAACTCGTGAAGTGCCGGCTCCAGACCATGTATGAGATGGAGACATCGGGAAAGATAGCCAAAAGTCAAAAGTAAGCCCTGGTTAGCCCTGACGCTCAGTCTCTCTAGCCTCAGTGCACTGATTTTTTTTTTATCTTATATAATGTTGTTGAAATTATCCACTCCAAAATGCTGTTTTGCAGTGCACTTTTCCCCTAATAGGATGGTTTACTGAAAGGATTGATCCCAGTACCCACCCTGTAGGGAGTCTTAGGCAGAAATGGAGAAACCAGCAACTGAACAATGTGCTTTTGTACTTGGGTGCTTAAGGCTTGGGGGGGCAGGGAGGGATCATAGCAGGCGGCTTTGAAGTAGATCTGAGAGCTGAGCTTGCTTTTCTGATTTGGCCTGTGAGTGCCCATTCTCAGCTTTCACATGAGTGTTCATGCTGATCATTTAGGTCCTAATGTCCACTTTCCATCCTCCCAGTCCTTCAAATGTACTGCAAAGGGCCCAGGCTCTGCACACACTCTTTATTCTGGGAGAAACATATATGTCACACACAGACTTAGGGGATCCCCAAGTAATAATTTTAACAATTTATCTGGCACTTGGCTGACTGAAAAACTAGTTGAGACTGACTTCAAACCTATAAGTCTTCTGAGAAAACCTGTTGGCAAGTTGACTGATTTCGACAATCTGCCTGCTCCATACAAGAATGGGATTTATAACAATGCCCTATTTCTACAGCTTTCCATTCATTCCAGCCAAGTCGAATCTATTATGTATTGCTTAGAAACCCCAAATTGTAAGGCTGAAGAATTTTGTTGTTGAAATATACCACACAGTAGTGTGAATACATGCATATATTCTGAGTTCTGTAAACATCCATGCAGTAAAGTCATAAGCATAACCATTACCAAGATTCACAGAAAATCAGTAGCACTGAAAAGGCTATCCTCATGTGCCCTGAAAATTGTTTACAGTAATTTAAAGCTAACGATTACGTCCAGTGGATTTGGAAAGGTGAACACCTTGTAAGGAAGTATTGCTTTTGTAGTTGGGGTCTAACAGCATACAGAAGGTATATGGGGATGGCAGACTGAACAAGGTGGACTGGATCATGTCTGCACATTGGCACAAGGAAAGGAAGTAGTGGAAGGGTTTGGCCAGCAGGGAATATTGAATGGAGCCGTTGGAAGCTAGCTCTCGGAAGGTTTGGGGTTGTGTTCATTTTTGTCAGCTTAGGGCTTGTCTGTCTTAACTGCTTCTCTCCTGGTATCCCTCCCAGTACAGTTTGGTCTGTGGTGAAGAGCATCCTTAAGAAAGATGGCCCTTTGGGCTTCTACCACGGCCTTTCAAGCACTCTACTTCGAGAAGTACCAGGCTATTTCTTCTTCTTTGGTGGCTATGAACTAAGCCGGTCAGGTTTTGCATCAGGAAGATCAAAAGATGAACTAGGTAAATATGTTTGCATTGACAGCATTTTGGGTAGTGGGGTTTCTGCAGTCATTCAATCTTGTGCTCCTTTGTGATCCCCACGAAGGTTTTAGATGCCAGAAACCTAACACTTAGTGACTGTTAGCACCGTCCCCTAAGGGGCAGTACTTCCCTCAGGACCGGAACTGAAACAGGGCTTCCCAGATTTCTTTACTCCATATAGTGTCTAGTGAGTATCACTGCTGCATTTGTGAGTTCGTTTTTTTTAAGCAGCTCAGTTCAGTGTATCGATCTGTGCTGTGGTTAGTCAGGCTCCTAGGCTTAACTGATGAATTTAATAAGATACTTTTTAAATGAAAAAAATGAAATTGTTGGGTGTTAAAATACTAAAAGAGCTGGGTCCTGGTTGCTCACACCTGGAATCCTAGCTACTCAGGAAGCTAAGAATTGCAGTCTAGAGCCAGCCAGCTCATGTAGAAAGTCCATGAGACTCTTTTAACTACTCAGAAAAAAACTGGAAGTGGTGCTGTGGCTCAAGTGGTTGTGCTAGTCTTGAGGGGGAAAGAAAAACACAGCTCAGCAACAGTGTAGGCCCTGAGTTCAAGCCCTGAGATCGGAACTCAAAAACAACACTACAATAAGGGTGATAAAGTTAGGAAGTACATGTACTTGTTTGCAGAGGCCTTTCTTCTCATTTCCCAACTCTGAGACATGTTGTTCTTGGTGGGCCAGATCCCATAGAGGATAGGAGCAAAGGTGGGATCACAGTACCTATAACCTCAGCTTAACACAAGCCCTTTCCCAAGGCTTCCTGACAGTTTTTCTTGAATTGTGTTCTCCAACATTACTGCTCTCATTGACTGTTCCGCTGCTTCACTGACCTCTGAAAGTGATACTTCGGATAAAATCTCACTTACTGTTTTTCTCCTCTAGGCCCTGTCCCTTTGATGCTAAGTGGCGGAATTGGTGGAATTTGCCTATGGCTTGCTGTTTACCCCGTGGATT
Source organism: Megascapheus bottae (assembly GCF_031878675.1). Lineage (NCBI taxonomy): Eukaryota > Metazoa > Chordata > Mammalia > Rodentia > Geomyidae > Megascapheus > Megascapheus bottae. Next base: position 56,062,776 of record NC_143519.1, read on the forward strand.
GTATCAAATCAAGAATTCAAGTGCTTTCCATGTCTGGAAAGCAGGCAGGGTTTGTTGGCACCTTTCTTAGTGTTTTGAAAACTGAAGGTGAGTGTGCCAAGTGTAAAAACAGATTAGGGACATCCAGTTGATGGGTTATTTTGTTGCTGGTTCTGTCAATCTCTAATATGCAGGCATGATTGTTAGTTCTAAACAGCCTAAAGGGACTGTTGATGCGGACTTCATATGGTTTGAAGTTAGCATCACTTGCTTTTAGGAAGTATATATCTCTCTAAAGACTATCTCTAAGAAGACCAATAAGGGCTTTACACAAAGTACAACCTCCTTAGTAATGACATTTCTCAAGTCAGAAGTAAGGGAGCGGAGACTTATGAGCAACTTTTATAGAGCTAGGCAGGAGAACGATGGCTTTTCAGTAATAAGCCGTATAAAAACCATATCCATGGAATTCGTGAAAACCTGTTTTTCTAGCAGCCATTATACATTTTAAAACTCGGGTTAGGCTGGGCGCCTGTGGCTCACACCTATAATCCTAGCTACTTGAGAGGCTGACATACAAGGAGTGTAATTCAAAAAGCCAGCCTGAGCAAGAAAATTCGAGAGATTATTTCCAATTAACAAGCAAACAGCTGAAAGTGGAACTGTAGCCCAGGTGGTAGAATGCCAGCTTTGAGCATAAAAGCTCAGGGATAGCACCTAGGCCCTGGGTTCAAGCCTCAGTATTGGTGTGTGCATGTGTACACACACACACACACAAATTTGGGTTAGAATTTAGGTTTGATTTTTCTAAAGAAAGCATAAGAAAGACAGTTGTTAATTCATGTCCTCAATAGAACATAAGATCTATGCATTACTAGTAACCCCCAAGTTCCTTATATTCGCATAACTTTTTAGTTTTACAAAGTATTCATGCTTCCTTTATCCAGTACCTTCTCCTAGCCCTATTGGGCAGCACTAACATTAGAAACAGCTTTGCCTTTGGTGGTCTTGCTGTCACCAACGGATCCAGTTACCTCTTTCCAGCCATGCTTGGCCTTGATGTTGCCTCACCTCTTTCCCAGGAGTTAGCTAGGCAAGGAAGTAAGCTGTGTTGCCCCTAGCATGAATCAGCTTTGCCAGAAGATCTCTTACCTTGTTTTGACTACTTAGGGATCCTTAAAAATAAATTCTTTCTTCACTTGTGGGGTTTTATAGCACTGTTGTCTGGATTTGTATGTACACATATTTTTACTGTGTTAGCTGTATGGCTATCCCTAAGAAGGGGGATTGCACAGTCTTTGATCACCCTTTTGTCTTTTAGGAATAACAGCCTTATATTCAGGATTGAAACCTACTATGATTCGAGCATTCCCCGCCAATGGCTCACTATTTTTGGCGTATGAATACAGCAGGAAGTTGATGATGAGCCAGTTGGAAACATACTGAAGTGTTCCCGGTGGGCCTGGATCCAAGCACAGACATTTAAGAACTACTGTTCATCTCAGGGCTTCGTGGAGTACAGTCACAAAGTGGAATTAATTTGATTTATTGAATTTTGCCTATGACCTCCCTTCTACCCTAGATCTTAAAAACTTTATGGCAGAGCCTCTGTTTTACATAACTTGTGCCCACGGTTGTATTAGAAGTGAAAACTTGCTGCTTTTGTTGTCCTTGTTAGAATAAAATATCCAGTTGGTAGCCTTATACACCTAACTTGAAAGGCCAAACGTACTTCTATCAGTTGTGATTTCTGCATAAAGCTATATAATATACACATGCAGTTTGGATAGTTATGTACCGAGAGAAACCCCATTTGCTCAGTGTTTTACTGCAAACAGAAATAGCAGAAAACCCACAGGTGACCATTTTTCATGAAATCTTTCATCTATTTTAGAAATAAGGTTCTTATTTTTAAAAGTCTCCTAAACCTGTACACTAAGAAGTTAAAAGATTTTGTAATGGAAACTTGAAAACTAAAATGTCCACCTAGATTTTGTAATGGAACTTGAAAACTAAAATGTCCATCTGCATATTTTGTGTGGCTTCTAGAGTCTTGATGAAGTTTCCTGGCAGGCATCCTGGATTTTCCCCCAGATGCCATTCCTTTTCTAGGAGGGTTCTGAATGCAGTCTGCAGTCTTGACTGGATTGCAGAGTGTGTGGCCCAGTTGAGCTGGCCTGTGGAAAGCAGCATGTCTCTCACTAGCTTCCCAAAAGCTTCCTTGCCCTGGGCTGCTGATTGAGGAAGAGGCACAGGGGATGGATGTGTTTTTGAGGCAGCAGCTCTTCTATCTCTGGGTCCTGGTATCAGGTGGATTCCAGAGTGGTCTTTTGGCCTTTGAGAGGGGTATTTCCTTTGGACCACCCAGCCCCTTTCTACTGCCACCAATCAGAAGCCCTTCCAGGGAACAGAGAATGCTAAAGCTAAAAGAAGCCTTGTCTTCTTCGTGTTTGGTGACAGAATGGTAGAACCTCATGTATGACAGAGCTAGGAAGAGCTGAGAGCTGGTACTTCCTACTAAGTAGAGGGTGTGGAGTCAGGGCTCACCCATTTTGAAGTTTACCTCTGAATCCACAAGTTCCTGAACAAGCCTTGCTCAGTGGTGAAGCTGCCTTCATTAGTATGCCAGGCAGCTCATGAATTGTAATGATGCCTGTACATGAGATATGACTTTAAAGAAATGTAATTTTATTAAGCTAGGTGATTATGTAGGTACTAACCAAAAAGGGGGGAAAAGCAAACAAATCCTCTGAGCCTCATGGAGCTGGGGTAGGTAGTTTTTCAGCCATGTTGTGTAAGAGGTCATTCTCACCTCGTTGCTCTGTGCTGCTCCAAGACCAGCAGCATGCTCTCAGTCCTAAGTGTTCTTACACCGGCTGCAATGCCAAAGCAAATGTGCCGACCATATGACTGTGTCCTTGCTATGTCTGTCCCTGTTAGAATGGAAGAATGGGTGAAACCTCCAGTCACAAGCTTTCTGCCATTCCCAAGGCTCTGGCAGCTCCTGGCCATCATGTCAGGACTAGCAGGGTCAGGGATGCATGCTACTGCCTCATCCGGCAGGGCAGGTGCTTGTTGTGTCTGCTGTGTTCTCCAGCCGAGCTGGTCTGTAGGAGAAAACCAGTTTTCTTCGTGTGCTTGTCCTAGAGCCTGAACTAAGGGCCTAGGGCACTATCCCTAAGCTTTGCTTTTCTTTTTTTGCTCAAGGCTAGAGCATTTACTGCATGAGCCACAGCTCCATTTCCATGTTTCTGGTGGTTAATTGGAAATTAGAGCCTCATAAACTTTCCTGCCTAGGATGGCTAGAAATGGATATCCTCCGATCTCAGCCTCCTGAGTAGCTAGGATTACAGGTATGAGCCACTGGCATGTGCTAAAAACCATTTTTCTACTTTATTTTTCTCTTCATGCTTCAGTGTTCTGTAGCTACTGAGCAGTGCTTCATCCATACAGGCCTGGACCGGGCAAAAGTAGAAAATAGGGCTGGTCTTCCATAGGGAAGAAACAACTAAGTGTCCATGGTCTCCTCATCCAGCACCTGGAAGCTAATCCAGGCTAGCCCTGTTGGCAGCAGATCTTCTCACAGGCCGTCCAGTAAAGAGTCCACTAAGTATCCTCAGCAGTGCAAATGAGGATAGGAAGTGTGTAAGAATTTGTTTTCATTGTATCTCCTTAATTTGTGGTTCCATCTTTGGTTACAATTTGTACCATTTCAGATCTGTACTCCAGACAAAAATTAAACTTGTTTAAAATACTTTGTCTAAAGAAATCTGAGCACTCTATCATTAAATTATTTACCTAACATGAAGCTAAACATGAGTTTTATTTTAGTACCGTATGTCCTTGCTAAGCACCTTTATTGCAACAAACATTTTCAGTAGTATTGTTACAATGGCAGTCTTGCTGTAGCCAAGTACCAAAATAGAACTTTTTTGGAGGACCTTAAAATAAGTGTGCCAGTAAAGGTACTTGATGAACCAGTCTGTACTAAAGAGAAAGTAATGACTGTCCATGGTCACAGGGTTAGCAGTGTTTATAAAGGTGTCTTTCTTTCAGTGTTCCCAAGGCTTAGGTGAAGTTGGTTGTGAACAAAGGTGGTGAATTTTCAAATAGGAAATCCAGATTACCCTTATTTCTTTGAACTCATTTTTGATGTTGCACAAAGCAGCACTGAGATTAATTTTGGTTTCTCAGTGTTCTTGTCCTCCCTTGTCTGTGTCTCTATAATCAGAGATGGTTACATAAGCCTCTTCTGTCGTGTGTGGTACTGAAGTGAGGGTAAGGGTGTGAAACATCTCTCCTTTGGCTTTAAAGCTTTCCTGCAAATCTGATATATGAATAAGTAGTTTATGAATCAAGCAGTCTGTTTTCTGGTATCAGAAACGGCAAAAACACTTGTACAAAAACATGGGTGAATATATGTATTGGTAAGATTACAATTTTTAGGTTAAAGCTTTAAGCTATGTCACAGTTCTTCCATGTGGTCCCCACTGTTCCTCTGTATGCTACATTCCCAAATCAAATATGAGAGGGAGATTGTGTGAAGTGTATATCTTTAAGAAAGACATCAGTGAAGCTAGACCTAGCTGACTCATGCCTGTAATCCTTGTTACTCTGAGATCTGGAGGATCAAGACTCAAAGCCAGCTAGGGCTATTGAAGTGGTGATACAGACCAAGATGCATTATACATATAATCTGCTTTGTTAAATTGCAAAGAGTTCAATATGTAACCTAAAATTAAGAGTGGGCTGGGTAAGAATGCTGAAAGAGGTGTCATTGATCACGATACACTGTATTAATAGACTGCTTTGGTGAATTGCAGATCCTCTATACAACTACTTAAAGATAGGGAAAATATCTCTCCCTCAAAAATCACTACTGTGTATAGATATATGGAGAGATATATAACATAGTTTATTTAATGAGTTTCTCAAGAATATGCACACCAGTTTGGCCACTGGTGTTTCAAAGTGCTCTGCACCATAAGTCAAGTCCGGTTATTTTGCATCAACTTGTTCAAAGTAGAGTTCTACGCCAAAATCAGGACGGTAAATATGCCATGTTTTGCATTTATGTGGATTGTCCAGTTCCTCTCGTGACAGGTAGAGTCTAAGGATAAGAAGAAAAAAAATTGCCTTTAATTTTAGGGCTAACAGAAAAGTCAGGCAATATAGAGAGACTTGCTAAGTTGGGCACAGTGGCCCATGCTTGTAATCCTAGTTACTCAGGAGGCTGAGATCTGAGGATCATGGTTCAAAGCCAGCCCAGGCACTAGAGAATGGGAGATCCTTATCTCCAATTAATCACTAGAAAATGGGAAGTGGGGCTGTGGCTCAAGGGGTAGGGTGGTAGTCTTGAGTTGAAGAGCTCAGGGACAATGCCTTGGTCCAGAGTTCGAGCTCCATGACCCACACAAAAAAAAAAAAAAAAAAAAAAAAAACTTGCTAGCTGCAACCAGAACCTAAGCCCCATTTGTTTTCCTTACTTGTTTTCTTCCAACGCTTTGATGTGACGAAAGATACCTTAATAAACACATCAGTTACAACATACCTTTTAGGGAATTAGTGACATCCAATTTGAACAAACTATCTAAATGTCTAATTGATAGAATTATGGAGAAATACATCAGGTGTGTAATGAAATCTAGTAATAAAATACTGCTTTGTTTCTTTTGTATTGGTAGTGGGGCTTGAACTCAGGACCTTGGGCTATCACTTAGCTTTTTCTGCATAGGCTGGCCCTCTATCACTTGAGCCATAGTTCTGCTTCTGACTTTTTCACTGGCTAATTGGAAATAAGAGTCTTACAGACATTTCTGCCTGGGTTAGTTTCAAACCGAGTCCTCAGATTTGAGCCTCTCACACAGCCAATGTTACAGGCCTGTTTGTATCTCTCAAGTGATGTAGCTGGTGTTTTTGTCTAAACAACTCCTAACTTAAAAGCTCCTTTACAAAAGCAAGGCAGGAGATGATGCTGCCAAGAAATGTCTATGAAATGAGGATAAAATGTCCCCACAGTCACTGTCACCTTGGTGATGGAAAGGACAAAGCTGTCCTTTACAAGAACCACTTGGAGAAGGAGCAACACGTAAAGGCCTCTCACCCCCAAACCCTGCCTTTGAGAACTTTGCTCATAAGTCAAAGTTTGTTTGTATACACCTAGAAAAACTACTCTTTCCAAAATCAAATCCTAAGTCTATACCACTGATGTTTTCTTGGTGCTTACTAGACTTGAGGTATTATTAGGCCTAGTGCAGACTTGAAGAGAAGACTGGCACTGTATATAACAAATACCCCCAGTGCATGCATACATGGTGATGGTGACACAGTGACTGGTCTTGAACAGTTTTCACTACCTCAGGAAAAATACTCCTGAAGAGCAGGGAACCTGTAGGTTCAGCAATGTGTTTCTAGATATGGTAGTAGGCTCTTAGGAACAACGAACTTCTTTTTAGAAGAATGTTTTCCCAATTTAGTTCTTAGAAAAACTTTTTCAGTAGACTATCAAATTCATGGTTTTTACATTTCCAAATCCTTATCAGGTCTTGTAACTTATATCCTAGATATAAATGTGCCAACATTAGCGTGAAGCCAGCTAAAGCCTCCCTCAACCTATCATGCATGCCTATAGCATCCTCACAGTACACCCACACCCCCTCAGGATCTGCCATATTCCAGGAACTGAGCAGATGGAGACTTCCCTCACTAAGATCTGAGTAACTACATTTTAACTGACCTACCGTCCTGTGGCAGGAGCTTTGAAATGGTTGCTCAAAGAATTCTTTGTGCTTGTATAAAATATACTTATGGGGCGGGTAGTTTGGCCTCGTGGTAGAGTGCTTGCCTAGTATGCACAAAGACCCGAGTTCCATTTGTCAGTACCATATACATAGAAAAAGCCGGAAGTGGTGCTGTGACTCAAGCTGGTAGAGCGCTAGCCTTGAAAGCGCCCAAGGACAGTGCTCAGGCCCTGAGTTCAAGCCCCAGCACTGGCAAAAAAAAAAAAAAATTATGGGCTGGGAGTTTGGCCTAGTGGTTAAAGTGCTTGCCTAGCATGCACGAAGACCCAGGTTCGATTCCTTGGTACCACATATATAGAAAAAGCCGCAAGTGGTGCTGAGGCTCAAGTGGTAGAGTTCTAGCCTTGAGAGAGTCCAAGGACAGTGCTCAGGCGCTGAGCTCAAGCCCAGGACTGGCAAAAAAAAAAATTTAAATTAAATTGTACTTAGGACAGTGCACAAAAAGACATGCCACTATAGTTTAGACATGGAAGATGAAGCTGTTTCTATGAGATATTATATCCTTACCTATTTTTCTCTGTGAACGAGGTATGGAACCAGAGAAAGAAGGCGCAGTCATCGTAGTAATTTGGAAGATTCTAAAAACACATGGTAAAAAGTTATTTTTATAATAAAATACATACCAAAAACTAGTGATTCCAAAGACCTTCACATTTCTCCCTTACTCCATCTTTAGGAGAATACCTTTTTCGAAAGGGCCAAAATTAGTGCAGTGAAATAGAAAAAAAATGTTAAACAGGATTTCATAAAAAATCATTAGGAACACAGTAAAACTAAATAAGCTACAAAGTGGAGGGAAATATATGCAAAGCATGTATCAGATGAGGGTGTTGTATCCAGAACTCCTTCAAAGAAAGTAGATAAACTTCAAACTCCAAGGGCTTGAACACACATTTCATTTCTCTGGAGATGTATCCAAAGGCTTACAAGCACATGCCAAGACTGAGTCTTCCTGTCACATCTGCTAAGAGCATCATGAAAAACAAGCAAAACCGCAGGCCACCAGAGTCCCCCAGGCCTTGCTGGCACAAAGGTGAAATGGTGAAACCATGTTGGAAATGGATTTGGTGATTACTCAGTAAATCCAGCATTGATTTACCAGATGACACCAATTCTACTTGAGGAATGTTATTTTCCACCATAATAAATATAAAGATATTGATCTGTGCAGACAAGTCATGGTCACCACCTGGGTTACAACAGCATGTCTCCAGGGACCACAATGGAACTTCCCATAGGAAACCTGCTCGGGTAACACCATGGGCCCAGCACAACGGCTCCTCGCTCCTCAGGTCTCCCTGTGTCTATGGCTGTCCATCACTGGGTGGGCATCCGTTTCTCCTGGATGGCTCTACTCTTTCCACTAGCCCAGGAGGAGTGCTGCCCTCTCCTCTCTCTGTCATAAACAGCTTAACCTAGTTTATGTGTTTCCTTGTGCTGCCTTGAGCCTTATCTGAGCAGCACAAGTCTGTGTCTGCTTTCAGGGCTTTCCTGTCATACTTACAAACAAGTCAGACAAGAGCGTCAGAGCATCTGCCAGTAAAAACATGTTTCCGGTGAGAAGGACACCTGTGCATCAGAATGGCACTTAGGCATTAGGCTTCCCCCAGAGTAAACAATCATCCTACAAAAGACACACAGTATGGCAACCCAGCCATTTCACCTGGAGCCCCATCAGAACAATGCTAGAATTTATAGTCACTCTCCAGAGATAGTCCTTGAGACCAAGCTAGAAGAAATGTAACACATACCTATTTCTACAGTCAACAGTTACTTTGAACAATTAACCACCCATACTGGTGATGACTAGCTACTCAGGAGGCTGAGATCTGGAGGATCAAAGACAGCTTGGGCAGAAAAGTCAGGTTCTGTTTCTAAAATCAGGGCTGGAGGCATGGCTCAAGTGGTAGAGATCCAGCCAAGCAAGCAGACCAAACAAAGCACGAGGCCCTGGGTTCAAACCCTGGTTCAGCAAACAAACAAAACCCCAAACACAAACACATACAAATACTGGTGAGAAAAGAAATTTCTAAATTTTTTAAACTGTATCTTCACATCTTAACCCCTGGTAATCATCACTAAAACTAGCCATTACCAAGGTCGCCTGAGCCAGTGAAGAAACCAGTTTCTGTTTACAGACCACTAGTTGAGCAAGAATTCAAGAGTAGATCATTATCTGAGGGCAATCTTCCAATGTAAGGACTACTCAGGTCATTTGCTTTGATACAGTCACCATCTCAATAGCTAAGACAATATTCAGTCGGGAGTAAGCAGGGAATAGAGGAAGGCTCAGAGAGTGAAATTTAAGTTCCTCTTTGGTAGTGGTGATAGATGATTTAACAGAAAAATAAAACTGAGCTACTTAAATTCATTACAAACAAAAACAGACAACACTGTACAACTGAAAAATAGAAATCATACACGCATGCCTGTTAGTAGATATATTAACAGATAAAATCTCCCTCAGTTTTTGATATTGTGTAAACCCATTGATGGCAATGTGTTTAAAAGATACAAAACTGTCATACTGCTCCAAAGTGTAAAATTTACCTTCCTTTTCGCATCCATTCTTATTTTTCTTATTTGAAAACTAACGTGTTCAATTGCATAAAATTTAGAACAAAATAGCTAGGTGCTGGTGACTCACACCTGTAATCCCAGATACTCCAGAGTCTGCGATCTGAAGATCTGCAGTCCACAGCCAACCAGGGTAGGGAAATCCATGAGACTTACTGGCAATAATCCACTCAGTAAAGCCAGAAGTGATGCTGTACCTCATGTGTTAGAGTGCTAGCCTTGAGCTAAAGAAGCTCAAGGACAATGCCCTAGGCCCTGAGTTCAAGTCCCAGGACTGGTTTAAAAGGAACTGTAACCCCTATATACATCACCCTGACAATAAAATTAAAAACAAATAGCTTGGGGCTGGGAGTTTGGCCTAGTGGTTAAAGTGCTTGCCTAGCATGCATGAAGACCCGGGTTTGATTCCTCTGTACCACATACATAGAAAAAAGCTGGAAGTGGTGCTGAGGCTCAAGTGGTACAGCTCTAGCCTTGAGAAAGTCCAAGGACAGTTCTCAGGCCCTGAGCTCAAGCCCAGGACTGGCAAAACAAAACAAAACAAAACAAAAAAAACCAAATAGCTTGAAACATTCTCCAAAAAAAAAAGAATTTAGAAAAAAACAAATGCATTTTAAATGTATTATAAAAATGGTGATAGTTGTGGTTTGTGTTTTCCTCCCCTTCCCTGAACATGGATTGCTATCTATCCTTTCTCTTGTTGGGAACTACAGCCAAGGAAATCCCAAACTCAAATCATTCAAAATTCCAGAGAAAAGCAACCCTACAGGTTTTTCCTTACTCACAGGTGATAAAAACTTCACTTTCACATCATCACATAAGTCCGGACAGTTGGGTATTACAAATATTGCTTCATTTGTCTCCATGTTATGTATTAACTATGAACAAACACACAGAATTAGGAACTATAAATGTAGTAAGTATTCATTTTCACTCCTCCAAGCATCCAAAATTCATCATGTACTCTGTTTCATATCCCAGTCGTTTCATACAGAAATTAACAATAATCTTTTTCTTTACATTAACTCTACATGTTTGATGGTTGTAATAGGGCACTGTCGAGAAGTGAAGTATTCATTTTCTTACTGGAGTTTAACCTAATAAACGTTACAATTCAATGTGAATCATCTGATTTTCATATTCTTTTAAGACAATGCATTATGAAGCTCAATTTTAAAGCTCACATTGATATTAAAAATCAGTTTTTATTTAAAAATTTTTATGTTGCTAGCGGGATCAATGCTATGTTTAGTGAATGTATTAATCTAGAAATGAACAAATGAGGCCCTGGACTAGGCAGTGGAACATGAAAAAGTAAAAAGTTTCAAAGCCTATGTCATAGGGTTGGCAATTAATGTGACTTAGGGACTAAGGCAAAAAATAAACTAAAGACAATTCCTAATTTTAAAGCCTGAGATGGAGAATACTGGTTGCATTTAAGAAGCATAGGAAAGGCGAATTTTGATACATCAGGACTGGTGAAATGTGTTTAGACAGTGCGTGAGGACATGTCCATGTGATAGCTCTGGTATCTCCCACACAGAGGGGCTCCTTACTATTTGTCCAGTGCCTGAAAGAACCCATGCTACAATGGTGAACATGACTGAAAATACAGTCTTCTCATAGATAAGAACAGAAAGCTAAGAATGGGGTCTCAGTGAATGCTCCCAGAAAGGTGAAGCCAAACACAGATAAAGATGTCTAGAAGTGTTTATGTGGCCGAGAGCCAGTGACCCATATCTTGTAACCCTAGCTACTATCTGAGGATCATGATTCAAAGCCAGCCCAGGCAGGAAAGTCCATGAAGCTCTTATCTTCAATTAAGCAGCTGTGGCTCAAGTGGTACCAGAGTACAAATCTTGAGCATAAAAGCTCAAAGACACTCAAGTTCAGAAGCTCTGAGTTCAAACTCTAGGACCAGCATATGTGTGTGTGTGTGTGTGTGTGTGTGTGTGTGTGTGTGTGTGTGTGTGTGTGTATAGAACTTCTAATAAGAACCTGGAAAGGAATGTTACTTTTGGTCTACAGTCTTGAGCACTTTTTCAATACTACTGTTCAATATTGTCTCCCTTATTACTGCGCGTGGATAGGTTTCTCTTCACTCCACATGCTCTCCTATATCTCAAAGTGAAAGCCCACAGAACACCTGAGTTAAGAGTCATGTAGGACGTTGCTGAGTAGACAGTTTCTGCACCCAGTTTTTGGATTCCCTGACTCCTACACCTTGGAGGTAGAACCTTCCACTTCACAAGTGCCAAGGGAATGAGGCTCGCTGCTATCCAGTGAAGGACCAAAAGGAAGTTAATATGGCAAATACTATCCAGACATAGGGATTTAAAACCTCGATTGATTCCTGGGGACATTCTTAGCATTTGAGGCAAGTGAAGACAGAGAACAGTGAACTGTAGCATATTTTGGGAAATGTCTTACAGGGACAGTTTGGAACCAGGATTTGATTTGCATCTCCACTAAGTAACATTAAACTGGTGACCAGAGGGTAGCATGTGCCTGTGTGATGAGTGATGGTTTGGGGAGGGCGACATGCCGGTTTGACTGTAAGCTATGAAACTAAACACCAGAATTCTCAGTTCAGATGTGATCACTCACCTGGCAGGTTTGCGATGTGCAAGTGAACATGGTCTTGTTCTGCATTATTATTTCTACGGTTATGTCTGTTCCATCTCCCCGGCCAACCCCTTAATAAAAGCAAAAAGACAGACATGTTAGAGCATAGAACAAAATGTCTTGCCAGTTAACATGATAGACTAAAAGGAGAAAACAATGCCAGCTAACAATGTGGTGATATTAAATCATCTCATCTTGTATGAATTTTGTTCTTGAAAAACAGCTTCTGTCTCCTAAAGCAGAGTTCATAAGATCAGAGAGAAAGAGAAAGAAAATATATGCAGTATATTTAATTTCTGAACGATAAATTCTTACTGATTCATCTTTCTAGGGAAAAAAGAAATGAGGGATGGTGACCAATAAAGATTCTTGCTAATGGGATGCTTTCTTTAGACTTCAATGACAACTGTCTAAATTCCTCTGGCTCTACTTTAACTTCAATTTCTAAGTCAATCTCTATGAAAATAGGGGATAGCCATACAAAAACATTACTGTTTGTACATTTCACACAAAAGTCTACTGGCCCATTCTTTTTTTTTTTTTTTAGTTTTTTTTTATTGTCATTAGTAAAAGGGTTACATGATATTTGCCAGATAGAAGGTGCATTAATTCACATACATTGATACCCTTTCACATGTCTTGGTACCCGTATCCCTCCCCCCACACCCCCCACCCGTCTTGGTTTTCCCCCCTTCCCTATCAAATTTCAAATATCCAACTACAAATAAATTCAATAAATCAGATAACAAAGTGAGATACTATACCAATATGAGATAACCAAGGGACAGCAAAGGAGATGAGAGACAACATAGTACATTAAGGACAACAATCATTCATTATATGGCTTTTGTTTCACTATCCTGGAGGTCCTTTCAATTAGCTTCACATTATATGCCCTTATGTATCAAAATTTTGCTCTATTGCAAATCTCTGCTAGTAGAGCCCAAGGTTTCTACTGATTATGACGAATGAGGGAAACCATTGAGCCTAAGTTCCTTTGAGTCTGGCTTACTTCACTTAATATGATTTTTTCTAAGTCTTTCCATTTCCTAACAAATGGGGCGATGTCATTCTTTCTGACAGCAGCATAGAATTCCATTGTGTACAAATACCACAACTTGTTGATCCACTCATCAACTGAGGGACATCTAGGTTGGTTCCATATCTTTGCTATGGTGAATAGTGCTGCAATGAACATTGTTGTGCTAGTGCGTTTAGTATGTCCTTGTTTCTGGGTGGTTGGGTAAATGCCAAGTAGTGGAATTGCTGGGTCATAGGGGAGTTCTATGTTTAGCCTTTTGAGGCACTGCCACAATGTTTTTCATAGTGGTTGAACGAGTTTGCACTCCTACCAACAGTGTAGTAGTGATCCCTCCTGGCCACATCCCCTCCAGCATCTGTTGTCATTCGTTTTCCTGATCCTGGCCAGTCTAGCTGGAGTGAGGTGGAATCTTAGAGTTGTTTTGATTTGCATTTCTTTTATGACCAGAGATGTTGAGCATTTCTTCATGTGTCTATAGGCCATTTTTGTTTCTTCTTCAGAGAAGACTCTCTTTAAGTCTTTGGCCCATTTTTTAATGGGATGGTTGTTACTTTGGAGGTTAGTTTTGGAGTGATTCAATTTTTTGAGTTGTTGATATATTTTAGATATGAGGCCTTTGTCCGTTGTTTGGTTGGTGAAGATCTTCTCCCACTCTGTAGGCTTCCTGATTAGTTTACTAGCTATGTCCTTTGCCATACAAAAGCTCTGCAGTTTAATGCAGTCCCACTTATCCAGCCTTTCTCTGATTTGTTGTGATTCTTGGTCCTTATTAAGAAAGTTTTGACCTGTGCCAAGGAGGCCTAGTGTATCTCCTATTCCTTCCTGTAGAGTTTCAGTGTGTCAGCTTTTACCTCCAGGTCTTTGATCCATTTGGAGTTAATTCTAGTGCAAGGTGACAAAGAAGGATCCAGCTTTAGTTTTCTGCAGGTGCTCAACCAGTTCTGCCAGCACCACTTGTTGAAGAGGCTGTCTTTCTTCCATTCTATTTTTTTGGCTCCCTTGTCAAAGATTAGGTGGCCATAGGTCTGTGGTTTAATATCTGGGTCCTCAGTTCTATTCCATTGGTCTTCAGGCCTGTTCCTGTGCCAGTACCAAGCTGTTTTGAGAATTATAGCTCTGTAATAGAGTCTAAAGTTTGGAATTGAAATTCCTCCTGCGCTGTTCTTTCTGCTAAGAAGTGTTTTTGCTATACGGGGTCTTTTATTATTCCATATGAAATTTTGGATTGCCTCTTCTATTTCTTTAAAGAATGACATTGGGATGTTGATGGGTATTTCATTGAATTTGTAGATAGCTCTTGGCAAGATTGTCATTTTCACAATGTTGATTCTTCCAATCCAGGAGCATGGGAGGTTTTTCCATTTCCTTAGTTCTGCTTTAATTTCCTTTTTTAGGGTTTTAAAGTTTTCGTCAAAAAGGTCCTTTACAATCTTAGTTAAGCTAATACCTAGGTACTTTATTTTCTTTGAGGCTATTGTGAAAGGAGTTTCTTTCCTGATTATTGCCTCGTTCCTCTCACTGTTGGCATAAAGGAAGGCAGTTGATTTTTGAGGGTTGATTTTATAGCCTGCTACTCTTCCAAAGCTTTGAATCAGCTCAAGGAGCTTGGGAGTAGAGTCTATAGGATTCTTTAAATACAGAATCATGTCATCTGCAAAGAGGAATAGTTTTATTTCCTCTTTCCCTACTTGGATCCCCTTTATGCTTGCTTCTTGCCTTATTGCACTGGCTAGGAATTCTAGTACTATGTTAAAGAGTAGTGGAGAGAGTGGGCATCCTTGTCTCGTTCCTGATTTTAGAGGGAATGGCTTTAGATTTTCACCATTAAGTGTAATACTAGCAGTAGATTTCTCATACACAGCCTTTATTACATTGAGGAATGTTCCATGGATTCCTAGTTTCTCCAGAGCTTTTAACATAAAGGGGTGTTGGATCTTGTCAAATGCCTTTTCCGTGTCTATTGAGACAATCATGTGATTTTTGTCCTTGCTCCTGTTGATGTGTTGAATTATATTAATTGATTTGCGTATGTTGAACCAGCTTTGTCTCCCTGTGATGAATCCAGTTTGATCACAGTGTATAATTTTTTTGATGAGTTGTTGTAGATGGTTGGCCAGTATTTTGTTGAGAAGTTTTGCATCAATGTTCATCAAAGATATAGGTCTATAGTTCTCTTTCTTTGATGAATCTCTGTCTGGTTTGGGGATGAGGGTTATACTGGCTTCATAGAATGAGTTTGGTAAGGAACCTTCATTTTCAATTTCCTCCAGCTGAGACTCCTGAGCAAGACACCACCGAGGGCCCCCCCCCCACAGTCACAGACTCTGACAAAGCAGTGGAAACACAGCAGGGATCTGAAGGGCCGACCAGCAGCCAAGCTCCCCTTCTGAGAACCAAAAAGGCGCGGCTCCGCCCTTGGAGCCCACGTCCCCAGCTGGGCCCCGCCCCTGGGAACAGAGGGGCCTCCTGCTGGTCCTGCTGAGAGCTCCTGAAACTCTCAATCCCCAGACCCTTGGCTTGGGGCCGCCCCTGGAAGCAGCACAGGAAAACATCCGCCAACCACCCTCAGACGGAAGCTCGCAGATCCATCCCATGGTCCACTGTGAGGCCACTGGCTGGGCTAAGAGCTAGTCGCGCAGCAACACATAAGTTTTATTCTAACACTTTCCAAACTTTGTACTCAAATACTCTACCTATTTACCCCCTGACCTCTCTCATTCTATTTTTCTATCTCTGGACCTCTGCTCCTCTTTCAACCCTTATACTGCATGGATCTACACTTGATGGCTGTTGAGCAACATTGTACATCTAGGTGTTTAATCATTCTCTAGGCTCAGAGGGACTTAAAGACAATAGAGATTGGATTGAGAGGCTTATTGTTTTGGATATAAATCACTTATCAGTGAATAATTAGACTAGTCGGTAACTGCACAAAAAGAAAGAGTGATAACACCAATCAAAACTTGTGAACATCTAGAGTCTGCCAGCTACAGAGGTCTAGGTTGGTTATATCTGAAAAACTATAATCGTGTTTAGTATTAATCTTGCTCCCATTTTTAAATGGGCAGAACAAGAAACTCAAGAAAAATGTCAAATCAAGAAACAACATCTCCCACCTCCCCCACCCAATGTAAACAGCCAATGGAACAGTCATTGGCAAACCTAGAGGAGAGTCTTCCAAGTGCTGTACAAATGCAATTAATAAACATCATTAATGAAAAATGTGAAAATATAAAGAAAGAGATAAGGGAGGAAGCCATAGCTGAACAAGAGGAAACCATAAACAAGGTGATAAGTAAAAAAGAAGAAGCCATAAAGGAGGCCATAATAAAGGCTGTTCAAAGAAAGATGGATGAATTCATAGAATCCACAAATAAAAAGGTGACCGAACTCCAGCAAATGTTCAAAGAAAATAAAGCTACTGAGCTAACCACTCAAATGGAAATCAAGGAGCTAAAGAAATCCATACATGATCTAAAAGAAGAGATGCAAGGCATCAAAAATGAGCAATTAGTAGCAAGGGAGATGAAAAATAAAGTAGATAGCTTTGATAGCAGGTTAGACAATGCAGAGGAGAGAATTTCTGGGGCTGAAGATAATTTAGTTATTATAGAGAAAGAACAGAAAATGAGTCAATCCAAATCTAGGAAAAATGAGAGAGAGCTTCAGGAGGTCCAAGATACAATTAGGAAGCCTAATTTAAGGCTAATTGGTATTGAGGAGGGTCTGGAGAAAGAGGTCAATGGTATTGGAAATATACTTCAGGGAATCATCTCAGAGAATTTCCCAAATATCCAGAAGGGCAGACCCATCCAGATACAAGAAGCTTTTAGAACCCCAAACAGACCTGACCAGAAAAGAACATCTCACCGCCACATCGTAATTCGAACTGGATCAGTAGAAACCAAAAAAAGGATTCTAAAGGCAGCCAGGGAAAAGGGTTCAGTAACCTATAAAGGAAAACCAATCAGAATAACCCCAGATTACTCAGCAGAGACCATGCAAGCAAGAAGTGACTGGAAGCATATATGTCATGCCCTTAAGTCAAATAACTACCAACCAAGAATACTGTACCCAGCTAAGCTCTCATTCACAACTGAGGGAACAATAAAAACATTCCATTCCAGGGAAAAGCTGCAACAATATGTTGCAACAAAACCAACACTACAGAGAATTCTGAAAGATGTTCTATACATAGAAAACCAAAATAAATGCAATATAGGGAAAGAAATGGCACCTAAACAGCATACCACCTAAGGACCACAAGAACTGTCAAGACACAGGCCCAAATAAAAGCTTTTAAAAATGGAAGGACCTAATAAATATCTCTCAATCCTAACTCTCAATATCAATGGACTCAACTCTCCAATTAAACGGCATAGGCTGTCTAGTTGGATCAAAAAGCAAGAGCCATCGTTCTGCTGTCTTCAAGAGACACATCTTACCCAAAAAAACAAGCATCTTTTGAAAGTGAGAGGTTGGAATAAACTCTATCAAGCTAACGGCCCCCATAAACAGGCTGGAGTTGCCATCCTCATATCAGATAAAATAGACTTCAAACCAAAATTAGTAAGAAAAGACAAAGAAGGTTACTACATACTACTAAAGGGATCTTTCCTCCAGGAAGACATAACGATCCTAAATATTTACACACCCAATCCCGGAGCTCCAAACTTCATCAAGCAAACTTTACTTACACTGAAACCATACATAGATCGAAATACAGTGATTGTCGGTGACTTTAACACACCACTTTCACCTATGGACAGATCAACAAGGCAAAAACTCAACAGAGAAACCTTAGAACTGAACAACTGTATAGACCAACTAGATCTAACAGACATCTGCAGAATATTCCACCCAGCAACAACACAATATACGTTTTTCTCAGCAGCACATGGAACATTTTCCAAAATAGATCACATCTTAGGCCATAAAACAAACCTGGACAGATTCAGAAACACAGAAATTATTCCATGCACACTCTCAGACCACAAAGGCATCAAACTGGAAATGAACACACATCTCCACCAACGAAAACCCTGTAACTCATGGAGACTGAACAACACATTGTTGAATCACCAATGGGTCATCGAAGAGATCAGAACAAAAATCCAACAGTTTATGAAATTTAACAGTAAGGAGCACACAAAATACCAACTCCTTTGGGACACAGCAAAGGCAGTACTCAGAGGAAAATTTATAGCGCTGAGTGCCTACAACAACAAGTTGGAAAAATTGCAAACCAACAAGTTAATGTCTCACCTTAAGCTCCTGGAAAAAGAGCAACAAACCAACCCTAATCCCAGTAGAAGAAAGCAAATAATTAAAATCAAAGCAGAATTAAATGATTTGGAATCCAAAAAAACTATAGAAAGAATCAACAAAACAAGGAGTTGGTTCTTTGAAAGAATTAACAAAATTGACAAGCCCTTAGCAAATCTCACCAAAAAAAGAAGAGAGCATATTGAAATAAACAAAATCGCAGATGAAAATGGTAATATCACGACAGAAATTACCAAGATCCAGAATATCATAAGGGAATACTTCTCAAACCTTTATGCCAACAAATTTGAGAATCTAGATGAAATGGATGAATTCCTAGCCAATATTAACATACCCACACTGAACCAAGAAGAACTAAGCCAACTCAACAGGCCTATTTCAAGCTCTGAAATAGAAATGGCAATTAGAGAACTTCCACCTAAGAAAAGCCCAGGGCCAGATGGATTCACAGCTGAATTCTATAAGGTCTTCAAAGCAGAGCTCACACCAATACACCTCAAGCTCTTCAACGAAAATGAAGGTTCCTTACCAAACTCATTCTATGAAGCCAGTATAACCCATTCTTTTTTTAAATTATATTTTATGATCTTTCACTGTACAGAGGAGTTACCATGTAACGATTTTGCGTGTCATCCTTGCACAGGGGCCATGCTAATATTCTCTGTATCATTCCAGTTTTAGTATATGTGCTGCTGAAGTGAGCACTAGGAGCAGAATTTTTTTAATATATTTTATTGTAATTAATGAAAGGGTTACATGATATTTGCCAGATAGAAGGTGCATTAATTCACATACATTGATACCCTTTCATATGTCTTGGTACCCATTACCCTCCCCCCACCCACCACCCACTCCCCGTCTTGGTTTTCCCCCCTTCCCTATCAAGTTTCAGATAACCAAATACAAATAAATTCAATATATCAGATAACAAAGTGAGATACTGTAACAATATGAGATACCCAAGGAACAGCAAAGGAGATGAGGGATAACATTGTACATTAAGGACAACAATCGTTCGTTATATGGCTTTTGTTTCACTATCCTGGAGGTCCTTTCAATTAGCTTCATACTATATGGCCTTATGTATCAAGGTTTTGCTCTATTGCAGATCTCTGCTAGTAGAGCCCAAGGTTTCTACTGATTATGACAAATGAGGGAAACCATTGAGCCTAAGTTCCTTTGAGTCTGGCTTACTTCACTTAATATGATTTTTTCTAAGTCTTTCCATTTCCTAACAAATGGGGCGATGTCATTCTTTCTGACAGCAGCATAGAATTCCATTGTGTACAAATACCACAACTTGTTGATCCACTCATCAACTGAGGGACATCTAGGTTGGTTCCATATCTTTGCTATGGTGAATAATGCTGCAATGAACATTGTTATGCTAGTGGATTTAGTATGCCCTAGATTCTGGATGGCTGGGTAAATGCCAAGTAGTGGAATTGCTGGGTCATAGGGGAGTTCTATGTTTAGCCTTTTGAGGCACTGCCATACTGCTTTCCATAGTGGTTGAATGAGTTTGCACTCCCACCAACAGTGTAGTAGTGATCCCTCCTGGCCACATCCCCTCCAGCATCTGTTGTCATTCGTTTTCCTGATCCTGGCCAGTCTAGCTGGAGTGAGGTGGAATCTTAGAGTTGTTTTGATTTGCATTTCTTTTATGACCAGAGATGTGGAGCATTTCTTCATGTGTCTATAGGCCATTTTTGTTTCTTCTTCAGAGAAGACTCTCTTTAAGTCTTTGGCCCATTTTTTAATGGGATGGTTGTTACTTTGGAGATTAGTTTTGGAGTGATTCAATTTTTTGAGTTGTTGATATATTTTAGATATGAGGCCTTTGTCCATTGTTTGGTTGGTGAAGATCTTCTCCCACTCTGTAGGCTTCCTAATTAATTTACTAGCTATGTCCTTTGCAAGCAGAACTAAGGAAATGGAAAAACCTCCCATGCTCCTGGATTGGAAGAATCAACATTGTAAAAATGACAATCTTGCCAAGGGCTATCTACAAATTCAACGCAATACCCATCAATATCCCAATGGCATTCTTTAAAGAAATAGAAGAGGCAATTCAAAATTTCATATGGAATAATAAAAGACCCCGTATAGCAAAAACACTTCTTAGCAGAAAGAACAGCGCAGGAGGAATTTCAATTCCAAACTTTAGACTCTATTACACGGCTATAATTCTCAAAACAGCTTGGTACTGGCACAGGAACAGGCCTGAAGACCAATGGAATAGAACTGAGGACCCAGATATTAAACCACAGACCTATGGCCACCTAATCTTTGACAAGGGAGCCAAAAAAATAGAATGGAAGAAAGACAGCCTCTTCAACAAGTGGTGCTGGCAGAACTGGCTAAGCACCTGCAGAAAACTAAAGTTCGAACCTTCTTTGTCACCCTGCACTAGAATTAACTCCAAATGGATCAAAGACCTCGAGGTAAAAGCTGACACACTGAAAACTTTACAAGAAGGAATAGGAGATACACTAGGCCTCCTTGGCACAGGTCAAAACTTTCTTAATAAGGACCAAGAATCACAACAAATCAGAGAAAGGCTGGATAAGTGGGACTGCATTAAACTGCAGAGCTTTTGTATGGCATAGGAGCAAAATTTTTATAAGGAAGTATGGTTTCTCGCCATACTTCCCTCTTTGCCATTCTGCCTGCACAGCTTCTCTCCGCTGATGCCTACTGGCAATTAGTCCAAAGTAGAACGAAATCAAATTCTTATTGTATGACACTGTTGTTGTAAGTCCTTGATTTCCCCCACATTTAAACAACTTTAAGTCACATAAATGTATTTTATCAGTTAAAAGTAAAAAGAAAAAATTGAAGTGAAAAGTCCCTGTCTTCTACCTGTGCAGATCCTCAGCCCCAAATAAATAACGTCTCTCACTATTTTTCTAGACCAGACTGTGCAAAAAGGGGGATCCTATCTCAAAACTGACTAGAGCTGTTGGGTACCAGTGGCTTGTGCCTAGGGTCCCAGCTGCTTGGGAAGTTGAGAGTTTTCTCCCTGAGCTAGCTCAAACTGGTGATGTGTGCCCATCGTCTCAGCAAGGATGAGGAGCCTAATACAGGCACTCCCATTTCTTTGGACTAGGCATCCCCTTGGTAGTAGGTAAGGGAATTTGGTGGAAAACCATTTTCTTCCACCCTTCCATCTTCATGGAGATTTTGGTGTCTGTGGGTGTCCACGCTGCCCTTTAGGAAGTGTCTCCAATTCTGTGCTCCAAAAGTGTGTCCAACATTTCTTTTTCCTGTTACTAGAGTTTGATCTCAGAGCTTTGAGCTGGCTCAGCTTGCTCACTGGCACTCATTACATGAGTCAGGCCTCCAAACCACATTGTCTGGTTATGTTGCAGGTGGAGACTTGGATTTTTCCCCTGGGCAGGCTTCAAACAGATTTTCCAGAGCTCTCTGCATTCCAAGTAGCTAGGATGTTAGGTGTGAGCCTTACCAACACCCGGCTTGTATTTGGCTTTTAAAAATCTATGCACTTATTTCTCTTTTCTGCTAACCACACATGCTGAGTGCTAGCATATAAGGCTATGCCCAGACAGGCTACTCAGCTGCTGAGCAGATATTAAGGCACCTTGATGGAGGCGCTGGGAATGAGATGCTTAGAGGAAGAGGGAAGAGGGAAAGAAAGATTGGTGTGATGAGGAAAAAGGACCAGATGAGAAAACAATATAGGGCCATTGCTGTGAGCAGAACCATGAATGAGAAGTAGGTCTGGGAAAGAAGCAGTCTCAAGGGCTCCTGGTCTCCTCTCCTCTAAAAGCTCCAGTGCCGAAAGGCCTTCCCTGAGCTGAGACTGAGAGCCATGAGAACAGAAGGCAAGAACATGGACCTTGCCCTCTCTAGGAAATGGGCAAAGGAAGAAAGTACACATAAGGACCTGGCTATTCATCACCTGCCCCGTGGGCAGCTGCAGGGCGGGCTTAGATGGCTTTGAGTTATGGTCATTTCTATACATATAAAACCATGAGCACAACCCTCTCAGATAAATAGTGGGACCACTGGTCCTCTGGTCCCATCCTTCAATTCTAAAGCACTTACCGTGAATTGAATAAATTACAATCTTTTTAATTTTGAGGGTTTTTTCAGGTGGTAAACTCCAATGAAAAACGTTTTTTACAGTTTCAAAGTAGCGAACGTATCGACTCTATAAAGGAAGAGAAGCCTTAATTTTAGTGGAAATGCCAGGTTTAAAGTCAGTATCCTACGCTCTCCTTTTTAACTTGATCAAAGCAGTAAAAATGAAGTCAACATTTATAGTGTTCCTTTACATAATCAACATTCTTATGTATTTGCCACCTCATTACTGATTATCTACCATGAAAAAAGCACTGATCTCAGCCCTGCAGGGAGTAACATGGAAGGAACAAGTCCTTGCTTATGGCTTGCTTATGACTGAGAGCACAACTAAGGGATTAAGACAGCTATGGTGGAAGCTGCTGTAGAGAGTTAGAGGAGGGACTGTGGCTTGGTGGATGGTTCTTTATCACCCATTTTGGGGTGTCTCTAAAAGTTAGAGTTTTTTTTTATCTTCCCTTTTCCCATATATATTTTTTCTTGTAAGGAAACCCTGGACTTCTCAAAGTCTAATAGTCCTCTTCCTCAGAAGGCTTTCCTTGGAAATCTCTTTGAGTTCTGTGCTGAGCCAACTGGGAAGGGTTGATAACATTAACTATCACACCTCCAATTACAAAAGCAGTCTGCTGGGCGCTGGTGGCCCATGCCTGTAATCCTAGCTACCCAGGAGGCTGAGGCTGAGAGGACTGAAAACTGAAGCCAGCTAGGACTGAAAAGTCTGCGAGAATTCCATCTCCAATTAATTAGCAAAAAGTTGGGCTAGAGGAGTGGCTCTACTGATAGAGTTCCAGTTATGAGGAGGTAAAGCCTACTGAGCCCCAGTACTTGAGAAAAAGGAAAGGGCAGTGGTGAGAAAGACTCTCTACCCTGTCTTGCCCCACTTTTGCACACCAGGGGCCTTAAGCTGCTTCTGCTCTCATACTTCCTTCTCCCTGAAGCAGCTTAAAACAACAGGGGCTTCCATACAAATTAATGTAACTGTACACAGAGAGCACTCATCCGAACAAGGAAGACACTATACCATGGGCAAAGCACGTTGGGATATAGAGGGTGGCTAGATTGGCAGGGCATGGGCTTTGCCTTTAATGGAGATATATTGCACTTGAAATAGCTAGAGAATGAATGTCATAGTTCCTAACAAACCCTCAAAGGGTGGTAAGGCCTGAAATGGGACACTACTTCAGGCTGGGGAGGGGCCCATGAGAACAAAGGCTTGGGAGCATGAAGTGTTGGCACACTGTGAAATAGCAAGCCTTCTCAATGTGGTAGAATGCACAGAGTGGGAGAAAGGACTGGAGGAATCACACTGCAGATGATGTTGGGGTCAGTTCAGAACATTTGGTTTATGGCAGCAGGAAGGCACTGAGGATGTGAGCGTGGAAAGGCATGTGGACTTGCTAAGTTCACATGTTATGTGTAACCCTCTACAGCTACCTTTTATTTTTGGTGGGGTGACTTAGACAAGGAGAAAACCTATCCCTGGATAATGCTGATGCTGATGCTGTTCGATTCCATCACCTCTCAGAAAGAAAACTTCTTATTTGCAGCCACATCCACAGCTAGGAATCCCCCATAAGCACCCACCCAACATTAAGGGAAATACAGACAAGACAGTGTGGCTGAGCTGCACACAGCCTGGGAAATGATGGGCTGGGACACCGGCAGATCTGGATTTGAGTGCCTGGTTCAAAACATTAAACTCCCTAAACTTCAACTTCCTGATTTGCACAAAAGTACCCACTCACTCATAGTTGTTGACAATATTAAATGAGATCATGAATAGGAAATCCTTAGATGGTTTCACCAAGTTTCTTCAGTAAATGAATTACGAGAAATAAGAAGTAAGAAGCCAATGAACTTTAACGAAGAGTTGTAATGATTGAAATAGTAGTAGTCTTGTTTAGTACTTGACTGAAATGAACTAAACTGAAAGGGGACTTTAGACAGTTATGGGGATTTATATGTGAATTAGAACTATATAGGTATCATTAAAGTATAATATGTTTGGATCTAATCAATATAATCAATATTATCGTGTGTGTGTGTGTGTGTGTGTATGTGTGTGTGTGTGTGCGCGCGCTCTGGGCCTGTGTACTATCCCTGAGCTTTTTGTGCTCAAGACTAGTGTTCTAATACTTGACCCTCAGTCCCACAACTAGCTGTTTGGTAATTAACTCATGAGTGTCATAGACTTTTGTGCTTAGGCTGGCTTTGAACTGTGATCATAAGGTCTCACCCTCCTAAGTAGTTAAGATTAGAGTAGGAGCCACTGGCAACCAGCAGTTGTTTTGTTTTTGCTCAAGGCTAATGCTCTACCACTGAGTCACCGTTCCAACCTTGAATGTCTTGGTGCTTAAATGGAGATAAGAGTCTCACAGAATTTCTTGCCCTGGCTAGCTTTGAACCCCAATCCTCAGGTATCAGCTTCCTGACTAGCTAGGATTACAAATGTGAGCCACAAGGGCCTAGCTAGGTAGTTTGTTTGTTTTTAAAAAAAGAACAACTACTTGTGAGATACAAGAATCTGATGACTGGATTTCCTTCAAAGCAATATTGATTTAGGAAAGAAAGAGTAGGAAGGTGTATCCAGGGTCTGAGGAGAGTAGAGAGAGAAGGAATGAAGCATGATTGGTTGTGGGTTGAGTTGAGGAATATACTCTATGGTTCTATCTTTGTGTGTTCCAGTTTGGATAATTAAATGTGCTCTTAAAAGGTTCGTGTGCAAAAGGCTTGGTCCCCAATGCACCAGTGTTCAGCTGTCGGAAGCAACTGCCTCATGAGGCTTTTGAATTCATCAATAGAACAATCTATTGAGGGCTTCATAAGTTTTCAGCATTAGTAGGGGGCGGGGCCTTATTGAAGAAAGGAAGTCATTGGGAAGGATGTGTCTTGTTCCAGCCCCTTCATGCTTCTCAGCTTCCTGGCCACTTTAAGGGGAGCAGCCCTGTTCCACCACACCCTCCTTGACATGAGTTTTCAGTCTCACCTCAGGCCCAAAGCAAAGGGATCAAGAGTGAGCCAAAGTAACTATTACTACCTTTACGTTCCTTTGTCAGGTATTTGCTACAGAGACTAATAGTCTAATCTATTTGGAAACTTTTATGTTTCTATAATAAAACATTTTCAAGGAAATAATAGTATAGAATTCACATGAATGTTATAATCACGGAATGGGAAATATTAAAAAATATGACATGAGCTGGGCATGCTGACTCACTCCTATTATCCTACCTATCAGAGGCTGAAATCTGAGGATCTTGGTTTAAAGCCAGCCTGGGCACAAAAGTCCATGTGACTTTTATCTCCAATTAACCACCAGAAAACTCGAAGTGGGGCTGTGGCTCAAGGGGTAGGGTGGTAGCCTTGGGCTTAAGAACTCAGAGACAATACCCAGGCTCAGAGTTCAAGCCTCATAACAACAAAAAAAATAGTGTAGGCTATAATGGGATTTAAAAGTTATTTTCCCTTTTT
This sequence comes from Megascapheus bottae, assembly GCF_031878675.1. Lineage (NCBI taxonomy): Eukaryota > Metazoa > Chordata > Mammalia > Rodentia > Geomyidae > Megascapheus > Megascapheus bottae. Next base: position 56,088,660 of record NC_143519.1, read on the forward strand.
ATTCTCATTCTCTTTCATTCTTTCATATGTACCCCCTCTCCCCCTCACTTTGACTTCTCATTTTCCGTCTTTCATTCTTTCCCCCTCCCTCTCTGTCTTCCTCTCTCCCACACAGGGGAGTCATTAAGAAACAATCCTTGTTCTACAGAGTTGAACTGTGCATTGTCTTAGCAGGGGTTTGTGAAAGATCAATCCCTCTTTCCAGGGAAATGGAGGGAATCTTCAGGAGCCAGGAAAGCCTTTGGCATTGGACCTTCCTGCTGGGGAGGGTCTTGGAAGGGATCAGGGAACTGTTACAAGACACAAGGGCTGCCCCTAATTGACTGTTAGAGAAAGGCTTCGAATGCAACGGAATTGAAGGTGTCATTAAGGGGTCCCCACAAACACAAAACAAAAAAATAAAAAACTTCCTTTCAAAAGTGAAACCTTACCTGTGATGGCGTTTCTACTCCTTGAAACTTTTTGCTCTTACTCTTATCAGTTCTCCGTACCCCAAAATAATAGAGGCTTTCCTACAGAAAAAGGTATAATACAAACACAGTTCTTCACATCAGCAATCTTTGGGCAGAGCTACTCAAAACAACAAAAAAGAACTGTGCCCTACTTTATAAGGTACACTAGCCCACTGTGTCTCTGCAGATATTTCCAAAATCCACCCCCCCCACATATATATGGGGTCTCTGGGATAATAAAATAGAGCACAGACTTTGTTCTGAGTTGAATTGAAAAGTGGTGTACCTTTTATCAACTTAGTAATGCAAAGGATAGTCAAAATCCTTTGGAAAACTTGTATAATTAATCTTGATCTTATTCTGAAGAAGGAAGAGGTCACAGTACTGCGGAGGTTACAGAAGCACCTGATTACTGAGCGTTTTATTTTCTCTTTGTGTGGACCTGAACAGTAATCTGAACTCTACTCCCGATTCTTCCATGCCTCTGGCTCCTCAGTGCTGGGATCAAAGCCTGTACCATCATGCTCAAGAAGCTCATTTTTACCGTCATTTTGCATAGATAGGCTCATTTATTTAAAATGATGACATCTGCCAGATGCTAGTGCAAGCCTCCCTGCTTGGAAGGCTGAAACGGGAGGATCATGGTTTGAGGCAAGCCTTGGCAAAATGTCTTCTAGGCTTCTGTCTCAAGAGAAGCCAGTCCTGGTGGCAGGACATAGTGGCACACACCTATTATCTCAGCTAGAACACAGAGCCTAGCAAGCATGGCCAAGAGCATGGCCAGTGGTTAGGAAAATCTTATGTCAAAACAGCCAGTGTAGAAAGGGACTGGAGATATAGCACTCGAGAGAACAGGTGATCTTGAGTTCAAACCCCAGTACACACACACACACACACACACACACACAAGCTGACACAGACACTGGACTTTTTCTATTTATTTTGGTAGTTCTGTGTTTTGAACTGAGTCTTGAGTCTTGTGCTTGCTAGGCTGCTGGGATTCTATTAAGCTGTGCTCTCACCCCATCCCTTTTTTGCTGGTTGATTTTAGATCTTGCTTACTACTCAGACGTGCACCTGTGCCATGAGCTGCCCATTACAAGTTTCTCCATCATCACTAGGACGACAGGTGCTCACCACCGTAGACAGCTGGAGGATTGTGGACTTTTTTGCCCACACTAGCCTGGATATGTGATCCTATCATTCTCAACTTCTCACATAGTATGGGATGATAGGTGCACGCCACTGCAACCAGCTATGACCTCTTCTGTCCTTAAACTACAATACTCCTCTCCTTAGACTCCCAAGTAGCTAAGATTTCAGGTATGAGTTACCAATGTACACATTTTCCTCGATTCCTATTTTTAAAGTACTGCATTACACAGTCACCCTGCCTGGCCCAGCACCACTTCTGGCTCTTTTCTATGTATGTGGTACTGAGGAATCGAACCCAGGTCTTCGTGCATGCTAGGCAAGCACTCTACCACTAGACCAAACTGCCGGCCCAACATTAGGCTAGTTACTAACTACACATTAAACAAGGCAGCATGAATCCAGGTTTTTAATTAAGCACAATGATCTAAGAATTTTCTTACCATTTTTACCAGGAATGTTTCAGAACAAAAAAAAATAAATTTAAGACAGAGTACAGCAACATCTTTCCTACCTTGGCAGTCGAAAACATTCCATTTGCAAGAAGGCAGGCGCAAATCATTGTCCCCGTTCGCCCTAGAAAAGAAACTAGCTCAAGAAACTTTTCTCCCGGTACAAACATACACTCAGCAATACTCAAAGTATGCCTTTGGTGTCAGCTCTCTTTCTCCTTAATGTGCCTATGTAAAAATTTTCAATCAAGAAATAAAACCTTATTTTAATTAACATAACAAAAAGATAAACCAGGGCCAGGCATGGTGGTTCACATCTGTAATTACAGCTACTCTGGTGGCAGAGATCAGGCAGATTGTGGTTCTAGCCCAGCTCAGGCAAAGTTAGCAAAATCTCATTCTCAACCAACAGGCTGGCTATGGGGGTTTATATCCATGACTCCCATTATGCGGGAGACATAGAGGAAAATTACAGTCAGAGACCAGCTCAAGAAAAAGTATGAGACCTTACCTGAAAAAAAAAATCATTGAACCAAAAATGGCAGAACAGATGCTGAGTTTACACCCAAGTAGAAACTAAAACACAAGCATTATCATCTCTACTTAACTATACTAGTTATTTCAATTGCATTAGAAAATCTTTTCAAAAAATAAAGAATGGGGACCAGGAGTTTGGCCTAGTGGTAGAGTGCTTGACTAGCATGCATGAAGTCCCAGGTTTGATTCCTCGGTACCAAATACATGGAAAAAGCCATAAATGGTGCTGTGGCTCAAGTGGCAGAATGCTAACCTTGAGGAAAAAGACCAAGGACAGTGCTCAGGCCCTGAGTTCAAGCCCCAGGACTGGCAAAAAAATGGCCGGGTGAGATGGCTCACGCCTGTAATCCTGGCTACTCAGGAGGCTGAGATCTGAGGATCGTGGTTCAAAGCCAGCTTAGGCACTAAAGATCATGAAACTCTTATCTCCAATTAAGCACTAGAAAATGAGAAGTATCTCTGTGGCTCAAGGGGTAGGGTGGTAGCCTTGAGCTGAAGAGCTCAAAGACAATGCCCAGGCCCAGCATTTAAGCCCCATGACCCCCACATACAAAAAAATAAATTAAAAAAATAAAGAATGTAGAGAGAGTACTACAATAGTATAATGAATACTAATGTGCCTATTCCACAGATTCTGTAGTTCTTAGTATTTTTCTTTTCTTTTCTTTCTTTCTTTCTTTCTTTCTTTCTTTCTTTCTTTCTCTCTCTTTTTCTCTTTCTTTCTTTATTTTTTTAATTCGGTCATGGGACTTGAATTCTAGGCCAGGGCACTGTCCCTGAATTCTTCAGCTCAAGGCTACTGCCCGACTCCTTGAGCCACAGTACCACTTCTGATTTTCTGGTGGTTAATTGGAGATAAGAGTCTCCTGGACTTTAGTGCCCGAGCTGGCTTTGAACAGTGATCCTCAGTTATAAGGTAACTTTACTGGTGAATTCTCTCTAACAGCTTAAAGAATAATACTAATTCACAGAGATTCACTCAGAATCTCACAAGTAGAACTACACTGTGTTCAGAAATATAAATTACGTTATCACTTGGTAACTAATGCAACTAATTAGACTAAAGCAGTGAAAGAGAAAATCATATTACCATTTCAAAAATTCTAGGAAAGCTTCTGATAGAATTTAATATCCATTCATGATTTTAAAATTATCTGTTTAACATACTAAAGGAATTTTTATTCTGATAAAACATATTTAAAAATCAAAAATATCCCAAAGTCCTAAAACAACAGGTGACATGATTAAAAAATTTTCCTTTAAGATCAGAAACAAATTTAAAAAAATATTCATTATCTCTACATCTAATTCAATCCTGTACAGAAGAGTCTACCCAATCTTGGGGGGGAGGGTGATACAAAGGTCTGAAAAGGAAAAAAATACAACTTATTTTTTTCACATGATATAGTCAAAAACCAAAAAACCTGAGAGAATTAACAGATAAATTAGAATTAAGTGGGTTTGGTGAAGTTGCCTAACTTCAAGGTTATACAACAAAATCCACTGCACTTAGACCAAAAACCACAGCAATCTCAGCCTTCTGAGTAGCTACTATTACAGATGTGCGTCAACACCACCAGTTGTCAATTTCTTTCTCTTTTGTGCCAGTCCTTGGGTTTTCTCAAGGCTAAGAGCTCAGCACCACTTCCGGTTTTTTTCTAGGTATGTGGTACCGAGGAATTGAACCCAGACCTTTGTGCATGTGAAAACAAAAATCTCTCTGACTTTAGTGCTCCAGGCTGGCTTTGAATCGCGATCCTCAGATCTCAGCCTCCTGAGTAGCGAGGATTACAGGTGTGAGCCACCGGAGCACAGCTCTTTGTTAGTCCTTTTTTTTCTTTCTTCCCTGCTTTAATTACTCTTTCCCTCTCCTTCTTCTATTTCCTTTTTAATCCTTTTTTCTTTCAGCCTTAAAAATACTGATGAATAGCAGTATGCACCCTCTGTGAACCCTTCAAAGTTTATTTTCAATTGCCTTAAAGGGAAGAGAAAGAAAAGCATAAGTACCTTTGCCTCCTTTACAATGAACCGCAATAACATTTTGAGGATCCTTCGCCAGCCAGTCAGCAGCGTCTCTGGCGAGTAGAATCATCTCCCTGAGATTTGTAGAAGAAGAACACTCTAAAGTGCAAGCCCAATGAATTTAGTACTCTTCTGTCAGTCAGTGTAGTACAAAACTTACCGAAGAGAAGGGACATTGTGGTCATCAATCTTAATTCTGCTCACTCGATCATGGAAGTACATTGGGTTATAAGACTGCTCACCTACAAGAAATAACATACACATCACATCTCCATGTCTCCTAATGCAAATTTCCTACTGGTAACTCCTATGTTTCTGCAAAAGGAGCTTACTGGGAAGCAAGCTCCTGTTGCTATAAAATGATTCTTAAGATCAACAGCACAAAGTTAATTCCCTAAGAGGGAGGCAGGCAGGCCAGTGGACCAAAGAGGCAAAGGAGAGATGAAGGATTTTAGGGAAGGATTCTAGCATAAGTGGTCTGTTCATGGTAGGTAATCTAAATCAACTTGTTTAAAATACTTCACTTTTAACTTTCTAGCAGACTACTCATTCTATCTTCCCACATGTGTACCACGGAGCGAGGTCAATGGAGCTGTCTAAAATGCTCAGTCCCTGAAAAATGGTCATTTAAGGAATAGACAAGAGAAACCAAAATCAAGACAGACACAATGGGAAACTGGGAAAACAGGGTTTTGTTTTTGTTTTGTCATTTCCTGTGAAGCGTTTTATTCTCAGCACCACTCACTTCTGGTGAGTCAGAGAACATGCTTGCTGAATTGTCTTCAGTACAATCTGGCAGAAGACAGAATTCTCTAAGTCTAATTGCACAAGAATATTTTCCCTGAATCCTTCCTTGCTAATTCCTCCTCTTTGGTTTCATTGGCCTATCTCCTTGTAGGGGAGCTTGTATTACCGATCTAACATTTCCTAACAAATAGGACCAGCACAAAGTAGGGACTTCCTTCCTTCCTTCCTTCCTTCCTTCCTTTCCTTCCTCCCTCCCTCCCTCCTTTCCCCTCCTTTCCTTACCTTTCTTTTCCTTTCCTTACCTTCCTTCCTTCCTTCCTTCCTTCCTTTCCTTCCTCCCTCCCTCCCTCCTTTCCCCTCCTTTCCTTACCTTTCTTTTCCTTTCCTTACCTTCCTTCCTTCCTTCCTTCCTCCCTTTCCTTCCTTCCTTCCTTCCTTCCTTCCTTCCTTCCTTCCTTCCTTCCTTCCTTCCTTCCTTCCTTCCTCTCCCCCCTCACCCCCTTTCCCTCTCTGACAGTTGTGGTGTTTGAACTCAGGGTTTGGGGAGCTGTCCTTGAGCTTTTTTGTTCAAGACTAGTGCTCAACCTCTTTGAGCCACAGTTCCACTTCCACAAATAGGGATTTATGATCTGACTCCCCATCACTAAATATTTATGACTAAATGAAACATAAAAGAGGGATCAATTTCTTACATGTTTTCTATCTACAGTAGGAAAATCATTAAGTCATATACATACGGCAGAGGTTATATACGAAATAATGACCAAAATGCTTGGTGTCGAGGAATCGGGCTACCTCCTAGAAGAGATAAAATACATTCATGAACTGCTTAGTTGAATGCAACTCCTTTGTACAACTATCTAAAGATATGAAGAAAAATATGCTGTCTACTCTTGGAAAGGCTTTGTCACAGCCTTAACTTTCTGTTTTTCTAAAATCTGCAAATAGCTCTTTCAGCACTTAAGAACACATACTCACCTACATGCCCCATCACCCCCTTGCAAAAAAAAAAAAAAAACAAAAGATTTTGTTTTTGGTTGTTGTTGTGGGGCTTGAACTCAGGGCCTGGGTGCTGTCCTGGAGCCTCTATGCTTAAAGCTAGTGCTCTCACACTTGAGCCACAGCAGTACCACTTCTGGCTTTTTCTGAGTAGTTTATTAAAGGTAAGATTCTCATGGAATTTTGTGTGTGTGTGGGGGGGGGGTCATGGGGATTGAACTCTGGGCCTGGGCACTGTCCCTGAGCTCTTCATCTCAAGGCTACCAGTCTTGAGCCACAGCCCCTCTTCCCATTTTCTAGTGATTAATTGGAGACAAGAGTTTCTCAGCTTTGTAGTGCCTGGGCTGGCTGAGTACCTAGGATTACAGGCCTTAGACACCACACCCGGCTGAGTCTCATGGATTTTTCTGCCTGGGTTGGCAGAAAAATGATCCTCAGTTCTCAGCTGCCAGAGTAGCTAGGATTACAGGTGTGAGCCACTGGTACCCAACTTCCTTCCTTCCTTCCTTCCTTCCTACCTTCCCCTCCCTCCCTCCCTCCCCCCCGTCTCTCTGTCTCTGTCTGTCTGTCTGTCTCTGTCTGTCTCCTGGGGCTTGGACACTGGGTCTGAGCACTGTCCTTGGGCATTCCTCAAGGCTAGAGCTCTACCACTTGACCCACAGCACCACTTCTGGCTTATTCTACGTTTGTGGTACAGAGGAATCAAACCCTTGCTAAACAAGCACGCTACCACTAGGCCATTCTCCTGGCCACATTTTATTTTTGACACACACAGTACATAATCATTGTCTATAGTCACTCTACTGGTCAACAACTCATCAGAAACTTTTACTCTTAATTCACTGCTATTTATTATTCATTGAACATTTCATCTTTTGATTCTCCCAAGTTTTTGGTAGCCACCAGTCTTTTTTTTTTTCTTTCTTTTTTTTTGCCAGTCCAGGGCTTAAGCTCAGGGCCTGAGCACTATCCTTGGACTTTCTCAAGACTAGAGCTCTACCACTTGAGCCACAGTACCACTTCTGGCTTTTTCTATGTATGTGGTACTGAGGAATCGAACCCAGGGCTTCGTGTATGCTAGGCAAGCACTCTACCACTAGGCCAAACTCCCGGCTCCCAGTCTACTCTTTGATATCGATATTTTTATATTCCACATATACGATTCTTGCCTTTTGGGTTACATTACTTAACACCTGACTTCACTTCTGTCTTGTGAAAAAGACAATATTTCATTCATTTTTTTTTTTGCCAGTTCTGAGCTTGAACTCAGGGCCTGAGCACTGTCCTTGGGCTTTTTCAAGGCTAGAGATCTAACACTTGAGGCACAGTCCCACTTCCAGCCTTTTCTATGTATGAGATACCATTGAATTGAACCTGGGTCTTCGTGCATGTTAGGCAATATGGCCCAAATTCCCGGCCCATATTTCATTCTTTTTATGGATGAATAATACTTTATCATGTGTCTGTACCATACTTCCTTTATCCATTCATCCATCTATTAATGGACACTTATGTTGTTTCTATCTCTTGACTACTTACTCTTCTGAATAATGCTGCAATTAGCCAGGACTGCACATGTTTCTTCCACATACCAATTTCTTTTATTTCACGTCAATATCCAGAATTGATATTACGGGATCATAGGATACTTGTATTATGATTGTTTTAGGAACCTCCACAGCTTTCTATAATGGCTATACTAATTGACATTCACATCAATAGTGTGCCAGGGATCTCCTTTCTCAAAATCTTCTTCAGTGTGCTCTTCTATTTGATAATCACCATTCTTTTAGGAATATTGTGGTGATATATATCATACATACATACATATATATGCATATATATATATATATTGCCAGTCCTGGGCCTTGAACTCAGGGCCTGAGCACTCTCTTTGGGCTTTCTCAAGGCTAAAGCTCTATCATTTTAACCACAGTGCTACTTCTGGCTTTTTAATTTTTTTTCTATATATGTGGTAATGAGTAATCAAACCTGGGTCTTTGTGCATACTAGGCAAGCACTCTACCACTAGGCCAAACTCCTAGCCCCTTGTTGTGGTTTTGATCTACATTTTCCTCATTATTAGCAATGTTTCCTATTTACGAGCCATTTACATGCCTTATCTTGGGAAATATCTATTTAGATGTAAGACTATTTTTGACAGCTGATGGACAGCTTTTACAACAGGAGTCTTATAAGTAGGCTGCTGAGCTGGGCACTGATGGCTCACTCTTATAATCTGAGCTACTCAGGAGGCTGAGATCTGAGGATCATAGTTCAAAGACAGCCCTGGCATGAAAGCCCCTGAGACTTATATCTCCAACTAACCACCAGAAAACCAGTAGTGGTGCTATGGCTCAAAGTAGTAGAGCACTAGCCTTAAGCTGAAGAGCTCAGGGACAGCGCCCAGACTCAGAGTTTCAGCCCTACAACCAACTGAAAAAAAAAAGACTAGGCTGCTGACTAGTGCTGTATACTTTACCTTGAGTAAGGTATATGCGCTGATGCTCACACCATGAGGTAGCACCTAACAATATTTCCTGTCATTAACTGGAACACGAATGTACTTATGTATATGCACATATACCTATATAGAGATGTATAATTACATTTTATTGGGATGTGACTAGAGTATGTAGTATACATACATACATATACATACATGATAACTTCCTAAGCTGAAATTTCATAGTAAATAACTTTGTTGTGCGTAAGATTAATGTAGTTATCTACAGAGCCTAAAACAGGACTCTCATTATAATTTAGTATCCCTTCCTAAGCATATACTTTCTCCCTGAGTACAAACATGGCCACAATTCCTCTCATCATGTGATGGAATATATTTTTACTCCTTCATTCCAGGTTGGTTTTGCAATTTGCTTTGTCCGAGAGAATGAATTTGAGGCCATGCAATACTGGTTTCAAGCCTGTGTCTTCATCTAGTCAGATTTATTTATTGGCTGTTCATGGGACCCTTTCCATTGTCATGAACAAGAACAAACTACCTGCCTTGGAGAAAAGACATCATAGAAAGCCAGCTACCCATGCAGTTCCACATAGGCTAGTCCTCAGATGAGCCAGCAGCTGCTCACAGATGCTCAGGGCAAGTCCTGATTAGGTAGCCAATCCTGTACCTGATCATTTGACTCACTCGGTTAACTTCAATACAAACCACAGTATCTCAGCTAAATTAAATGAATGCTGTTACAAATCAGTACTCTGATTTTTTCACCTGAAAGAATAAATTTGTAGGAAATGGTGCTATGACTCAAGTGGTAGAGCACTAGCTTTGAGCTGAAGAGCTCAGGGACAGTGCCCAGGCCCAGAGTTCAAACCCCAAGAAGGACAAAGAAAAAAAAAAAAGAATTAATTTGTGTATACTGTCCTCCCTGGGTCAATCCTAAACCCGAGTCTACAGTGCTCAGTGAGCAATATAACTGCTGGTTATATGAATACTTACCTCTATCGGGTTCCTATAGAATGACCGCCGTCCAGAGGAGGGAAATGACATGGCAATAATGCGTGCTGAAAGTCAAAGTGATCACTGTTATGTTTCTCAGATGGGAACTAAAAGGTATGCTATGCACAACAAAATTCTTTTTTTCAGAGGCAGAAAGAACTTTAAAGATAGAAATTGAAAGAAAAAGCAATACATTTCCAGGATAATCAAGATGATATATTAAATTATTCAAAAGAATAATAGTTAAACTGGCATGTTGTTCCTTGGGATTCAATTGATGCTTTCCAGCCCTCTTGGCTCAGAAAACCTGAGACCTACACAGTAATGACCTCATTCTCTAGGGTTTTAGGAAGATAAAAGGTCTCTCCTGGATTCTTGAGGTATCTACCAAAACAGAACAAATCTAAATGAAATTCCAGTGGAGCCACCTGAAAAATCCATCCCACCTACTGTGAGGTCACAAAGTCTTCATCTGAAGTGATATGAGATTTTCTGTGTCCAAAGGAACCTATCAATATGTTACCCTGACATAATATGTCATCACAGATAAAGAGTACCTTACAAGAATATGGAAAGCAAGCAAGCAAGTGAGAGCAAATGGAAGGAAGGAAGGAAGGAAGGAAGGAAGGAAGGAAGGAAGGAAGGAAGGAAGGAAGGAAGGAAGGAAGGAAGGAAGGAAGGGAAGGAAGGAAGGAAGAAAAGAAGGAAAGGAGGAGGAAGGAGGGAGGGAGGGAGGGGGAAAGAGAGGGAGGGAAGGTCAAAAGGAAAGAAGGAAAGGGAAGGAAAGGAAGAAGAAGAAAGAAGAAATATAAAAGAAGAAGGAAAAGAAAGGTTGGCATAGTAGCTGCAGTTTGGAAACCTAACTACTTGAGAGTAGTTAGGGAAAACATCAGGGCATCATGGCAAGACTTCATCTCAAGTAATAGCTTGTTGCAATAGCGTACCTCTGTCATCATCCTCCGTGACATGGGAAACTACAAGTAGAAGAATTTTAGCCCAGGACAGTTGGAGTATAAGGCAAGACCCTACCTTGAAAATAAACAGTACATAAAGAGGATAGTGGTGTGGCTCAAGCCTCTAGCAAGCATGAGGCTCTGAGTTCACTCCTAGACCCACCGAAAAAAAATCAAAAGCAACAACAAAATAAAAACAGAGAAAGCACAAATTAAATATGGCTTAAATACAAATATTCTAGTTTGGAAAAATACAATATGATTACTCACAAGGAAAATATGAAATTTAGATAAGTCAAGCAAGAGTTAAGTTCAAAATCCAGTACCAAAATTAATATAAGTAAATCAACAGTTAAGTTTCACAAACCAGTGACGTATGTTAAATCAAGATCGAATCCATCCTTGCTGTATCTCCTCTTGTTTCCAGACACCTGGGAGTTTAAAAAAAGGTCATGGCTTTGTAAAATATAAATCAACCACAAAGAATTTTATATTGTTGTTTACAACTCTTGCAAGGATTTCATGGTAGGAAAAAAAAAACAAAACATGTTTTGCTTACTCACCATCCTTCTGGCTGATTGTTCAAGAAGTCTCTTTTGATTTGCAAGGTGAAACAATCTTAACAGAGTGACGAGTCGTATAGGTCGAAATATAACAGCCACCCTAAATGAATTTATAGATAAATCTGAGGTGATTCCTTTTTGGTTCAGAGTTTACCAGAGTGGATGTTGAACTATGTGAACTATCTAATGCTTCAGCCCCAGGCCTTGTGCATGCTGTACTAGTGCGCTATCAGTCAGCTATACTCCTAGCCCCAGAGGATATGTGCTAACCTGTGGATATACTTTTTTTTTTTTGCCAGTCCTGTCCTTGAACTCAGGGCCTGAGCACTGTCCTTGGGCTTTCTCAAGGCTGGAGCTCTACCACTTGAGCCATAGGACTATTTCTTGGCTTTTTTTTTCTATATACGTGGTACCAAGGGATCAAACCCAGGTCTTTGTGCATGCTAGGCAAGCACTCTTACCACTAGGGCAAACTCCCGGCCCTAGATATACTTTCGACTGTCAAAATTAGAGCTAGTGATGGAGGCTAGAAATGCTTCTATAGATACTCTGCAAGGAATGGAAATTTAGGGAGAATTTTAGAATGTTTCTGGTCCCTTTCCACCCTGCCCCAACAAATAATTGTCTAAAATGTCAGTGCTAAGATTATGAAATTATCGTCTAAAGTAATAGTAATAAGTCTATTAGAATCTGTAGACTAACTATTTTTGTTTAAGATCAATACTTTTCATTTCCCCCCGAATGAACTGAGTTTGTTCACTGGTGTTACTCTTGATTTACTGAGGTTCTCTATGGTCACTCTGGACAGAGTGACCTAGCCTCAGGCTAGGCTACGTCCTAAACCATTGGTTGGCAACTCTCCTCCCATCAGAAACACCATAGCAGAGAACTGCTACATATAAACAAGTCATCTGGAAGAATTTGTTAAACACAAGTTGAATATCTAAGGGGAGCCTGAGGCATTTTTCTCACAAATAGCAAATTCTCAAGTGAGGGTAGGTTGCCTGTTGAGGTGATTTTTCAAGCTCCAAAAGCCTATCATGTTACACATTTACTTGGGACAAAACTGGAGTCCTTGGAAACCAAAAGAAAGAATCTTCTTATTTAACGTTAAATGATTATATTCTAAAGGACACCTCGCATCTACATTTCAATATACATGAGCTTGTTTCTACCTCATTTAGAAAGAGAGACAGAGAAAAAGATAGACAGATGCTAAGCCCTTACACACATTTTATTTTCTAATCCCTTACTGCTTTAACTCTGCTTTAACAGTCTTCACTTCTACTAAAATGGCCTTGCCAATTCTTCCTCTGTGCTGCTGTTTAGAGAATTATTATTGGAGTCATTCAAACTTTTACACAGGCTCAAGTCAATACTCTCATGATTATAGGAAAAGTCCAAATTGGTAGAACTTCAAAAGTAATGTATTTGTGATTGAAACACAAAGGGAAATATGGGGAGAATTTCAAAATGTTATTAAATTAAAGTTTCTTCATCAGATGCTCCCCTCCCTCCCTCCATCCCTCCCTCCCTCCCTCCCCTTCCTTCTTTCCTTCCTCCCTTGCTTCCTTATGGGCTTGAACTCTGGGCCTGGGCGTTGTTCCTGATCTCTTCAGCTCAAGGCTATCACTCTACCCCTGGAGTTACAACACCACTTCCGGTTTTCTAGCCGTTATTTGAAGATAAGAGTCTCAAGGCCTTTAGTGCCGGGACTGGCTTTGAACCTCAATCCTCAAATCTCAGCCTCCTGAGTAGCTAGGATTAGAAGGCATGAACAACTGTGCTCGACAGATACTCCACTTTCTATATCCAAGTGTATACACCTTTTATTGGCCTTAAATGCCACCATTTTTAGTTTTCAAGGGTATGAAAATGTAACATTTTCCTCTATTTCTTACTGGGATTTAACCTCACAGTTTTTGTACTTGCTAAGTGAACACTTAATTACTCAACCTATGTCACTCTCCCTCAATATTTTATTTTCAAAAAGTTTACTTGGTACAGAACCTACACAGAAATAAACCTTAAATAAGCAAAATTAAAGAAGCCATGGAAAATAAAAAAGTAAAAGAACAATTGAAAGAAAACACTAATAGGTAAGTCATACATTTCCTACCTTGGAAGATTTTTAAGAATTGTAGAATAAAAAAATATGAATGTGACATCAATACATAAAGTGATGACAATTATGACGGTATCAAAGATGTTAAGTAAATCAGAAAAATAATATTTTTTCCTGTAAGACATAATAAAAGATGGTTATTTTCTCCAAGAGGATATAGGAATATCTCAGGAGCACAAGTTACTTGATTCATCTTCATTAGAAATTTGTACATTAGTGGATTATTTAAAATGCATTGTCTAGGACTAAGGGAAAACATAATATTAAGGAAAGTTCTCAAGGAGTGAATTTATACTTATTATATACTTGCATTTATGACAGCAATTTAAGTTTAGTAAATAAGAGACATAACCAAACCATTTGACAAGAGGCATACATTGCCTTCTTCCATGTATTGGGGAGTGTACAGTTCTGTTGAAAAACAAGCTCAGTACACACCACTTCTTTAAAGCAATGGGCTCCTTTCCCACACTGGCTCCTGCAGAGGTGAGCATCAGGCCTCCAGAGAAAGCGTCTTTTAACTCTGAGGCTGCCTTTTCCAGGCTCACAATAGCCTGGCAGTAAGCTCTGCTTAGTGTAAAAGTAGGAGGAGTAAAGTTACCAGCAAAGAACACAAACTGTGCTCAGAAAGGAAGGCAGGAGACCCAGTCCCTGATTCCCATGGCAGTCCAGCTGCAAGGTTTGTCCTACTCACCCACCGTCTCAGAAAACCGGGAAGCAGAAAAGGAAACAATCTCTTATTTTCTTCCTACCACTTTTCACTAATCTGATAAAGTGTTCCACAGAGGTTTTTGTTTGAATGAAATGACCATTTTAATGAATGACTATTTATTATCTAGTATTTAGTATTTCAGATACCATCAAATCTTCGTTGAGTCAAGTTATAATTGAAGTACTACTACTTAGGCTTCACATACATGCTCCTATTCTTAGCATACATGTCAGCACATTGCCTGGCCCTTTTCTGAAATCACTTTAAGCTGTTGAAGGTACTTTCTAGAATACATGCAGGAGTGTCAGTTGCAATATAAAAGTTATTAAAGCCAGTCAATGGAAAACTGGGTTTGCTATGTACATAAGGTTATATAGGATGAGACTAAATGAAATGAAGTCTACGACATGGAAACAATAGATTTATCTTGTATGACTGTTGTTCTTAATGTACTATGTTATTTCTCCTCTCTTTTTTCCGCTCTTGTGGTTAATCTCATGTTGTTACTGTATCTGACTTTGTTACCTGGTATATTGTACATACATTTATTTGTTTATTTGAAATAGGGAAGGGAAGGGGGAAAATAAAATGATTGGGAAGGGCTGGGGGGAGGGAAACAGGGACAAAAACATGAGAAGGGGTATCAATGTGTGAGAAGTAACACACCTACTACTTATCCCCTCTATCCAATATCCTGACAACAATGGATTTGAATTGACCTTTATGTGTAGTTCATGATGTCAAGAAGGACTATTTTGATGAGGAGGGACACAATTTGGGTCTGGTTGACCTAAATATCTTAGCTCTTTTTTTTCTGTCGTGGTAAAGTAAGGAGTTTAAATGAGAGTTTAAAAGGAGATTAAGGAAAACAGTGGACCTGAGATACTAGGCCCAAGAGCCTTGGTTACTTTATATAACAGCACCATATGAATTTATGCTTAAAAAAGAATGAAACTTACCCGTCCATATAAACTTGAAGGAGAATCTCGATAAAGAAAAATATGGCAATTGCCAATGAGATCATTCTATATTGCACAGGAATATGAAGTTCATTCCTAGAGAGGATACTCTCCATAATAATCAGCCCTGCATCAATAAAAACCAGCAAGATTCCAAATAATCTGAAATAAATAAAGACAATGCAGTTTTTCTCCACAGTTGACAATTATTAAAGCCATTCATCAGATACCAAAATGCAAATGGCAGGAAGAATTATTGTACATTAGAATCTCAAAAAATTACTCCATTTTGCCCAACAAAAGTAGTCATTAGTGAATGACATTCCCACCAAACCAATGCACTGGATGTTATTTAGATACATCAGAACTCTGTAAAACAGAGCAAAACTGAAACAAAATAACAAATCGCTTCCTGTGAACTCTTTATATTTGAAAATTTCATAAGAAGCATCTATCAGTTTCTCATAGGAAATTAAATGTCATCAATCTGAGTAATTTTTAAGAATTTAATAGTTGAGTCTCAATGAGGGCCTGACTGATCTAAGTTCTTCAAAGGTGACTTTGGCTGGGCACAGTGATTCACAGCTTTAATATCAGATGTTCAGGAGGCATAGGAGGATTGAGGGTCAGGCTCACACCAGCAAAAAACTCTCAAGACCCCATTTCAACACAACAAGCAGGGTCTGATGATATAGCTTGTTCTCCCAGCTATATCAGGAAGCCTTTATCAGAGGATTGAAGTCCAGGCCAGTCAGAGTGAAAAGTTAAAAAACAAAAACAAAAACAAAAAAACAGAGCAAGAAGGGCTGGAAATGTGGTTCAGGTAATAGAGTACCTGCCTAGCAAGCCTGAGGCCCTGATACTACTAAACTCCAGGACCACTTTTTTCCCCCATCTTTTTTGGTACTGGGGATCAAACCCAGGATGTAGTACACTGTACTTGACAGGCAAGTGGTACATCCCAGCCTTACAGCACCACTGTGACAGGGAAGATTTTTCTTTTATCAGTGAGGTTTTCAAGTACAGGATTATCTATTGCTGGGTACTTTTAGTACAGTAATGGGCTCAAGAAAAAATATTCAATTCTAAGTGCTCCTAAGACTCTCTCTCATATGTTTCAAACATACTCCCCATTAATTGATTGTATTATTTGTATATTTATGAAGATAAATTCAATAAGTTTCAAAGTATTATGTTACAATTATAACTCAAATTATTGTTAATTTTAAAGAACTCTGAGTCACAGTATAAAATCATTCTTTCATGTAGAGAAGTAGCCTCAGTAACAACATGTTTCCAGAACCGAGTAATTGCATGTCTAAGGTGCAATCTATACTTATAAAACTTTATTGCCTCTTTTGTGGTCAGTTATGGGGTTGAGCTCAGGGTCTGGGTGTTGTTCCTGAGTTTTTGTGTTCAAGGCTAGTGCTCTACCACTTTGAGCCATAGAACTTCCTGTACTTAGAAAACTTTATAACATGTGCTTTGTTACTTTTACTTTCATAAAAGAAAATCAATATATCAATGTTTAAACTTGGACAAATGTCATTTCTTGGGAAGTTTAAGTGTCTAGTTTAAGGCAATTTTCAAGGTTATATAATAACCTTAGGTTATAATTTAACTATAATAAAAAGGGATATTTTGCTACATTTTGTCAGTGGAAATTCTTTTTATTCTGTTTTGACTTTTTCAGATGCTTTGCCATTACAAATATTAGCACTAAATGTCATACACATATTTCATTGCTTATATTTTTAGAGTCTCACATACCTAAAACCTATAAATGCCTTAGCTAAATTCATAATTTTCTTGATGCTGGGGCTGTAAAATAAATAAAAATAAAATCAATTACATATTGTCTTTCTAACATACATCATGAGTTTAACAAAAACCAAAGGTTTCTATAAGTATCAAGTTAAAAGGAAATTCTTCAGCAGTTTTATAACACTCCTTTTTACTAATAACGAAAATGTTTACATTTCTGTTTCATGTGTTTTTCACTTTCACATCCAGAATACATGAGGAAAACAAACTAACACCTAGTTTTAGATATTTAATAATATTTTTGTAGGCATACAGTTCAAAGCCTTACACTATGGCAGAACTAGACTTGAAGCCATCAACCAGAGTACATAGGTAAAAGGGAGCTGCTCTCTGATGTCAGTTTTTCCATAAACAAATTATGGAATCCTGGGCAAGTCATTGTACCTTGATCAGACCTATTCCCACAGCAATGAAATGAGAGACATGCGGATGGACATAGCATGTAAGGCATTTTAGTAAAATCCATTTCAAATAAAAAGCATCCTAAAGATTGGGCTTTTCCCATTAATCAAAAGAGAGAGAGCCTGTAATGTCTGGAAAGTAATGCCTACTTTATAACAATGCAGCCGGTGGAGAGAAGATTCTTACCCTGATGAGGCTTCCAAGAAGAGACCAAAATCCCATTCCAAGTGTAACAAACCACAAAGACAATGCCCATAACTTGTGCCCTAGCCTGTAAAATGGATACTCAGAAGAATGGAGACAGTGTCATAGCTGGTCATGGATATACAGGAAACGCCCAATTCTAATATCAACATCTCCTCTCCTACTGCATACTAGTTTTATCCTGGCGTGGCATGCTAAGATGGTATGGATCAGGGTCTAAGCTGGCCCAAGAGGTGAATTCTCTCCCCCAAGATTTCTATTCCCCTGGTATAAAAGTGCCCTTGGATCTCACATATCTATTGAGTCTCTGGGAAATGAAGAGGTATTATATTAAATCTGAACTTGCCTAACAGGGTGATAATACAGAACTACAACTAATAGGCTGATGGAGGCACAGAAGAGAGTACCTCTAGACCCTCTAATCTTTCTAGAGTTACCTCTAGACCCTCCAATCTTTCTCCTGGTTATTGTTAAAGAGTGGGTGATGTAGCTTCAACCAGTCTGTACAGTTTACAGGACAAAGACTGTGACTTGATAAGCCTATATGCAGAAAAAGTTCTGTTCCTATTTGGAAGCAACAGACAGCTATTTCACATGCAGTAACTCAAAGCATAATAGCCATGTTCCTATGCTCTCAAAAGCCATTGATCCGAAACTGTACTCAGTACAACAGGAAGGACTCAAAACAAAGAGGCAGGCATAAGGACAATGTCTTACAGAGGAAAGGTGTCACATAAGAGAAATTCAGAACTACAAAATAAATACAGGTATTTAAGGTAGCATCAGTGTAGTAGATGAAAATGCAAATAAATCATTCTAAAAGCAAAGGTAAAGAACATAAAACTCTCAATAATAAAAGGAAGAAAAAGAAAGCAAGAGCTGAGGAAGATGTTGAAGCAGTAGAATACCAGCCTACCCCAAATACCTAAACCACTTAAATAGACCTATGAAATGAAATTTAATAAGGTCTGCCAAGAAAGACAGTCCAGGACCATATGGATTCATTGTTGAGTTTTTTTCAGAGGGTTGAACTCATTTTAATGCTTCTCAAAATTCTGTACAGTATCAAATTCATTTTATGGGGCCATAATCAACAGACACCAAAACCAAGTAAGGGCACACAAAAAAACTGATGCACCAATGTCTTTGACAAATGCAGGCATATGTGTTCTCAATAAAATACAAACTAAATTCAACATAAAAATATCCTACTTTACACTGGGATGAATTGGTTTCATTCCAAGGATGTAAAGATTGTTCAACTTATGCAAATCAATTAATATAATGCAGCACAGAAGCAGAACAAAGAACAAAGCATATGACCTCAACAAACATGGAAAATACATTTTTTTTTTTTTTGCCAGTCCTGGGCTTGAGCTCAGGGCCTGAGCACTGTCCTTGGACTTTCTCAAGGCTAGAGCTCTACCACTTGAGCCTCAGCACCACTTCTGGCTTTTTTCTATGTATGTGGTACCGAGGAATCAAATCCGGGTCTTCATGCATGCTAGGCAAGCACTTTAACCACTAGGCCAAACTCCCGGCCCCTCGTGTTTTTTTTTTTTAACATTTATTTATTTGCTTATTTATTTTTTGCCAGTCCTGGGGGTTTGAACTCAGGGCTTGGGCTCTGTCCTTAAGCCTCACTATACTCAAGGCTAGCACTCTACCAGTAGAGTCACAGCACCACTTCAGGCTTTTTTTTTGATGGGTCATGGGGCTTGAATTCTGGGTCTGGGCACTGTCCCTGAGCAATTCAGCTCAAAACTACTGCCCTACCCCTTGAGCCACAGCCCCACTTCCTATTTTCTAGTGGTTAATTGGAGATAAGAGTCTCATGGACTTTAGTGACCAGGCTTGGCTTTGAATGGTGATCCTAAGATCTCAACCTCTGGAGCTGCTATGATTATAGGCGTGAACCACTGGCTCCTTCAGGCTTTTTCTGAATAGCTTATTGGAGATAAGAGTCTCACAGACTTTCCTGCCCAGGCTGGCTTCAAGCCATGATCCTCACTCAGATCTCAGGCTCTTAAGTAGATAGGATTACATGTGCGCCACTAGCACCCAGCTCAGAAAATACTTTTCACAAAAATTAACATCACTTCATGATAGAAGCCCTGAAAGAACTAGGAATAGAAAGGCTACCTGTGAAAAGCCAGTAACCAACACTGCAGGTCATAGGAACCAAACTATTTCCTCTACAGTCAGGAATGAAGCAGAGGTGTCCACTATTTCAACTTTCATTTACTATAATGCTCCTTATCTCATCCAGAGCAGTGAGGGAAGACAAAGAAATTAAAAGGATACAAACAGAAAAAGAAGAAATCAAATTATTCCCATGCAGAGGTTGGAATCCAATATGTAAAAGACCCAAAAGATTCCACCAAGAAAACCCTCTTAGATCTTACAAAGACTCCAGCAAAGTAGCAATATTCAAAAGCAACATATATGTATACACAATGGAATTCTATGCTGCTGTCAGAAAGAACAACATCACCCCATTTTTTTTTTGCCAGTCTTGGGCTTGAGCCCAGGGCCTGAGCACTGTCCTTGGACTTTCTCAAGGTTAGAGCTCTACCACTTGAGCCTCAGCACCACTTCCGGCTTTTTTCTACGTATGTGGTGCCGAAGAATTGAACCTGGGTCTTCATGCATGCTAGGCAAGCACTTTAACCAGTAGGCCAAACTCCCAGCCCCAACATCACCCCATTTGTAAGGAAATGGAAAGACAGAAAAAATCATATTAAGTGAAATAAGCCAGACTCAAAGGAACATAGGCTCAATGGTTCCCCTTGTTTGTCAGTAGAAACTTTGGTCTCTCCTAGCAGAAATTTACAATAGAGCAAAACCTAGATACATAAGGCTATATAGTATGTTGGTAAATCTAAGGACCTCCAGGATATAGAAACAAAAGCCATATAATGAGTGATTGTTGTTCTTAATGTACTATGTTATCTCTCATCTCTTTTGCTGTCCCTTGGTTATCTCATATTGTTACAGTATTTTACCTTGTTATCTGATATATTATATATATATGTTTATTTGGTTATTTGAAATCGGGTAGGGAAGGGGGGAAAACAAGATGAGGGGCAGGGGTGAGGGGAGGGAATGGGGACCAAAACATGAGAAAGCATATCAATGTTTGTGAAGTAATGTACTTTCTATCTGTCTAATGTAATTGCTGCCCTTCTATTAATTACAATAAAAATATATGAAAAAGAAACATATATAATTAATAGTTTTTGGACAAACCTTACCTACAACATGGACACAAGTCAGTAAGTAGTTAAATAACTGACCAAGGGAGAAGCAAAAGTCTCTTGAATCTATCTGCAGTGATTTTCAGAATATTTTTAGTGTGCACATGTAAAATGTTACCACATCAATGCATTAGAAAGTTTCCCAGGTAAGTTTATTCAGAAGCAAGTAAAAATAAAAATCTAAATGAGTCCAAGAGAATTTATTCAGTAAAACATACCTCCTTTTACTATTGTTTCCATTTACTCATAGACAAAAATTCACAAAATTGTGAATCTAAAACTATCCAGGAAAAGATGAGGAAAGGCTACTACAGTTTTCTGTGTGAAAAAATCCTTTGTAACAATATTACTGTCTGTGAGTGATGGCTTCAAATTTTAAACTACAAAAACCATCCTTGAGCAGAAAATTGTAAATTCAGTTAGTATAGTATATAACCTCCATACATTTAGTGTCTTTCCAAAATTTTCCTTTTTGCTTCAGTATAACCTTGTTTTTCTAAGGTCAGGGATCCATCAATGGCTCTTTCTCTCCCTCCAACATCAGAATGATTTATTCTTATTTTTTGTGGAAGTAACATATTCATCACCATCATCCACTCTGGATTGTTGTCTTATACTTTAGCCATCAACAAACTTAAAATCATACCATTAGAGATTTGTTACATGGAAGGTGATGTAAAAATTAAATTATCTGAATAATAAAATTTGTTAATTCTAAAGTATAAACACTTTTCCATATATTTTTATTGTAATTAATGGAAGAGTTACATTATAATCGCCAGATGGAAGGTGTATTACTTCACATACATTGATACCCTTTCTCATGTCTTGGTCCTTGTTTCCCATCCCCCACCCTGCCCCTCATCTTGTTTTTCCCCCTTCCCTATCTGATTTCAAATAACCAAGTATGCACATATCTAATATATCAGATAACAAGGTGAAATAAAGTATAAACACTTTAAAGAATTTTAGACTCATTATCCAGGAAACGATTTTCCCATGACGTGCAAATACCTCCCTCTCATTCTGTCTCTTCCCCTTCTCTATATGCACATATACATAAACTTTGTATTCTACATATCAGTTTACATACTACACATACATGAGAACATGTGTCAATAGTTTTAGATGATACAATCTTTGAAAGATGAGATACCTCAAAGTTATCTTGGGGTGTCAAAGATGACTGAGGTCATTTTGTTCAGGTCAGTGTTAAGGATTAAAAATAACAAGATTTGGGCTGGGAGTTTGGCCTAGTGGTAGAGTGCTTTCCTAGCATGCACCAAGACCTGGGTTTGATTCCTCAGTACCACATATATAGAAAAAGCCAGAAATGGTGCTGTGGCTCAAGTGGCAGAATGCTAGTCTTGAGGAAAAATCCCCAGGACAGTGCTCAGGCCCTGAGTTCAAGCCCCAGGACTGGCAAAAACAAAACAAAACAAAACAAAAACATACAAAAAACAAGATTTAGGCAATTTCAAATTATTTTTGAGACTTACTTTTTGTTAAAATATATTCAATTATTCTGCACTTTCTAAATGGGTTGAACTTTAAAAACTTGTTTGGTGAGTAGCTATTTACAAAATAGTATACCACTTTTACCTACAATTATTAAGTCTCCTATGATGCACAGATACTTTGAGCCTCCTCTGAAGTGTTACTGTAACTGTTTCAAGAATTGAAGTTGAAGTCTAACATTTTTTTAATTACCACAAGGGACTAATACATGTAACCAGCATTTTGGATTAAATTCATGCTGCAATTCAACTTGAGTTTGTAGGTATGCTCAACCTTTCCCTCTAATTTCCTCATTCTCAAGTCCCTCCACCACCCTGTAACTCTTCATATCTCACAGATATCCTTTCCCTGCCTTAGATGGGGGAGGACTATTCCCATCTCCCTTGGGTTTGTGCCATGGAGGCACGAGCCTCATATGCGGCAGAGCTCTAGAGGGTGAGAGACAAGTGTCAGGTCTATTAACTCCATTATTTTGATGGAGGGTGCCACTTTTCCTCCCCATCAGTGTCAAATACAATTCTCTCCATTTACCTACTGTAGTTGCATCAGACAGACATTATCGTACTCTTTTAGAATTTTTGGCTACTGTAACAGCTTAAGAATGAGCAGTTTCATGTCATTTTTTTTAATTCAGAAAACTACGATAGAAAGATACCTATGTATATTATAGCAAAATAATATCAAAGACACTGTATTGTTATGAATACTATCAATGAACTTCTCAGTTCTCAATCTCTTTCTTTCCTGTGACTATGCTTTCATGTGTGCATTCACATTCATATCTATCTATCTATACAGATAAAAGTGTATGTATATTTAGATCTTACTGTTCCTGGATTTCTTCTTGGTCAAATCTTGTTGTAGAATCAGGTATAATATAACTAAAAGAAGAAAACAAAACACATAGTCAGACATTGCATGATTTTTCTAGAATTTATTTTTAGTCCTTATTAGCTACACTTTAGTTTAGAATTTTGTGGATCTTAAAAAATTCTATTTAAAATAAAAATGTACATGTTAGCAAAGTGAGTTCAATTCTTTACTACTGAACCTACTTTTCAAGTCTAGCAGTATTTTATAACTGAATTAATTTCAATAGTTTATATATATATATATTTATATATTCATCTCTTCTTTCTTCAACAACCCCAAATCAGTCTAGAGTGTTTTGCTCCATTTTCTACAGTTAATCTTGTTGTCTATTTCTAGTTTAATTGCATTGTGTTATGATAAAATTTAAGAATATAATCTTTTCTCATATTTGTTATGGCTACCTTTGTATAATTACCATACAGTAATGTAGAAAGAGAGGGGGGAGGGAGGGAGAGACAGAGAGAGAGGGAAAGGGAGAGGGAGAAAAAAGAGAAAATAAAACCAAATTGCTTTGGAGAAAGCTTCAGCATTTGCCTGGCTGTGACTGTTAAGTGAAACACTCCGTAGATATCCTTCTTAAATATTTTGAGGAAGTATGATTGGGGTCTAACTATGATTTTATGCATAGTGGCAACAGTTGCATGAAATTGGGTGCATTGATCTTTAGGTGCCTTTTTGTTTACAATTGTTATATCTTCTAGATAGACTGAATCCTTTATCAATATCCTCATAATTTTGAAGTTTTCTTTGTCAGATATGAGTACATTTATATTTGCTTAATTTCCACTTATAAGGTTATTCTTTTCTATTCTTTCAGTTTAACTGTGTTTGTCTTTGGTAGTGAGGTATCCTTCTCTCCTTCCTTCCTTCCTTCCATCTCTCCCTCCCTCATCCCCTGCCCTTGCCTTTCCTTCTCTTCCTGTCTGACTCCCTCCCTCCCTCACTCCATCCATCCCTCCCTTCCTTTCCTTTCTTTTTTTCTTTGTTTTTTTTTTTTTTTGTCTTTTAATGTTGGGCACTTTCTCTTAGCTACCACTTGAATGATACTTCTACCTTTTGGAAGTTATGTGGAGATAAGATTCTCACAGACTTCCTGTCAAGGCTGGGTTTGAATCATCATCTTCAGATCTCAGTTTCTCAATTAGTTAAAATTACAGGCATGATCCCAAACCCCAGGCCCTCAGCTGGGCCCCGCCCCTGGGAACAGAGTAGGAAAACTAGCCATCCCCTGGGCTAGCTGAGACCAAAGCGTGCAAATCCATCCTATGGCACACTGTGGGGCCACTGGTTGGGCTGAGAGATAGCTATGCAGTGGCACACAGCCTGTGGGAAAGGGCCGAACACCTATAAATACTGCAAACTCTGACCTAGTCAGTGGCAGAACTAATTTGGCTGAGAACCATATGAATACACAGATTCCCAGAATCACTAGTCCCAAACCAAGTAAAGATTGCCACCTACCGACCACAGAGTGAACCTACAACAGTCTTCGATGCCTCGGAAAGCACAATGATGAATTACGATCAAAGTCCCACACAAAGCCCAAAAGGAAA
Organism: Megascapheus bottae; assembly: GCF_031878675.1. Taxonomy (NCBI): domain Eukaryota; kingdom Metazoa; phylum Chordata; class Mammalia; order Rodentia; family Geomyidae; genus Megascapheus; species Megascapheus bottae. The sequence goes on from NC_143519.1 coordinate 56,113,424, forward strand.
CAAGAGTGAAGGGATGAGAGAAATGTCACCATGCCAAGAAATGACACCTGAAGAGATATGGAACATGACTCTATTCAAGGAGATGATTGTGGACATGACTAAAGAGATTAAAGCAGAATTCCAAAAACAAAAGCAGGAAATTACCAAATTCAAAAGAGAAGTGGAAGAAAAGATTAATACCCTCTCAGCAGACATGATCAGCTCAGTGTCCACAATTCAAGCAAAAATGGATGCATTAAGCAACAGATTGACTGAGATGGAGAATAGAACATCAGGAACGGAAGATAAAACACAAGAGCTAGAACAGAGAATCCTCAGCCTGGAGAAATCAGTCAGAACTCACCAAGAACTCCAGGACCTGGCAGATGCAGCCAAGAAATCTAATCTTTGTATAATAGGGATCGACAAAGGGGCAGAGTACCTTGATAAAGGAATGCAACCCTTATTCACCAAAATTATAGCAGAGAACTTCCCCAACCTTAAAAGGCAAAATACTCACATTATTGAAGGTTTCAGGACTCCAAACAGGCAAGATCTTAGAAGGAACTCATCTAGACACATAATAGTAAAAACACTAGATCCGAATACCAAAGAGCTGATCTTAAATGCTGCAAAAACAAAGAAAGAGCTATACTACAATGGGAAAAAATTAGAATAACTGCAGATCTCTCCATGCAAACCCTAAATGCAAGAAAAGCTTGGAAAAACATCATTCATACTCTGAAGACCAACAGCCTCAAACCCTGACTGTTTTATCCAGCAAAACTAGCATTTACATTTGAGGGTGAAAAAAAGAGTATTTCATTCCAAAGATGAATACATGCATACTAAACCAGCATTAGAAAAAATATTAAATAATCAAGAACAAATTGCAGATCAGTTAGAACCCCCATCAGGAAGCAATTGCCTATAAATCGCTATACACAAAAGGGGAAAAAAGAGAGAGAAACAAACTCAGAAGTAAAATTAAATAATGACAAAGGACACTAACCACTTTTCCATAATTTACCTAAATGTGAACAGGCTGAACAATCCAATCAAAAGACACAGAGCAGCAGATTGGATTAAGAAACAAGACCCATCCATCTGTTGCCTCCAAGAGACCCACATCACTGCCAAAGACAGAAACAAACGTCTAGTGAAAGAATGGAAAAAAATTTTTCCACTCCACCACAACAGGCAAAAAAGCAGGAGTAGCAATCTTAATCTCCAAGAAAATTAGCTTCTCAATAAAAATCAGTACATAAAGATAAAGACGGCCACTACATATTAGTAAAGGGTACAATCCATACCCACAACATTACAGTTATAAATATTTACTCCTCCAACATGAGAGCACCCAAATTCGTCAAGCAAATTCTCTTAGAATTACAGAACAAGATAGACTCAAACACAATCATAGTGGGAGACTTCAATACACCACTCTCACCAAATGACAGATCGACTCAACAAAAGTTAAGCAAAGAACCTACAGAAAACTAAAGTTGGATCCTTCTTTGTCACCCTGCACTAGAATTAACTCCAAATGGATCAAAGACCTCGAGGTAAAAGCTGACACACTGAAAACTTTACAGGAAGGAATAGGAGATACACTAGGCCTCCTTGGCACAGGTCAAAATTTTCTTAATAAGGACCAAGAATCACAACAAATCAGAGAAAGGCTGGATAAGTGGGACTGCATTAAACTGCAGAGCTTCTGTATGGCAAAGGACATAGCTAGTAAATTAATTAGGAAGCCTACAGAGTGGGAGAAGATCTTCACCAACCATACAACGGATAAAGGCCTCATATCTAAAATATATCAACAGCTCAAAAAATTGAATCACTCCAAAACTAATCTCCAAAGTAAGAACGATCCCATTAAAAGATGGGCTAAAGACTTAAAGAGAGTCTTCTCTGAAGAAGAAATAAAATGGCCTATAGACACATGCAGAATTGCTCAATATCTCTGGTCCTAAACAAAATGCAAATCAAAACAACTCTAAACTCAGTACAATAGGAGAAAGAAGTATTGACTTTTACCCCAGATTCTGTCTCCCATTCACACTATGTGTGATCACCTTTCCTGGAATTTGAGTGAGACTTGCTGGTTTGTCAACAAATAGAATAAGGCAGACACAGAATGTCATAAAGGATGTTAAAACTACAACAATAATTATAGTTTCATCTTCAGTTTACTCTGGGTGGAGGATAAGGGGAGGGAGCAGCTGCTCTGAGGTAAAGCAGAAATATGGAGAGGAGTAGGAGAGTGAAATGGCTAAGCGCTCCTAGGCATGCATTGGCTGTAGGATTCATTGACTGACATTAAAACCCCAAGGTAGAACAACCAACATTAAGCTATACCTGATGCTCTAAGCCTTTATCAGCCATTCAACAGACTTGATGGAGCTCCTATCGCAGACCAATAGTGTCTGGATATTGAGAGGATAGAAGTGAGAACTGATGGAAAGACTTGAGAATCGGGACTCTAGATGGATTACAACTGTATTTTACTGAGGATGGATTAGAAGTATCTACCATTTTCTCTCTGAATGAGAAGGATAGCTTCTATAAAATAGTGACAAAATGTTTCCTCAATATTGAAAAAATGACTTTGTATAGCTAATTAAAGAGAATATTAAGAATTAAAAAAAACTTCTTGGGTATCCTAGAAGAGTAACATGCAGTAATCAAGTAAGACAAACTGTAGGAATAAGATGATTCCTTCAATAATAACTGCTTCCTCTCTTCTCTCCGTCCCCTCCTCCCCCTCCTGCTCCTTATTCTTCTCCTGTCTCTACATCATCCATCTTCCCTCTTCTTTTCCCTGTCTCCTTCTCTTTCTTTGCAATAGAGATTGGATCCAGGAACTTGCCCATGCCAGATAACTTAAAGAGCTATTGCATAACTTCTATCTCACATTAAAAGACATCAATGTATTCATATAAAGTACATCATGACAAGACATTAAGAACAGCATCAAGAACAGTATCAGTATCAACACACACACATACACACACACAAAGCATTTTTAATTTCTATCCCACCTTCCAAAGACTGTTTCATTTGGAGGCATTTCTTTCTCTTCAAATGGAAGTATGCTACAAGGATTGAAAGGAAAATAGAAACCATGTCAGTTTGGTTCCAATTATAATTTCTCTACCCCTGAGCTATGATCCAAGTCCTTTTGTGCTTTAGACATGTTTTCAGATAAAGTATTCCTTTTAGGCCTGCATAGGACCTCAGAACACTAGGCTGCCAGAAGTGGGCAAAATGTGGCTGTGAGCCCACAGTCAGGCTCACCAGCTGAAATAAGGGTGTCAATAGCTATGCACCAAGGGGTGACAAATGATGTTATCCCTATTTCTCACTCCACACAGCTGACATTAAAGGCATGTGTGACAAGCAGACCTTTCCTGATAGACATTCCTTTAATTTTACTAGCAGCATGGATGTGTGAATACAGGGTCCTGCATGTCCCAACACACTCTGTGTCACATTTACCACCAGTCCATCCTTGCTATTCTGATTCTTTATGTCCAAGTCTTCAGGTATAAGTGTGTAAATATATATGTGTCTACATGTGTGTACACTCATACATTATACAAATACATACATATCTACATAGATGTGTAAGTAATCGGCACAAATTAATACATCTATACTTTGTGCATATACTTTATGGATATATTTGTATCTTACCTTTCAACTTCATGTGCTGAAGTAAGATCAGGTGATGATTGGCTATACAAACAAAAAAACCCATGCAGTCAGATATCACACATGCTTTCTAGAATTCGCAATCTGGTTCAAATTATTCTGCAGATCATACACTAGTGAATATTCATTTATTCATATTTAAATATGCGCTTGATTTTCTTCTCACCCTTCATTTGTGACATAGGAGGAAACTGTTGTTTCAGATCATGTAAGAAACAGACTTGCTCACAAAATACTGAAAATAAGCATGGCCTGAATTCTGGAAGTGAGTGTGTCAGAGAAAACGCTGATGGGTGCAAGATCCTCTCCTAAAGAGGTAAGAACCACATCACTCAGTGAGCCACCACAAGGGTTTGGGCTTCAACTCACTGAAGGAAAGGAATGCTGCTTAAGCATGAGCTTCATCATAGCAAACCTGCAAGTTCCCAAAGTCACTGTAAGTCACTGTAGACAGAAGAGGGCAAGTTACCACAGACTTATTAATTGATCTGAAAGATAATTGCAGTGTCCTCCCTTCATGTCTTGGGAAATTCTTCGCAGGGACTGTTGGAGCAAGGGGTCCTTCATATGCTCCCATTCACTAGTGCATTTTTATTCCAGGTAAATCAGTGCTTTTGAAACCAGTGAGTCACTCTTCTGTAGAAATGTGCACTATGGGCTGGGAATGGACATACTTGGTCTGGAAAAATAGGAAAACAACCAATTCTTCATGTTGCTGCTTTGCTACTAAACCAAAGTAAAGTGCTAGCCTTCCAGTTTCCCCTCTAACTGCCTGGTGTTTGTTTGTACAAATCCCTTCTACCCTATCTAAGTTTCTGATTCTCCAGTCTTTGTGCCCACTTCTTACGTCCATCATCGTGAATACGTAACTTGCCTAACATAAAGTCAGCCTCAGGCAGGTCAGTTTTCAGTGTGTTAGAGATGTGGCATGGGCACCAGCCTTGCATAATGGTAGAGGTAGACAGAATGACAATGTTATTAACACAAATTCCTGTTAATCCTGCCACTTTTTCCATGGGTATTATGAACTCATTTATATCTCATCTTTCATTACATTGGGGAAACTCTGGATTTCTCTGCTAACACTGTCTTGTTTTACCCTAGGAAATCTAACTTCTACAAATGTACTAAATGTACTACAATTGAAACTTTGAGATTGGAAAAATTATATTAATCAAAGTAAGCCAGATCCAAAGAAGCAGAGGCTACATAGCCTCCTGCATCTGAAGTACTACACTAGGATCAATATGGCTCAATAGTTTTGTGAATATGACCATAACTTTTTCGAAATGAACTCCAAAAGACAATAGATTAAAAATAATTTTAGTATTTACAATAATTTCTTTCTCTTTTTTCTTTTCCTATTCATTTGTTTACTATTATACCACCCTTATATTTCTGTTTGTTTTGTATGTAACCATATCTGATTTGGTGAAGGAAAGGGAAATCACAGAAATATTTGGACTAGGCCGGTAGTTTAGCATAGTAGTAGAGTGCTTGCCCAGCATGCACGAAGACCTGGGTTGAATTCCTCGGTACCACATACATAGAAAAAAGCCGGAAGTGGTGCAGAGGCTCAAGTGGTAGAGCTCTAGCCTTGAGAAAGTGCAAGGACAATGCTCAGGTCCTGATCTCAAGCCCAGGACTGGCAAAAAAAAAATAGTGGGAGAAAGTGTGATCTAACACAGTGACTCTTACCAGATACCATGTTGGGAATGAACTTTATAACTGGGTGGAAGGGATTTGAGATGGGGGACATTGGGGAAAATGAGGAAAGAGGTAACTCTGATGAAAAATAAGTTATTGTGTATGTTACTTATATAACTGTAACACCTCTATATATAAACTTTGCAGTTTCTTTTAAACTTATTAAAATTAGCTATAATTTCTTTTTGTCTCATAAATTTGTTGACCTTAACTTGCATCACAATCAGTTGTTTGGATTCTTGTATATGTGTTCTTCATAAATATGAATCTATATCTATATTGCCGGTTCTGGAGCTTGAACTCAGGGCCTGAACACTGACCTTAGTTTTCTAATTGTAGGCTAGAGCTCTACAATTAGAGCCTCAGCACCACTTCCAGATTTTTTTCTGTGTATGTGGTACTGTGGAATTGAATCAGGGTCCTCGAGCATGCTAGGCAAAAACTCTATCACTAGGCCAAACTCCCAGCCTTAATCTTATATTTTAATGAATATTAGTCCTTCTACAAGTTTCATGACTTTTCAAACTGAATTTCAAAGCAGTGTCAGCATTTTCATTTGACATTATATATTCATCGTTAGTTTCTAGGTTCAAATTCCTTTCAACAATATGACTTTGTAACTCAAATTAGTTGTAATTACATTTCAACTATTAAACCAGCTAACCATTCTACTTTTTCCCAATCCTGGCTTGAACTTACGGCCTAAGCACTGTACTTTAGCCTCTTCAAGGCTAGAGCTCTACCACTTGAGCCACAGCACCACTTCCAGCTTTTTCTCTGTATGTAGTACAAAGGAATTGAACCCAGGACTTTGTGCATGCTAGGCAAGTACTCTACCACTAGGCCATACTCCCTGTAGAACCTTTACACCTTTTTTTGGTCGGCCGTGGAACTTGAACTCCGTGGAACTTGAACTCAGGGTGTGGGCATTGTCCCTGAGCTCTTCAGCACAAGGCTATGACCTTACACCTTGAGCTACATAGCCATTTCCAGTTTTCTGGTGGCTAATTGGAGATAAGAGTCTCAGACTTCAGTGCCTGGGCTGGCTTTGGACAGTGATCCTCAGATCTCAGCCTCCTGAGAACCTAGGATTACAGGGATGAGCCACTGTGCCTGGCATTGAACCTTTTTATTTTTACTGAAAAATATTCACTGTAAAGTTAGATGACTCAAGACTTATGCTGCACTACTCACAATAAAAATCAAAGGGCAGTCAGTGCAATAAGGCAAGAAGCAAGCATAAAGGGGATCCAAATAGGGAACAAGGAAGTAAAACTTCCCCTCTTTGCAGATGACATGATTCTGTATTTAAAGAATCCTGTAGACTCCACTCCCAAGCTTCTTGAGCTGATTCAAAACTTTGGAAGGGTAGTAGGGTATAATATTAATCCTCAAAAATCAACTGCCTTCCTCTACACCAACAGTGAGAGGAATGAGGCAACAATCATGAAAGCAACTCCTTTTGCAATAGCCTCAAAGAAAATAAAGTACCTAGGAATTAACTAAGAATGTAAAGAACCTATTTGGTGAAAACTTTCAAACCCTCAAAAAGGAAATTAAAGCAGAACTAAGGAAATGGAAAAACCTCCCATGCTCCTGGATTGGAAGAATCAACATCATGAAAATGACAATCTTGCCAAGGGCTATCTACAAATTCAATGCAATACCCATCATTACCCCAATGTCATTCTTTAAAGAAATAGAAGAAGCAATCCAAAATTTCATATGGAATAATAAAAGACCCCGTATAGCAAAAACACTTCTAAGCAGAAAGAACAGCGCAGGAGGAATTTCAATACCAAACTTTAGACTCTATTACATAGCTATAATTATCAAAACAGCTTGGTACTGGCACAAGAACAGGCCTGAAGACCAATGGAATAGAACTGAGGACCCAGATATTAAACCACAGACCTATGGCCACCTAATCTTTGACAAGGGAGCCAAAAAAATAGAATGGAAGAAAGACAGCCTCTTCAACAAGTGGTGCTGGCAGAACTGGTTAAGCACCTGCAGAAAACTAAAGTTGGATCCTTCTTTGTCACCCTGCACTAGAATTAACTCCAAATGGATCAAAGACCTCGAGGTAAAAGCTGACACACTGAAAACTTTACAAGAAGGAATAGGAGATACACTAGGCCTCCTTGGCACAGGTCGAAATTTTCTTAACAAAGACCAAGAATCACCTCAAATCAGAGAAAGGCTGGATAAGTGGGACTGCATTAAACTGCAGAGCTTCTGTATGGCAAAGGACATAGCTAGTAAATTAATTAGGAAGCCTACAGAATGGGAGAAGATCTTCACCAACCATACAATGGATAAAGGCCTCATATCTAAAATATATCAACAGCTCAAAAAATTGAATCACCCCAAAACTAATCTCCAAAGTAACAACCATCCCATTAAAAGATGGACCAAAGACTTAAAGAGAGACTTCTCTGAAGAAGAAACAAAAATGGCCTATAGACACATGCAGAAATGCTCAACATCTCTGGTCATAAAAGAAATACAAATCAAAACAACTCTAAGATTCCACCTCACTCCACTTAGAATGACCAGGATCAAGAAAAGTAATAACAGATGCTGGAGGGGATGTGGCCAGGAGGGATCACTACTACACTGTTGATGGGAGTGCAAACTCATTCAACCACTATGGGAAGCAGTATGGCAGTTCCTCAAAAGACTAAACATAGAGCTCCCCTATGACCCAGCAATCTACCCAATTGTCCAGAAACAAGGATATACTAAATCCATTAGCACAACGATGTTCATTGCAGCACTATTTACCATAGCAAAGCTATGGAACCAACCCAGATGTCCCTCAGTTGATGAGTGGATCAACAAGATGTGGTATTTGTACACAATGGAATTCTATGCTGCTGTCAGAAAGAACAACATCACCCCATTTGTTAGGAAATGGAAAGACTTAGAAAAAATCCTATTAAATGAAGTAAGCCAGACTCAAAGGAACATAGGCTCAATGGTTTCCCTCATTTGTCATAATCAGTAGAAACCTTGGGCCTCCTAGCAGAGATTTGCAATAGAGCAAAACCTAGATACATAAAGGCCATATAGTATGATGCTAAATGTAAGGACCTCTAGGATATAGAAACAAAAGCCATATAATGAGTGATTGTTGTCCTTCATGTACTATGTTATCTCTCATCTCTTTTACTGTCCCTTGGTTATCTCATATTGTTACAGTATCTCACTTTGTTATCTGATATATTGGATATATTTGTATTTGGTTATTTGAAATTGGATGGGGAAGGGGGGAAAACAAGATGAGGGGTGGGGATGGGGGGAGGGAAATGGGGACCAAGACATGTGAAAGGGTTATCAATATATGTGAATTAAAGCACCTCCTATCTGGCAAATATAATGTAACCCTTCTATTACTCACAATAAAAATATATGAAAAAAAAGATGAGGTCTGGGGGTGGCGGGAGGGAAATGGGGACCAAGACATGAGAAAGGGTATCAGTGTATGTGAAGTAATGCACCTTCTATCTGGTGAATATAATGTAACCATTCTATTAATTACAATAAAAATATATGAAAAAAATCAAAGGGCAGTGTCTATAGTTGTATTTGTCTTTTCAATCAGCTGCAGTTTGTTGGTACAAATCTAGATTCCTGATTCTTAAATCCCTCATCCACTTCCTTACCTTCCCCTAAAAACCTGTCTTTTCTGCTCAAAGATAGGATCAACACACTACAGTTGTGAGGCAGGAACTCCATCCAAAAAGGAATGACACTTAGGCCATCCACTTCACATGGGTCCAGCACTCTGGTAGAGTAAGAAATACTTCTAGGATCCTTAGTTGCATTGTTTGCTGCTGATGGCTTTTCTGTTTCATGTTCCCTGCTATACACCACTAGCTCCAAATGAAATGACTAAATTTTGATCCCTTTGTATAGCTAATTAAAGAGAATTTTAAAAATAATAATAAAAATACCCACCTTCTCCCTGGGTATCTCTAGCAGAGTCCACATGCAGTAACCAAGAAAGACAAACTCTAAGAATAAGATGATTCCCTCAAGAATAACTGCTTCGACTCTCCCCTCCTTCCCCTCCTCCTCTTCTTGTACATTGTTCTTCTCCTGCCTGTACAGCATTCACATTCTCTTCTTTCCCATTTCCCCTTTTCCCTGTCTCCTTCCCTTTTCTTTGCACTAAAGACTCAATCCAGGAACTTGCCCATGCTATATCCCTCAAGGAGTGGTTACATATCTTTTATTTTGAGATATACAGTGCAATAAATATAGTCTCTTCAATTATTGGTGCTGGGAAAACTGGTGGCCACATGCATAAAGCTAAAAGTTGATTCCAGCCTGTCGCCATGTACGAATATTAACTCACACTGGATCAAAGACATCAATATCTGAAAATGCTGAAACTGCTACACGACAGACATTATGAGACATTAGAACTCATAGGCACATGCAGAAACTTCCTGAACAAAATCCAAGGGTCACAAAGATTGGAGACTGGACAAATGGGACTACCTAAAAATAAAAAGTTTCTGCCTAGGAAAAGACATAGGTATTAAAATAGAAAGACAGCCAAGCAACTAGGAAAGAATATTTACCCACAATACATGAAACAAGAGCTTACTGTCCAACCCCCCCCCCAAACGGAACAAACCATTCACCAAATGAGCAAGGGAGCTAAAGAGAGACTTATCAGAAGAAGAGATAGAAATTGCAAAAAAACATTGAGAAAATACTCATTGTCCATGGTCATAAATGCAAATAAAAATAACCCTGAGATACCATTTTTCCCCAATCAGAATGGCCAATATTTTGAATTCACACAACAACAAATGCTGGCAGGGTTGTGGAGAAAGAGGAGCCCTACTGCACTGCTGGAGGGAATGTAAACTAGTACAACCATTCTGGAAAGCAGTTTAGAGTTTTCTCAAAAAATAAAATATAGACTTGGCCTACAACCCAGCCATACCACTCCTAGGCATCTACCCTGAGCATCATAACCCAGGATATGATAAGGACACCTGCACGGTCATGTTCATCGTGTTCATCGCTACACTGTTCACAGTAGCAAAGCAATGGAAACCACCCAGAGGCCCTGCTACAGATGGATAAAAAATTGTGGTACATATATACCATGGAATTCTACATAGCCACCAGACAGCATAAAATAATGTGTTTGCTGGGAAATAGATAGAACTAGAGCAAATCATATTGAGTGAGATAAGTCAAGACCAAAGGAACAAAAGAGGCACAGTCTCCTTGACATGTGAAATAATATGAGTGATAACTCAATACTCAGGTACTCGAGTTCTTGACATGAATTTGGAGATATAAATATATCTTTACATACATATCAGATATATAGAGAATATATATTCTATAGATATATGTTGATATATTATATAGATCAGTGATTGCATAGAGATTTTTTCTTTCTGTTTTTGATTATTTTATTTTATTTGAATATATAGAGGTTACAGTTATATTCACCAGATAGAAGATGCATTACTTTTCACACATTGTTATTCCTTCTCATGTTTTTGTCACCTTTTCTCTCCCCTCTCCCCTTCTCCACATCTTTTTTTACCTGCTTCCCTTTCCTACTTCAAATAAACAAATAAAGGTATATACAATATGCCAGGTAGCAAAGTCAAATACTGTAACAATATGATATTAACCAAAGGGCAACAAAAGAGAAGAGAAAAAAACATAATACATTAAGAACAATAGTCACTCCTAATTAAGCTCTTGTTTCCATGTCCTGGAGGTCAATTAATTTAGCCTCATCCTATAAGGCCTTATGTATCTAGGGTTTGAGCTACTGCAATCCTCTACTAGGAGAGTCCAAGTTTTGTATGAATTATTACAAACGAGGGAAACCATTGAGCCTATATTCCTTTGGGTCTGGCTTACTTCAGTTAATATGACTTTTTTCCAAGTCTTTTCATTTCTTTACAAATAGGGCAATGTCATTCTGATGGCAGCATAGAATTCCATTGTATATAAGTACCACATCTTCTGATCCAATCATCTACTGAGGGGCATCTGGGTTGGTTCCATAACTATGCTATGGTAAATAGTACTGCAATGAACATCATTGTGCTAGTGCTTTAGTATGTCCTTGTTTCTGGACATTTGGATAAATGCCAAGTAGTAGAATTGCTGGGTGATAGGGAAACTCTCTATGTTTAGTCTTTTGAAAAACCATCATACTAAAGAGATTTTTTTTTCTTGAATATGTGTTTATAGACCATGACATTTGAAATAAATAGTAAAAACTCAGTGTTAAAAAAAAGACATCAAACTATTCGTACAGAAATACATCATGACTAGACATTAAGAACAATATCAGGGGAAACCTGTGTTTACATGGATGCCACTATGAGATAACCAAGGGACAGCAAAGGGGATGAGAGATAACATAGTACATTAAGGACAACAATCACTCATTATATGGCTTTTGTTTCTATATCCTGCCCGTCCTTTCATTTAGCGTCATACTATATGGCCTTATGTATCTAGGTTTTGTTCTATTGTAAATCTCTGCTAGGAGAGACCAAGGTTTCTACTCATTCACAGTACCACTTCTGACACTGCTTTCTGGAATTCACAATCTGGTTCAAATTATTCTGCAGATCACACACTAGTGAATAATCATTTATTCATATATTTAAATATGCTTTTGATTTTTTTCTCACACTTCATTTGTGACATAGGTGGCAACTTTGTTGATTCAGATTATTTACAAAACAGATTTGCTCCCAAAACACTGACAATAAGCAGGACCTGAACTCTGGGAGTGAGGATGATTGCAAGATCCTCTCCTTAAGAGGTGAGAACCACATCACTCAGTGAGCCACCACAAGGGTTTGGGCTTCAACTCACTGAAGGAAAGGAATGCTGCTTAAGCATGACCTTCATCATAGCAAACCTGCAAGTTCCCAAAGTCACTGTAGACGGAAGAGGGCAAGTTACCATAGACTTATTAATTGATCTGAAAGACAACTGCAGTGTCCTCCCTTCGTGTCTTGGGAATTTCTTCGCAGGGACTGCTGGGGCAAGGGGCCCTTCATTGACCCATATGATCAATTCATTGTGGGGTGTGTAACTATCCATATGTGTAAACAGTAAAAGGTTCTATCTACAACTCAACACTGATAGTGCTTAGTACATGCTTATGTCTTATCTTGTCCTGGCAGCTATACCAGATATTATGAAACTTACAAATAATCATTTTAAAGTTAAAGTCAGACACAATATCTGTATAGCATGTAAATTGTTTTTATGTTCTTTACTTAGATGAAAATTTATTATATTGTATTAGATTCTACGGTTTATTTACAGTCTTGAGGTTTGAATTCTGGGAACTGCCCCTGAGGTTTCAGTTCAAGGCTAGTGTTCTACCACTTAAGTCATAATTCCATGTTGGGCACTTTGCTTTTAATTGCAGATAACAGTGACATGGACTTCATAGCCCTGCCTGGCTTTGCACCAAAACACTCACATCTCTGCCTCTTGAGTGGCTAGGATTTCAGGCATCAGTCTACAGTGCCAAGTGTGAAACTTTATACTTCTTTTAGTTGCCAGTCCTGGGGCTTGAGCTCAGAGCCTGGGCACTGCCCTTGTGCTTTTTCAAGGCCAACACTCTACCATGTAAGCCACAGCACAATTTCCCATTTTTTTCTGTATTTTGGTACCAAGGAAATGAATCCAGGACTTTGTGCATGCTAGCCAAGCACTCTACTACTAGGTCACACTACTCCCAGCTGAACCTCTATACTTTTAATGAAAAATATTCACTGTAAAGTTAGATGACTCAAGACTTATGCTGTACTATTGCAATGGAATGAAAGGGCAGTGTCTATGCTTGTATCTGTCTTTTCAATCAGCTGCAGTTTCTAGGTACAAATCCATCTGCATTCCTGATTCATAAATCCCTCAACCACTTCTTCACCTTCCCCTAGGAACCTGTCCTTTCTGCTCAATAACAGGATCAACCCATCACAGATGTGAGGCAGGAACTCCATTCAGTCTACTGAAGGAATGATATTTAGGGCACCCATTTCAAGTGGTTTCAGCAAGCTGGCAGAATAAGAAATACTTCTAGGGTCCTTAGCAGCATTGTTTGCTGCTGAAAACCCTTCTGTTTCATGTTTCCTGCTATATCCCACTAGCTTCATACCTGTACCTATATTAAAGAGAATTTTAAAAACAAAAATAAAAAAACACACCTTCTATCTGGGTATCACTCATCTCTATCTGAGTCCACAAGCAGTAACCAAGAAAGACAAACTCTAAGAATAAGATGATTCCCTCAAGAATAACTGCTTCGACCCTCCCCTCTTTCCCCTCCTCCTCTTCCTGTACATTGTTCTTCTCCTGCCTCTACAAAATCCACATTCTCTTCCTTCCCATTTTTCCCATTTCCTTTCCCTATCTCCTTTTTTTTTGCAAAAAAAAGGAATACAGGAATTTTTTTTTTGCAAAAGAGATTAGATACAGGAATTTACCCAACCAAGATAACTCAAGGAGTTGTTACTTATCATTGATCTCAAACTATTCTACAGAGGTACACCAGGACATGGCAATAAGAATTAAAGGGAAATCTGCATTTATATAGATGCCATTGCAGTGATCTGTGTATCAGCATGCAGGCCCGGGCAGGCGAGCAAGCACACACACAAACACACACAAACCCACATGCACACATATACACAAACCATTTTTAATTTCTAGCCTACCTTTGAGTTATTATTGCACTTGGAGCAAATGCTATCACTTCCACAGGAATGCTAAGGATAGAAGGGAAAACAAAGAAACCATGTCAGTTTGGTCCCAATTAGTTATAAATGCTTTACCCTGAGCTATAGTACAAATCCTTTTGTGCTTTAGACATGTTTTCAGATAAGGTTTTCCTTTTAGGCCTGCATAGGACCTCAGAACACTATCTGATAACTAATGCAGCCAGAAGTGGGCAAAATGTGGCTGTGATCCTACAGTCAGTCTCACCAGCTGAAATGAGGATGTCAATAGCTATTCACCAAGGGGTGACAAATAGATCTTTCCTGATAGACATTCCTTTAATTTTACTAGCAGCATGGATGTGTGAATACAGGGTCCTCCATGTCCCAACACACTCTGTGTCATGTTTACCACCAGTCCATTCTTGCTATTGTGCTTCTTTATGTCCAAGTCTTCAGGCATAAGGGTTAGTGTCTTCAGGCATATTGTATATATGTATACACACATATATACAATCCACATCCACATAAGTGTGTAAGTAATTGTCGTTAAGTGATACACACATATTTCTGTATCTACACTGTCGTATATTTTTATCTTACCTCTCAACTTCATCAGCTGGAGCAACTTCATGTGGAAATGACCTACAGGAATTTTAAAAATGCAGTCAGATACAACATGCTTTCTGGAATTCACATTCTGGTTGAAATTATTCTGTGCATTATACACTCGTGAATATTTCTTTATATGCCCATTCATTCATTCATTCATTCATTTTAGCTATTCCTTTGATTTTCTTCTAACCCTTCATTTGTGACATAGGAGGCAAATTTGCTTTTTCAGATCATTTAAGAGCCATACTTGCTCACAAAACACTGACAATAAGAATGACCTGAACTCTGGGAGTGAGTGGGTCAGAGAAGACGATGGGTGCAAGATCCTCTCCTAAAGAGGTGAGAACCACATCACTCAGTGAGCCACCACAAGGGTTTGGGCTTCAACTCACTGAAGGAAAGGAATGCTGCTTAAGCATGAGCTTCATCATAGCAAACCTGCAAGTTCCCAAAGTCACTGTAAGTCACTGTAGACAGAAGAGGGCAAGTTACCACAGACTTATTAATTGATCTGAAAGATAACTGCAGTGTCCTCCCTTCATGTCTTGAGAAATTTTCACAGTGACTGCTGGGGCAAGGGGCCCTTCATGCGCTCCCACTCACTAGTGCATTTTTATTCCAGGTAAATCAGTGCTTTTGAAACCAGTGAGTCACTCATCCCTAGAAATGTGTACTATGGGTTTGGAATGGACATACTTGGTCTGGAAAAATATAAAAACAACCAATTCTTTATGTTGCTGCTTTGCTACTAAAGTACAATGCTAGCCTTCCGGGTTCCCTCTAACTGCACCATGTTTGTTTGTACAAATCCCTTCTACCCTATCTAATTTTCTGAATAGCCAGTCCTTGTGCACACTTCTTACGTCCATCATCGTGATTACCTAACTTGCCTAACATAAGGTCAGCCTCAGGACGGATCAGTGTTCAGTGGGTTAGAGATGTGGCATGGGCACCAGCCTTGCATAATGGTAGAGGTAGACAGAATGACAATGTTATTAACACAAATTCCTATTAATCCTGCCACTTTTTCCATAGGTATTATAGACTCATTTATATCTCATCTTTCATTACACTGGGGAAACTCTGGATTTCTCTGCTAACACTGTCTTGTTTTACCCTAGGAAATCTAACTTCTACAAATGTACTAAATGTACTACAATTGAAACTTTGAGATTGGAAAAATTGTATTAATCAAAGCCAGCCAGATCCAAAGAAGGAGAAGCTACATGGTCTCCTGCATTTGAAATACCTATACTAGGTCTACTCCATGCCTAGCAGAGAATCAAAATGATGGCTCAATAGGTATGTGATATGTAGTGATGTTTATTGAAATAAAATCTGAAATATGGAAGTTTGTTGTATGAAAAAAGTGTAGTTTCAAATTATTTTCTTTATCTTTCATTGTTTCCTTACTTGTTTGATTCTTTCCTTCCTTCCTTTCTTTTATCTTTAATTTTTTTTTTACCAGTCATGGGCATTGAATTCTGAGTCTGAACACTGATTTGGGCTTTGCTTAAGACTAGGGATCTCCTACTTGAGCCTCAGCACAACTTCCAGCATTTTTCAATGTATGTGGTACTAAGGAATTGAACCCAGGTCTTCATACATACCAGACAACCATTCTACCACAAGGCTAAACTCCTAGCTCCCACATTTAAACCTAAAATTAGACACAATTTTTGTATAGCATGTAAAATAGTAATGAAGATTACTTCTATGATCTCCATTTAGATGAAAATTTACTACATTCTACTGTTTATTTACAATCTTGAGGTTTGAATTTTGGAAACTGTCCCTGAGGTTTCTCTTCAAGACTAGTGTTCTACCATTTGAGTCATAGCTACATGTTGGGCACTTTGCTGGTTAACTGGAGATAAGAGTCACATAGACTTAACAGTCCACGCTGGCTTTGCATCACAGTCCTCACATCTCAGTCTCCTGAGTAGCTAGGATTTCAGGCATCAGTCTGCAGTGCCACTTTATACTTCTTTTAGTTGCCAGTGCTGGGGCTTGAGCTCAGGGCCTAGCCACTGCCATTGTGCTTACTGAAGGCTAACACTCTACCAATTAAGCCACAGCACCATTTCCAGTTTTTTTCTGTGTTGTGGTACCAAGGAAATGAACTCGGGACTTTGTGCATGCCAGCCAAGCACTCTACCAGCAGGCCACATTCCCAGCTGAACCTTTATACTTTTAATGAAAAATATTCACTGTAAAGTGAGATGACTCAAGACTTATGCTGCACTATTCCAATGGAATGAAAGGGCAGTGTCTGTACTTGTATTTTCTCTTCAATCAGTTGCAGTTTGTAGGTACAAATCCATCTAGATTCCTGATTCTTTTTCGATATCATTATTTTCTTTTTAAAAACATATTTTATCAACATTGATGCTTTTAACATAATATTTCAAATGTCATGTTTAACAAACAAGTATTCAAGAAGGGATTCTCTGTGTACAATCACTGGCACATGGATTTTAGAGCAATTAAAATGAAGCTGAGGTTTTGTATGTCATAGATACATATAAAACTATATAACATGCTGTCTATAGAGTATATATCCCATTATTTATAGATTCCTGATCATTATATCCTCATCCACTTCCTAACCTTCCTCTAAAATCCTGTCCTTTCTGCTCAGCAACAAGGACAATAGCCCACAGATCTGAGGCAAGAACTCCATCCAGTCTGCCCCAGAAATGAGACTTAGGGCACCCACTTCTTGTGGTTTCAGCACTCTGGCAGAGTAAGCAATACTTCTAGCATTCTTAGTTGCATTGTTTGCTGCTGAAGGCTCTTCTGTTCATGTTTCCTGTTATACCCCACTAGCTCCAAATGAAAGGATTAAATTTTTATTTCTTTGTATAGCTAATTAAAGGGTATTTAAAAAAATAAAAACTGTCTTTCTCCCTGAGTATCTCTTGCAGAGTCCACATGCAGTAACCAAGAAAGACAAACTCTAAGAATAAGAGGATTCCCTGAAGAGTAACTGTTTCAACTCTCCGCTCCTTCCCCTCCTCCTCCTCCTGTACACTGTTATTCTCTTGACTCCACAGCCTCCACATTCTCTTCTTTCCCATCTTCCCTTTTCTTTTCCATGTCTTCTACTTTTTTTTGTACTGGAGTTTGGATACAGGAACTTACTGACTCTAAATAACTCAAAGACTTGTTACACATCATCTTTCTCAACTAAAAGACATCAAACTATTCATAGATAAATACATCATGCCAAGACAATAAGAAAAGTGTCAAGGGAAATCTATGTTTACATGGATGCCACTGCAGTAACATGTGTGTCTGGTTGCACATATTCACACACAAGCATACACATACACAAAGCATTTCTAATTTCTAGCCTACCTTTTAGTTATTTCATCACTTGGAAGAATGCTTATTACTTCCACAAGTGTGCTAAATGATGGATGGAAAACAGAAGAAACCATGTCAGTTTGGTTCCAATTAGTTATAAATGCTTTACCCTGAGCTATGGTACAAATCCTTTTGTGCTTTAGACATGTTTTCAGATAAGGTCTTCCTTTTAGGCCTGCATAGGACCTCAGAACACTACCTGATAACTTATGCAGCCCGAAGTGGGCAAAATGTGGCTGTGATCCTACAGTCAGTCTCACCAGCTGAAATGTGTGTGTCAACAGCTGTTCACCAAAGGGTGACAAATGATGCTATCCCCACTTCTCACTCCATACAACTGGCATTAAAGACATGTGTGACAAGCAGACCTTTCCTGATAGACATTCCTTTAATTTTACTAGCAGCATGGATGTGTGAATACAGGGTCCCCCATGTCCTAACACACTCTGTGTCACATTTACCATTAGTCCAACCTTGGTACTGTGTTTCTTTATGTCCAAGTCTTCAGGCATAAGGGTAAGGGTCTTCAGGCATATTATATATATATGTATACACATATATATACAATCCACATCTACATAAGTATGTAAGTAATTGTCGTTAAGTGATACACACATATTTCTGTATCCACATTGTCGTATATTTTTATCTTACCTCTCAACTTCATCAGCTGGAGCAACTTCACGTGGAAGTGAGCTACAAGAATTTTAAAAATGCAGTCAGATACCACATGCTTTCTGGAATTCACATTCTGGTTGAAATTATTCTGCACATTATACACTCGATAATATTTATTCACATGCTCATTCATTCAATCATTCATTCATTCAATGTAGCTATGGCTTTTTCTTCTCACCCTTCATTTGTGACATGGGCATTTTTGTTGTTTCTGATCAATTAAGAGCCATACTTGCTCACAAAATACTGACGATAAGAATGACCTGAACTCTGGGAGTGAGTGGGTCAGAGAAGATGATGGGTGCAAGATCCTCTCCTAAAGAGGTGAGAACCACATCACTCAGTGAGCCACCAACAAGGGTTTGGGCTTCAACTCACTGAAGGAAAGGAATGCTGCTTAAGCATGAGCTTCATCATAGCAAACCTGCAAGTTCCCAAAGTCACTGTAGACGGAAGAGGTCAAATTACCACAGACTTATTAATTGATCTGAAAGATAACTGCAGTGTCCTCCCTTCATGTCTTGGGAAATTTTCACAGTGACTGCTGGGGCAAGGGGCCCTTCATGCGCTCCCACTCACTAGTGCATTTTTATTCCAGGTAAATCAGTGCTTTTGAAACCAGTGAGTCACTCATCCCTAGAAGTGTGTACTATGGGTTTGGAATGGACATACTTGGTCTGGAAAAATATGAAAACAACCAATTCTTCATGTTGCTGCTTTGCTACTAAAGTAGAATGCTAGCCTTCCAGTTTCCCCTCTAACTGCCTGGTGTTTGTTTGTACAAATCCCTTCTACCCTATCTAAGTCTCTGAATCTCCAGTCCTTGTGTCCACTTCTTACGTCCATCATCGTGATTACCTAACTTGCCTTAACATAAGGTCAGCCTCAGGCAGGTCAGTTTTCAGTGTGTTAGAGATGTGGCATGGGCACCAGCCTTGCATAATGGTAGAGGTAGACAGAATGACAATGTTATTAACACAAATTCCTGTTAATCCTGCCACTTTTTCCATAGGTATTATGGACTCATTTATATCTCATCTTTCATTACACTGGGGAAACTCTGGATTTCTCTGCTAACACTGTTGTGTTTACCCTAGGAAATCTAACTTCTACAAATGTACTAAATGTACTACAATTGAAACTTTGAGATTGGAAAAATTGTATTAATCAAAGTAAGCCAGATCCAAAGAAGGAGAAGCTACATGGTCTCCTGCATTTGAAATACCTACATTAGGTCTAATCCATGCCCAGCAGAGGATCAATATGGCTCAATAGCTATGTGATTATGATCATATTTATTGAAATAAATCTGAAATATGGAAAGAATGTTTTTGGAAAAAAATTGTAAGGTGTGCAATTATTTCCTTTATCTTTCCTTCCTTGGTTTGTTCGTTCGTTACCTCCTTCCTTCTTGTTTTCTTTAATTTTTTTTAACCATTAATGGCATTTGAATTCAGGGACTGATCATTGTCTTTGGGGTTTCCCTAAGGTACGGCTCTACCATTTGGCCTCAGCACTACTTCTAGCTTTTCCCTATGTATGTGGTACCGATGACTCAAACCCAGTTCTCCAGACATGGTAGGCACACACACTACCACAAGGCCAAACTCCTGTCTCCCACACTTTAAAATGAAACTTAGACACAATTACTGTATAGCATGTAAATCAGTAATGAAGATTATTTATATTTTCTTTACTTAGATGATAATTTATTATACTGTTTACTTTCAATCTTCTGGCTTGAGTTCTGGGAACTGCCCCCAAGGTTTCTCTTCAAAGCTAGTGTTCTACCATTTGAGTCATAGCTCCATGTTGGGCACTTTGCTGGTTAATTGAAGGGAAGAGTCACATAGACGGGGCCGGGAATTTGGCCTAGTTGTTAAAGTGTTTGCCTAGCATGCATGAAGACCCGGGTTCGATTCCTCGATACCACATACATAGAAAAAAAGCCAGAAGTGGTGCTGAGCCTCAAGTGGTAGACTGCTAGGCCTTGAGAAAGTCCAAGGACAGTGCTCAGGCCCTGAGCCCAAGCCCAGGACTGGCAAAAAAAAAAAAAAGAGTCACATAGACTTAACAGTCCATGCTGGCTTTGCACCACAGTCCTCACATCTCAGTCTCCTGAGTAGGTAGGATTTCAGGCATCAGTCTGCAGTGCCAGGTGTGACGGTGTGACACTTTATACTTCTTTTAGTTGCCAGTACTAGGGCTTGAGCTCAGGGCCTAGGCACTGCCATTGTGCTTACGGAAGGCTAACACTCTACCAATTAAGCCACAGCACCATTTCCAGGTTTTTCTGTGTTGTGGTACAAAGGAAATGAACTCGGGACTTTGTGCATGCCAGCCAAGCACTCTACCAGCAGGCCACATTCCCAGCTGAACCGTTATACTTTTAATGAAAAATATTCACTGTAAAGTGAGATGACTCAAGACTTATGCTGCACTATTCCAATGGAATGAAACGGCAGTGTCTGTATTTGTACTTTCTCTTCAATCAGTTGCAGTTTGTAGGTACAAATCCATCTAGATTCCTGATTCTTTTTTGATATCATTATTTTCTTTTTAAAAACGTATTTTATCAACATTGATGCTTTTAACATAATATTTCAAATGTCATGTTTAACAAACAAGTATTCAAGAAGGGATTCTCTGTGTACAATCACTGGCACATGGATTTTAGAGCAATAAAAATGAAGCTGAGGTTTTGTATGTCATAGATACATATAAAACTATATAACATGGTGTCTATAGAGTATATATCCCATCATTTATAGATTCCTGATCATTATATCCTCATCCACTTCCTCACCTTCTCCTAAAATTCTGTCCTTTCTGTTCAGCGACAAGGACAATAGCCCACAGATCTGAAGTAAAAACTCCATCCAGTCTGCTGAAGGAATGAGACTTAGCGCACCCACTTCTTGTGGTTTCAGCCCTCTGGCAGAGTAAGCAATACTTCTAGGATTCTTAGCTGCATTGTTTGCTGCTGAAGGCTCTTCTGTTCATATTTCCTGTTATACCGCACTAGCTCCAAATGAAAGGATTAAATTTTGATTTCTTTGTATAGCTAATTGAAGGGTACTAAAAATAATAATACTCCCTGCGTATCTCTTGCAGAGTCCACATGCAGTAACCAAGAAAGACAAACTCTAAGAATAAGAGGATTCCCTCAAGAGTAACTGCCTTCGACTCTCCCCTTCTTCCCCTCCTCTCCTCCTGTACATTGTTATTCTCTTGACTCCACAGCATCCACATTCTCTTCTTTCCCATCTTCCCTTTTCTTTTCCATGTCTACTTTTTTTTTTTTTGCACTGGAGGTTGGATACAGGAACTTCCCGACCCTAAATAACTCAAGGACTTGTTACCCATCATCTTTCTCAAATTAAAAGACATCAAACTATTCACACAGAAGTACATTTTCATGACAAGACAATAAGAAATGTGTCAAGGGAAATCTGTGTTTATATGGATGCCACTGCAGTACCATGTGTATCTGATTGCACACATCCATACACAAGCATACACATACACATAGCATTTTTAATTTCTAGCCTACCTTTTACTTATTTCCTCATTTGGAGAAACGGTTATCACTTCCAGCAGCGTGCTAAAGATCGAAGTGAAACAGAAGAAACCATGTCAGTTTGGATCCAATTAGTTATAATTGCTTTACCCTGAGCTATGGTACAAATCCTTTTGTGCTTTAGACATGTTTTCAGATAAGGTTTTCCTTATAGGCCTGCATAGGACCTCAGAACACTATCTGATAACTTATGCATCCCGAAGTGGGCAAAATGTGGCTGTGAGCCCACAGTCAGTCTCATCAGCTGAAATGAGGATGTCAATAGCTATTCACCAAGGGGTGACAAATGATGTTATCCCAGTTTCTCACTCCACACAGCTGGAAATAAAGGTATGTGTGACAAGCAGATCTTTCCTGATAGGCATTTCTTTAATTTTACTAGCAGCATGGATGTGTGAACACAGGGTCCTTCATGTCCCAACACACTCTATGTTACATTTACTACCAGTCCAATCTTGCTTGTGTTTCTTTATGTCTAAGTCTTCAGGCATATTATATATATATATATACACACATATATACAATCCACATCTACATAAGTATGTAAGTAATTGTCGTTAAGTGATACACACATATTTCTGTATCTACATTGTCGTATATTTTTATCTTACCTCTCAACTTCATCAGCTGGAGCAACTTCACGTGGAAGTGAGCTACAGGAATTTTAAAAATGCAGTCAGATACCACATGCTTTCTGGAATTCACATTCTGGTTGAAATTATTCTGCACATTATACACTCGATAATATTTATTCATATGCTTATTCAGTCATTTATTCATTTTAGCTTTTGATTTTCTTCACACCCTTCATTTGTGACATAGGCAAATTTGTTATTTCAGATCATGTAAGAGCCATACATGCTCATAAAACATTGACAAAAAGCAGGACCTGAACTCTGGGAGTGAGTGGGTCAGAGAAGATGATGGGTGCAAGATCCTCTCCTAAAGAGGTGAGAACCACATCACTCAGTGAGCCACCAACAAGGGTTTGGGCTTCAACTCACTGAAGGAAAGGAATGCTGCTTAAGCATGAGCTTCATCATAGCAAACCTGCAAGTTCTCAAAGTCACTGTAGACGGAAGAGGTCAAATTACCACAGACTTATTAATTGATCTGAAAGATAACTGCAGTGTCCTCCCTTCATGTCTTGAGAAATTCTTCCCATTGGCTGTTGGGGCAAGGGGCCCTTCATGTGCTCCCACTCGCTAGTGCATTTTTATTCTACGTAAATCAGTGCTTTTGAAACCAGTAAGTCACCCTAGTGTAGAAATGAGTTTTATGGGCTGAGAATGGACATACTTGGTTTTGAAAAATATGAAAATAACCAATTCTTCATGTTGCTGGTTTGCTAATAAACCAAAGTAGAATGCTAGCCTTCTGGTTTCCCCTTCTACCCTATCTAAGTCTCTGATTATCTAGTCCTTGTGCCCACTTCTTAAGTCCATCATCGTGATTACCTAACTCGCCTTAATATAAGGTCAGCCTCAGGTCGGATCAGTGTTCAGTGTGTTAGAAATGTGGCATGGGCACCAGCCTTGCATAATGGTAGAGGTAGACAGAATGACAATGTTATTAACAGAAATTCCTATTAATCCTGCCACTTTTTCCATAGGTATTATGGACTCATTTATATCTCATCTTTCATTACACTGGGGAAACTCTGGATTTCTCTGCTAACACTGTCTTGTTTTACCCTAGGAAATCTAACTTCTACAAATGTACTAAATTACTACAATTGAAACTTTGAGATTGGAAAAATTATATTAATCAAAGTAAGCCAGATCCAAAGAAGCAGAAGCTACATGGTCTCCTGCATTTGAAATACCTACACTAGGTCTACTCCATGCCCAGCAGAGAATCAAAATGGCTCAATAGGTATGTGATTATGATCATATGTAGTGATATTTTTGAACTAAAAGCTGAAATATGGAAATAAGATGTGTTTGGAAAAAATTGTATGGTGTACAATTATTTATTTCCTTTATCTTTCCTTCCTTGGTTCGTTCGTTCGTTACTTCCTTCCTTCTTTTTTCCTTTAATTGTTTTTTTCACCCATTAATGGAATTTGAATTCAGAGCCTGACCACTGACTGTGGGCTTTTCCTAAGGCTAGGGCTCTACCCATTTAAGCCTCAGCACTACTTCCAGCTTTTCTCTATATGTGGTACCTAGGAACCAAACCCAGTTCTTCAGACATGGTAGGCACACACACTACCTCAAGGCCAAACTCCCGTCTCCCACACTTTAAAATGAAAATTAAACAAAATTTCTGTATAGCATGTAAATTAGTAATGAAGATTATTCATATTTTCTTTACTTTGATGAAAATTTATTATATTTTTTACTTTCAGTCTTGAGGTTTGAATTCTGGGAACTGTCCCTGAGGTTTTTGTTCAAGACTAGTGTTCTACCATTTGAGTCATACCTCCATGTTGGGCACTTTGCTGGTTAACTGGAGATAAGAGTCACATAGACTTAACAGTCCACGCTGGCTTTGCATCACAGTCCTCATATCTCAGTCTCCTGAATAGCTAGGATTTCAGGCATCAGTCTGCAGTGCCAGGTGTGACACTTTATACTTCTTTTAGTTGCCAATACTGGGGCTTGAGCTCAGGGCCTAGCCACTGCCATTGTGCTTACTGAAGGCTAACACTCTACCAATTAAGCCACAGTACCATTTCCAGTTTTTTCTGTGTTCTGGTACCAAGGAAATGAACTTGGGACTTTGTGCATGCCAGCCAAGCACTCTACCAGAAGGCCACATTCCCAGCTGAACTTTTATACTTTTAATGAAAAATATTCACTGTAAAGTGAGATGACTCAAGACTTATGCTGCACTATTCCAATGGAATGAAAGGGCAGTGTCTACTTGTATTTTCTCTTCAATCAGTTGCAGTTTGTAGGTACAAATCCATCTCGATTCCTGATTCTTTTTTATACCATTATTTTCTTTTAAAAATATTTTATTAACATTGGTGCTTTTATCATAATATTTCAAATGTCATGTTTAACAAACAAGTATTCAAGAAGGGATTCTCTACATACAATCACTGGCACATAGAATTTAAAGCAATTAAAATGAAGCTGAGGTTTTGTATGTCATAGATACATATAAAACTATATAACATGGTGTCTATAGAGTATATATCCCATCATTTATAGATTCCTGATCATTATATCCCTCAACTTCCTCAACTTCCCCGAAAATTCTGTCCTTTCTGCGCAAAGACAATGACAATAGCCCACAGATCTGAAGTAAAAACTCCATCCAGTGTGCTGAAGGAATGAGACTTAGCGCACCCACTTCTTGTGGTTTCAGCACTCTGGCAGAGTAAGCAATACTTCTAGGATTCTTAGCTACATTGTTTGCTGCTGAAGGCTCTTCTGTTCATGTTTCCTGTTATACCCCACTAGCTCCAAATGAAAGGATTAAATTTTGATTTCTTTGTATAGCTAATTGAAGGGTACTAAAAATAAAAAAACTGTATTTCTCCCTGAGTATCTCTTGCAGAGTCCACATGCAGTAACCAAGAAAGACAAACTCTAAGAATAAGAGGATTCCCTCAAGAGTAACTGCTTCGACTCTCCCCTCCTCTCCTCCTGTACATTGTTATTCTCTTGACTCCACAGCATCCACATTCTCTTCTTTCCCATCTTCCCTTTTCTTTTCCATGTCTACTTTTTTTTTTTGCACTGGAGGTTGGATACAGGAACTTCCCGACCCTAAATAACTCAAGGACTTGTTACCCATCATCTTTCTCAAATTAAAAGACATCAAACTATTCACACAGAAGTACATTTTCAT
The DNA here is from genome assembly GCF_031878675.1 of Megascapheus bottae. Lineage (NCBI taxonomy): Eukaryota > Metazoa > Chordata > Mammalia > Rodentia > Geomyidae > Megascapheus > Megascapheus bottae. Next base: position 56,139,611 of record NC_143519.1, read on the forward strand.
GACAAGACAATAAGAAATGTGTCAAGGGAAATCTGTGTTTATATGGATGCCACTGCAGTACCATGTGTATCTGATTGCACACATCCATACACAAGCATACACATACACATAGCATTTTTAATTTCTAGCCTACCTTTTACTTATTTCCTCATTTGGAGAAACGGTTACCACTTCCAGAAGCGTGCTAAAGATCGAAGTGAAACAGAAGAAACCATGTCAGTTTGGATCCAATTAGTTATAATTGCTTTACCCTGAGCTATGGTACAAATCCTTTTGTGCTTTAGACATGTTTTCAGATAAGGTTTTCCTTATAGGCCTGCATAGGACCTCAGAACACTATCTGATAACTTATGCATCCCGAAGTGGGCAAAATGTGGCTGTGAGCCCACAGTCAGTCTCATCAGCTGAAATGAGGATGTCAATAGCTATTCACCAAGGGGTGACAAATGATGTTATCCCAGTTTCTCACTCCACACAGCTGGAAATAAAGGTATATGTGACAAGCAGATCTTTCCTGATAGGCATTTCTTTAATTTTACTAGCGGCATGGATGTGTGAACACAGGGTCCTTCATGTCCCAACACACTCTATGTTACATTTACTACCAGTCCAATCTTGCTTGTGTTTCTTTATGTCTAGGTCTTCAGGCATATTGTATATATATATATATATATATATATATATATACACACATATATACAATCCACATCTACATAAGTATGTAAGTAATTGTCGTTAAGTGATACACACATATTTCTGTATCTACATTGTCGTATATTTTTATCTTACCTCTCAACTTCATCAGCTGGAGCAACTTCACGTGGAAGTGAGCTACAGGAATTTTAAAAATGCAGTCAGATACCCCATGCTTTCTGGAATTCACATTCTGGTTGAAATTATTCTGCACATTATACACTCGATAATATTTATTCATATGCTTATTCAGTCATTTATTCATTTTAGCTATGCCTTTGATTTTGTTCACACCCTTCATTTGTGACATAGGCAAATTTGTTATTTCAGATCATTTAAGAGCCATACATGCTCACAAAACACTGACAAAAAGCAGGACCTGAACTCTGGGAGTGAGTGGGTCAGAGAAGATGATGGGTGCAAGATCCTCTCCTAAAGAGGTGAGAACCACATCACTCAGTGAGCCACCAACAAGGGTTTGGGCTTCAACTCACTGAAGGAAAGGAATGCTGCTTATGCATGAGCTTCATCATAGCAAACCTGCAAGTTCCCAAAGTCACTGTAGATGATAGAGGTCAAGTTACCACAGACTTATTAATTGATCTGAAAGTTAACTGCAGTGTCCTCCCTTCATGTCTTGGGAAATTTTCACAGTGACTGCTGGGGCAAGGGGCCCTTCATGCGCTCCCACTCACTAGTGCATTTGTATTCCTGGTAAATCAGTGCCTTTGAAACCAGTGAGTCACTCTTCCTTTGAAATGGGTATTATGGGCTGGGAATGGACATACTTGGTTTTGAAAAATATGAAAACATCCAATTCTTTATGTTGCTGGTTTGCTGCTAAACCAAAGTACAATGCTAGCCTTCTGGTTTCCCCTCTAACTGCCTGGTGTTTGTTTGTACAAATCCCTTCTACCCTATCTAATTTTCTGATTCTCCAGTCCTTGTGCCCACTTCTTACGTCCATCATCGTGATTACCTAACTTGCCTTAACATAAGGTCAGCCTCAAATAGGATCAGTTTTCAGTGTGTTAGAGATGTGGCATAGGCACCAGCCTTGCATAATTGTAGAGGTGGACAGAATGACAATGATGTTAACACAAATTTGTATTTATTCTTCTACTTCCCACTATGGGAAGCAGTTCCTCAAAAGATTAAACATAGAGCTCCCCCATGACCCAGTAATTCCACTACTAGGCATTTACCCAATTGTCCAGAAACAAGGACATACTACATCCACTAACACAACGATGTTCATTGCAGCACTATTTACCACAGCAAAGCTATGGAACCAACCCAGATGTCCCTCAGTTGATGAGTGGATCAACAGATGAGGTATTTGTACACAATGGAATTCTACGTGGCTGTCAGAAAGAATGACATTGCCCCATTTGTTAGGAAATTTAAAGACTTAGAAAAAAAATCATATTAAGTGAAGTAAGCCAGACTCAAAGGAACTTAGGCTCAATGGTTTCCCTCATTTGTCATAATCAGTAGAAACCTTGGGCTCTGCTAGCAGAAATTTGCAATAGAGCAAAACCTAGATACATATGGCCACATAGTATGATGCTAAATGAAAGGACCTCCAGGATATAGAAACAAAAGCCATATAACGAGTGATTGTTGCCCTTAATATACTATGTTATCTCTTTTGCTGTCCCTTGGTTATCTCATATTGTTACAGTATTTCACTTTGTTATCTGATATATTGGATATATTTGTAATTGGTTATTTGAAATTGGTTAGGGAAGGGGGGAAACAAGATGAGAGGTGGGGTTGGGGGGAAGGAAATGGGGACCAAGACATGAGAAAGAGTATCAATGTATGTGAATTAATGCACCTTCTATCTGGCAAATATAATGTAACCCTTCTATTAATTACAATAAAAATATATGAAAAAAAAGTGTAGCTCAAGGGTAGTATGTGAGCATGAAATCAGAAAAAACACAAGGCTCTCGATTTAAATTGGGATGCCAGTGCATGCGCCCACGCACACACACCCACTAATATTTATCATTTGGAATGTGATTTTATTAGGAAACACAGTCACTACATATTAAAGGGGTTTCAAATATGTCGTAGTGCCAGGGATCATATGGTTTTTCAAAACAAACAATATCCTTATACTAGACATACTCAGAAACCTTGGAATCAGACTCACAAAAAAATAGCATTAAAAGTAAAGAAAAAAATGCCACATATAAAATAAGGGAGACCCAGAGGAGTTCACATTGTGGAACTGTCAACAAAGAGCAAAATAGGGAAAAGAAAAATGGAAAGATTCTTTACAGTCCTGAAAAAGAGCCAGCCCCCAGGCACTTTGAAATGAAACTTCTATCCTCTAGGGATAGTATGAAAGAAATTATTAGTGTATGAGCTACTTTGGCTTGTGATGATCTGTTACTAAAATCATGGAAAATGTATACTATCTACATGTCAAAGAACTGTCCATGCTCCAGGTTTGGCAGACATATTGCTGTCAAAATGCAATACTGCCCAAGCAATCTACAATGTTAATGAATTACCAATGAAAACCACAACATCATTCTTCACTGAGATAAGAAAACAATCCAAACATTCATACAAAACCAGAAAACGTCTCAAATTGGAAAAGCATTCCCCAACCGAAAAAGTAGCGCTGGAAGTATGCCAATATCAAACTCTGAATTCTACAGAACTATAGTAATGAAAATAGCTTGGTAATGGCACAAAACATACCTTAGGACAAATGGAACAGAATAGAAACCCTAGCGAAAAAACGGACAGACCTATCTATCTATTATTTGATAAGGGAGCCAAAAACAGAAGATGGAAGACAGTCTCTTCAACAAATTGTGCTGGGAAAACTGGCTATTCATATGCAGAAAACTCAAACTGGTTGCATAGGTATCACTTTGTACCAGTATCAATCAAAATTGATTAAAGCCCTGAAAGCATAAAACTATTATAGGAAGGAGGGAAGAGGTTTTACGGTTTCTTGGAACAGCCAGGTACTTTCTGAGTAAAGACCCGAAGCACACGAAGCACAGTAAATTTAAAAATAAAAGACTTCAGAAATGAAATTAAAGCTAATAAAAAGTTTCTGCATGGCAAAGGGCATAGCTAACAAGCTAAATGGCAGCCTTTACAAAATGGAACAACTTTCTACAAAATGGGAAAAAATTCTTTCTAGTTATATATCAGACAATGGTTAGTATCCAGACAATTATAGAGAGCTTTAAAAAAATTTAACCCTCTCAGGCAATGGTAACATACCTGTAATCCTAGCTACTCAGAAGATCGGAAGATCACAGTCTGAAGCCAGGAATGTCTGTGAGATGCTTATCTCCAATTAGCTCCCAAAAAAGCTTCAAGTGGAGCTGTGGTACTAGCAGCTTTGAGCAAAAATTCTCAGGGACAACTCCCTGGCATTGAATTCAAGCACCAATACCAGAAAACAAACAAAAAACCAAAAAAACTCCCCCTTTAAAGCCCTCATCACCACAACCTGGGACACCACAACAGGATACCACAGCTGAAGAAATGAGAAAAGACAGAGAGAGAAAGAGGTGGGGAGAGAAAGAGTGAGAAATAGACAGACAGAGAGAACAGAGACACAGAGACAGACACAGAAGACAAACAAGAGACAGAGAGAGCAGGGACCATGGGCTTCAGTGCTCACTCGCTTATGAACTCAGTTCCCATAAGCAAACTTATTTATTAGATTTAGTACAGGAAGAGTTACTATGGGTACATGAAGAAAATAACACATCTATACTGTTATTTCAATCAAGAGTTTGTGTGAATAACTGGCTCCTTTATTGTTTTGAGAGTAAAGACTGCAACTTAGGCATAATTCAAATAGATTTCAAGGTCTATCTCTACTACCAGTTCTCAGAGTTCCAACCTTGTTTCCAGTGCTCCCTATACCTAATACACCATGTAAATTTGTTTAACCACTGTTGAAAGAAATATAGAGATTCCTCAAAAAAAGAAAAAACAAAATCACACAATTCCACTCCTGGGTGTTTATGCAAAAGATTACAAAATAGGAAAGTAAAGCCATCAGCACAACCATGTTCACTGAAGTACCATTCATCACAGCCAAGGTATGGAACCAAACCAGATGCCCCTCAATGGACCAATGGATCAAGAAAATATGGTATGGGACTGGGAATGTTGCTTAGTGGTAGTGTGCTTGCCTAGCATGCATGAAGTTCTGGTTCCTATTCCTTAGTACCATATTTAAAAAAAGAGAGAAAAAGCGAGAGAGAGAGGAGAGAGGAGAGAGGAGAGAGGAGAGAGGAGAGAGGAGAGAGGAGAGAGGAGAGAGAGAGAGAGAGAGAGAGAGAGAGAGAGAGAGAGAGAGAGAGAGAGAGAGAGAGAGAGAGAGAGAGGGAGGGAGGGAGGGAGGGAGGGAGGGAGGGAGGGAGGGAGGGAGAGAGAGAGAGCGTAGCGCCCAAAGTGCTGGTTCAAGTGGTAGAGTGCTAGCCTTGGGCAAAAGCAGCTCAGGAGCTGGGTATGGTGGTCACGCTTATAATCAAGCCATCCCTGGCATTAAAGTCCGTGAAACTCATCTCCAATTAGCCACTAGAAAACCAGAAGTGGCACTGTGGATCCAGGGGTAGGGTGTAGCCTTGAGCTTAAGAGCTCAGGGACAATACCCAGGCCCTGGGGTAGGGCTGTAGCCTTGAGCTCTTTGGGGAGAGTACCCTGGCCCAGAGTTCAAGCCCCACAACTGGCCAAAAAAAAAAAAAAAAAGCAGCTCAGGGTCAGTGCCCAGGTCTTGAGATCAAGTCCTAACACTGATTTAAAAATGTGGTATATCAGTCTGTGTACTATCCATGCCACATGTGTAACAATTATGCCAAAAGACATCCAGCTAGCACACCACATACGTCGAGACTGTGCTTAAGAATCTACTAAGATGGGAAACATTTCATTCTCAAAGGTTTCACCCCCTTTCCTTATTATCAGTAGTTCTGAATGTTAGAATTTTTTCCCCATGGGGTCAAAAAGTACCTAAGTATATGATTGCCAATGGAAAAATAGGAGACAGAAATCAGTGGCAGTTTTTTCATTTTCTTTTGTGCGTGAATTTTTAACTTAACTGTGGGTATATAAAACATTAATGCAAGTCAACATGTTTTTGTGAAAATTTCAGCACTTTAACTTCATAACAATTGTAAATAAATCTGTCAAATTTTCTGGACAATGCCAGCATTTGGATTTTTTAAATAAATAAATTTTTTATTGATGGCAAAAATGTAGTATATACACAATTTGTCATTTATTTATGATAAAGAATGATATTCCATCACTTGCAAAGAAATGGAGAATATTATGTTAAGTGAATGAAGTCAGGTCCAGAGAGACAAAGGTTACATGTTTACCCTTATATGTGGAAGTTAGAATTTTCAGTGGTATGCAAGTGTACACAAATTAACCGAAAAATGATAGATTCAGGTTAGAACTCAAACAATATAACTTCTTAGAAAGAAATCATAGTTCAATAAAAGGAACACTAGGAAAATTGTCTTGGAAAGGCATCGAGAAGGGCTAAGGCAAATAAAGAAAAGGGGGTGTGGGGCCAGGAGTTTGGTCTAGTGGTTAAAGTGCTTGCCTAGCATGCACGAAGACCCGGGTTCGATTCCTTGGTACCACATACATAGACAAAAAGCCGGAAATGGTGCTGAGGCTCAAGTGGTAGAGCTCTAGCCTTGAGAAAGTCCAAGGACAGTGCTCAGGCCCTGAGCTCAAGCCCAGGACTGGCCAAAAAAAAAAGGGGGGGGTGTGTGATCAAAAATTCAATGTGTATCCTACAAAATTAAGAAAAGTGAGGGAAGGGATGGGTTGGAAGGGATAGGTGAGAATGTTGAAAAGGTCGGTGACATTGATCGAGACACATTGTATATTCATGAACTGCCTTGTTAGATGGCAACTCCTGTATACAACTACTTAAAGAAAACAACAAAAAAAGAGAAATATGAGGAAGAGAGAAGAATAAGGGAGAAGGGCTAATGAGGGAAGAGGAGAAGGAAGAAAAGGAAGAGGGAGGGAGAAGGGGAAGGGAGAGAGGGAGGGAGGGAGGACCTACACTTTATTCAGTTGCAGTTTGTAGGTATATCTCTCTATAACCTATCTAGATTTTTGATTCTCAAGTCCTGCACTGGCTCCTCACTTTAACCATTAAAGCTGTCTTTATTGGTTTCAGATACTGCCAAGAAACTGAGGTAGGAGCTCCATCTAGTATGCTAAAGGGACTGGACTTGGGCACCTACCTCACATGGTGGCAGCACACGTGAAGGTGAGTAATGCCTTCTGGACACTGGACTCTTCATTATCTTTTATTGGAGGCTCCTCTGCTCATTGCCCACTCCTCCTTCAGGCTCTAAATAGGATCCTCTCTTTCCTCAGCCACTCTAATCGAATTCCATACACACTAACTAGCAGTAATACAAACTCCAGGAAAAGGAAACTCCCTCTATCAGTCCTTAACACTTTTCTACTTCACGTTAAAAGACAAAGAACATTCTATACTGAAGCTCATAGGACAAGACACTAGAAACATTCCTGTAGAAAATATGCCATAGCTCACTTTATATGCTGTATGATATAAATATGTGCATACACATATAATACATGAAATATATGAATTCTTCCTGTTAAGTCTTACATGACATTGGTGGATCCACCTGAGTGTTCTATTTTTAACTTATTTGGGATACTGCTAAAATATTAAAAGATACATGGCGCGGTACCAAATGACTTCTTAGGTTCAGTTTTTCATACTTGGTTGGCCCTTTAAAAATTCATATGTAAATGTTACGGGTAACTGACATTTCCTTTGATAGACTGCTTTATAAGTGTGTCATAAATATTTCAGTCCTACCGAAACATAATGACTCAAGATGTGAACAGAGTGTCTTACTACTGAGCCTGATTCAGTACAGCTTCCGTTTGTTGATTCACTCTAGTCCCATTTAATGCAAGCTTCCAAAGTCCCTCCCTTCCTCCTTCCTTTAACCTATCGTTGTTGTCTTTCCTACTGGAGAGTCCTGGTGGATATGGGGCTGAGTCAGGACTCCATCTAGCATGATGCTGTTTTGAGGATTTTGGCATCTACTTACCTTAGAAACAGAGCTATGGGTCAGTGGGGGAGACATCCAGCTTTCATTACTTACTTTCTTTTTTACTGAGCACTTCCCATTTCTACTTTCTCCTTGTTCCAAGCAGGATTCCATCCTCTCTGGAACCAAAATCTGTGAACGTCTCTCATACAAGTCTTAAAATTCTCTAGAAATTTTATGGCTACTTATTTAAGGTCACAAGTACAAAAAAATATTCTCTCATGAGCTGTCTTTAGTTTCTCCCTTATGAACTGTACTTAGCTCCAAAGCTAATAGTCTTTGGTGCTCAATGGGTTTTACAATTCATATTAGTTAACTTACGTTGCTTCATTTTCTGATGCATTGACGGACGTACTAACAACTCTGCTACAAAATAAAAAATACAAAACCACAGTCAGACATTTTGGAAGGCAATGAGATTCTTTGTCCTATAAGATTTTAGGATGCACACCAGAAGGAATTAATACAATGATAAAGAAACAGCTTCAGAGCACAGAATTAGGACCTCCTGAAACAATCTCAGATGGATACACACATCTAGGTTGTGAGTGTGCTGTACCCATTTTGTGTATCATTCAGGCTACCCTGGAATCGATTTGATAATTAAACATGGGGTAAGTTAGAAGTGAAGAGATGGTTTCAGGCAATCTTTCATGAAGAAAAAGAAAGAAAACATTACAACAAATACTCTAATACCATGACTAGTTCCCCGTGAGTCTTCTGTAAGGAAGAAACAGTTAAGTAGGTCAACCATGGTAAGATTTGGTATGCATTAAGATGGTGCCCTTTTGAGGGTTCAAGCCCTCAAAAAATTGTGAAAACTGAGGTTATTCGGATGATTTTTTCTTCCCTATGATTTCATTTTTTTTTTTGCCAGTCCTGGTGCTTTAACTCAGGGCCTGAGCACTGTCTTTGGGCTTTTTCAAGGCTACAGCTCTACCACTTGAGCCACAGCACTACTATTGGCTTTTTCTATGTATGTGGTACCGAGGAATCAAACCTGAGTCTTCATGTATGCCAGGCAAGCAATCTACCACTAGGCTAAACTCCTGGGCCTTACCTTACTAAGTTGATTGGGACACAGACACTATTTTCTCCATAAGACATGAATACGTAGGTTGTTTCCAGGACCAGTGAGAATAGTGAAGCGTTCTACACTTAGTTATGCATAATTCTTAGGTTTTTTTTTTTTGGTAGGCAGGAATGGCCACAGTGAAAGTTTGTGGTAAATACAAGTACTTACATCTTCCTAATCAAGTTCAAAATTAAAATTTGTCTCAGACAAAATCTATACCACAGCCAAGTACTGATGGCTCACACCAGTAATCCTAGCTGCTCAGGAGGCTGAGATCTGAGAATGGACGTTCAAAGCCAACCCAAGTAGGAAGGAAGTCTGTGGGTTTTTTTCTTTTTTTTAAATTTTAATTGTCAGGGTGATGTATGGAGGGGTTGCAGATACATTTGTAAGGTGATGAGTATATTGCTGCTTGAACATTATTACCCCTTCCCATGTTTTTCTCCTACTTCCTCTCTTCCATGCCCCTTCCAGGTTGTAAAGTTCATTTCTAATATATTGTCTTGTGAATATTGCTGTTGCATTGCATGGGATTTTTATCTCCAATAAATTGTTTTTTTAAAAAATGATGCAAGTGGAACTGCGGTTCCAGTCGTAGAGTGCTAGGCTTGAGCAAAAAGCAGCTGGAGGAGGGGGGCTGGGAGTTTGGCCTAGTGGTGGAGTGCTTGCCTAGCACATACGTAGAAAAAAGCCTGAAGTGGTGCTGTAGCTCAAGTGGTAAGGCTCTTGCCTTGAGAAAGCCCAAGAACAGTGCTCAGGCCTTAGGACTGGCAAAAAATACTGAACTTATTTTTAATGTCATAAGACATATGAATGGATAGAAATTTGTATCTGTCATAAATCAGTCAAATGGTACAAAAGATTATGGGGCCAGGAGTTTGTCCTAGTGGTAGTGTTTGCTTGGCATGCACAAAAACCAGGGTTGGATTCCTCAGTACCACATATATAGAAAAAGCCAGAAGTAGTGCTGTGGCTCAAGTGGTAGAGCTCTAGCCTTGAGAAAGCCCAAGTGCTCAAGCCCTGAGTTCAAGCCCCAGGACCGGGGGGGGGGGGGTAGCAGCTTGGGGGACAGTGCCATCACCCTAAGTTGAAACACAGGACCAGCACACACACACACACACACACACACAATCTCTACCACATGTAAGCACTTATTTAACAAAACATTTGGTAGCCAAAAGACACAAATAGTTCATAAGTTTCTGACAGCTCCATGTCCTTTTCTGTGTGCAAATATCACCATTCATTTCTAATATATTCCCAGTATTCCAGAGCCAGGGGCTGAAGACAGCATCCCATAGGGATCAACATTCTAATGTTGTTCCAAGAAAACACACCACAGACCTTATTCCAATTCTTATATTCTATTTACACAGTGTGAGCTACCTTTAAAATACCTTGCGTAAGTCACAGATCTTCATCTTTCTTTCCTTTGGGTTTTGGTTGTTGTTTTGTTTCTGGTGCCAGTACTTGGGCCTCAACTCAGCATCTGGGCATATAAGGCTAGCACTTGATCATTTGATGAACAGATTTACTTCTAGGTCTTTTGGTTGTTAATGGGAGACAAAAATCTATGGACTTACCTGCCCAGGCTGGCTTAAAACCACAATCCTGAGATCTCAGCCTCCTGAGTAGTGAGGATTGCAAGCATGAGCCATCGGTACCCAGCTACATTTTCATAATCTAACATGCATAGTGCTGATTTATAAGACACTAATATCACTAATAAAAATCTACTCTAACCTTCACTGTGGTAACAGAGTGTGTGTCTGGTGTTAATGGAATAACTGAAGCCCTGTGTGACTATGTTAAATAACATTTCTGTACATTTCTAAAAAGGTATAGGTGAATTCCTGACAAGCCTGTGGTTTTTGTTCAAAATTAGCACATTTGGGTCGCATGACTTACTTAGCAGGTCTTCTGTGCATCAAACAATGGCACAACGAAGTCCAGATAGATCTTAACATCCTATTATCAATCAAGTAACTCACAATCAAAGAATCCTAAGAAAAGGAAAGCACAGAAGAATTTTATATTCATTGTTTTTGAACAGATTTAGTATCCCTGAAATTAGGGGGAAGGCAACACACACAAAGTTTTTAAGCAGTGCCAGCATTTCCAAATCTTTAGCCCACAAAATTATGAGATATATAATTCTTTAGATTTTTTAGTCAATTCCATGAGACATTTATTCCGCATTTGCTTTTCATATTTTAGTTCCATGGAGAGAGAAAAAGCTTTTTGAATCTTCCAAAAAATATTGAGTTTAGCTGAAGTAAAAGGCACTTTACAGAAAATCCAATTGCTACACAGGAATTACAAAGTTAAATAAAACCAGTTTTAAGCTACTTTTATATCATGACACTTTAGGACTTTTCTATCTTGAAACATTGTGTAGTATGAGTCAAAAGCATTAGAGAGAAAGTGCTCTGTTCCTCAGCATGTCACAGAGTGAATGTGTGTTATACAAGACAAGAGGTAGTAAGCAGGCAATAAAAACACACTGCCCAGCTAGGTGCTGGTGGCTCACACTTTTAAATCCAGCCACTCAGGAACTCTGGTTCAAAGCAAGCCAAGACATAAAACTCCAATTAAGCAGGAAAAAAAAAAGCTAAAAGTGGAGGTGTGGCTCAAATGGTAAAGCACTAGTCAACTGGAAAAAACTATGTAAGCATTTGAGGCCCTCACCTTTCATGTTTTTGAACATGTGAAGTATTGTGAAGCCAACATTCTGCCTATACTAGAAAAATAAAGTGCTGTAACTACAGATTATTTCAGACACAGTTCAGTCATTCACAGATCATCACTCCAGTTTATTTCTTTCTTGAAAAAAAGTTCATTTTGTTGTTATAATGCTTATATTACTGTATGTGTTCTGGTTATCGGAAGAAGAACAACTCATTGTTGAGTGTCTTAATACAGTAACAACAGCATAACAGAATAGTCATTCTGCCTCAAGGAATTTAATTAGGTAGCCAAATTGTTCTTTGTCAGTGACCCATCCTACTAATTGTGACAGTGTACATTTTCTTTTTTTTTTTTGACAGTTCCACATTTTATTTACACTTTAAGACTACCTTTAATCTCAAAATCACATATCCATACACTTAGTTCCTTTTTGTGGATTTAAACATAAATGCATGGTTTATTAAACGAAGACTGTAAACAAATATTTGTCATGTCTGTAACACACAGGAACAGCTTTTAACAGAAATTCATCGACCCCCCCCAACATCTTTTTATTATAAATACAGGTATCAAAACAATCCTGAACATATTTTTGATACTATACTAGTAGTCAGCACCCACACTGTTTCAAAAATTAACACAATTTGTGACAATATTCACTGTACCTGCTACTTTAACCAATTTCAACTGCAGCTTTTTCACTAAGTAAGATGGATAAAGCATGCCACTTCGGTTTTTCCTTCTGGAGGTTTTATGTGTCAGAAGCACAATCATTTTCCACTGCCATTTGACTCTTCTTGACATGCTTTCACCTTGAAAACCTGAGTTCTAATTCGAGTACTCCAGGTTCATATTTAAATGACAGTGCCTTAACAAGAGAAATAAAAATTCTGTTTCACTTTTCCTCCTGTTACCTGAAAACATAATGGGTGTACATATATTAAATATATTCTTACAAGTGTCCATGTCATGTTTACCAGCTGATATTCTCTTAATGTGTAGGTATTTTGCATTGTGATATTTAATCAAGACATTAATATGAGTAGAAGGTTGTTGATTTAAGACAAATTTAAGATTCACTAAAATTAATTGTTGTATGTCCTTCAGGTGGCTGTGGACATCATTAGATGTCTTAGCTCTTGAAGTACAAATTTGATGCTATATGAATTTTGCCATTTTGCTAACACTGGTATGCTCCGTGCATCCACCATTCCACTGGAATTGTTTATTCCATTCATATTAATTTCTGTTACAAATCTAACTGATGGAGGAGCCTCTGGATATTTAGGTCCACATTCTACTTTTAAGCTATATATTCTGTTTTCATAATTTGTCCTTGGTGGCCCAATAATCATGCCTGTCCACCTTGTGTCATATCTTCATCATCTTCAAGGCCCCAGCTAACTGTACCATCGCCTACTCCTTTTTGTCCTTCTTCAAGTTCTTCCAATAAGCGAAAATTACGAGGAACTTTAACTCCTGTGGAGACCGCCATCTTCTCCTGCAGCCCCAGTGTACATTTTCAATAAACGTATTTCTTTAAAAAAAAAAAAGGAGTTTGAGGCCCTCAATTAAAACCGTACTAGCCCTCCCTGCCCCAAATTGTACTAGAAGTTCCTAAGCTCTTGCCAAAAAGGAGAAAAATAAAAAGTAGGAAAATACTACTTGTAAAATTATATATAGGCCAAAATACTGATTCTGACTTCTGGACCTAGAGCAGACACTTGTAAATTCCATCCCATCCAGCCATAAAGTTCATGTACAATGGAAGTAGAATTCTCAAAGTTCTCAGTCTAGCACCTGGGGCCTCACAGATGTGAACCAGAAGAGGCAAAGCAGAACAGAAGTCCATGGCTTCTGCTGTGGTTGCTGGTTGCTGTGGTTCAGGGGGTAGGGGAGTGGGGGGTAAGGGGCAGCAGAAAATGATTAGGCAAAAGGACTCAGACTGTCTCACATCTTTCAACTTACATACAACTAAACATAAAAGAGGATCTAACTCTATTCCATATCTAGATGGCAGCTGATTCTCCTGTTGCCTTTCAGGTTGAACTTGTTGGGGGAGGAGGGAGATGTTAGTTTTCACTATTTTTTAATTTCTAATTCCCCCTATCCAAGCTTGTTAAGATGAATCACCCAATTCCCTGCAAGTAACAGGGTAGCACTACTTGGCCCTACATGTTCTCATACTCAGGGTATGTGGGCCCTGGGAGGTCCCAGGAAAATCTTCCACTCAACATCTGCAGAAATCCTGACTACTCAGGAGCTGAGATCTGAAGACTGGGGTTCAAGAAAGTCCATAGGACTCTAATCTCCTATTGTAGGACACCAATCCACCAATCCACCAAGAAACTCAAGTGGTAGAGCACTAGCCTTGAGCAAAAGCAGCTAAAGAACACGTGCCCAGGGTTGAGTTGAAATGCCAGTACTGACAAACCCACACAAAAGTACTTCCCTCAGCTGACCCCACAAAACCCAGCCAACCCTCTCTTGTCCACATCCCCTCCCTTAGCCCTCTTTCCTCCACATCCCACCCCACAAATTCTCCCTCAGAAAAGTCCTTCATTTTATTTTAATTCTTTTGGTAAAGATTAAAAGACAACAGTAAGAAAGGCTACCCTTGCTCAGACCCTCACCCCATGATCTTTACCTGTTAGCTATCCAACAGATAATATGAGAATAAGAACTTCATTCCCACAGTAACCTCAAACAGAAGTCATCAGCATGATGTCACTGAAGGAAGAATGGAATGTAGAATGTACCTTGCTTCACAGTACAGAGAATTAAAGGCACAGGCTCCTTAAAGACTGGGGGCTAAAAGTGGGGAGGATGTGCCAAGGCCAAAGACCCAAGCGTAATAATTTCAGCACATAACAGCCCATTTTTTTCTCTCTTGTATCTAATGGAGGGAATTTTTCTGTTAACTTATGAGACTATGAGATCTCTGAAACAAAAGGCTTTACTTTACTAAGCTGATACATGTGTTAGCTAGAGTTGGTACTGGAACAAACTCCCAACAAAGAACATGACATGTAACAGGAAAATTCCCCACCTGATTAACAGAAATAGGGTATTAAATAGAGTAAATTCAGTAATAATAATAATAATTTTTTTTGTCGGTTGTGGGGCTTCAACTCTGGGCTTGGGCGCTGTCCCTGAGCTCTTCAGCTCAAGGCTAATGCTCAACGAGCCAGAGCACCACTTCTGGTTTTCTAGTGGTTAATTGGAGATAAGAACCTCACAGACTTTGATTCCCACACTGGTTTGAACCTCAATCCTCAGATCTCAGCTTTCTAAGTACCTAGGTTTACAGGTGGGAGCCACAGGCACCTGGCTGAATAATAAAATTTTACATGGAACATATATTAGCTACAAATAAAAGGAAAAGGACAATGTAAAGTGGAGATAGTCTTGAAGAGGATGATGGTCCACAGAGAAATTTGCTACTACTTGGTTGGTTCTAAAGGAAGACACAAAGTTCTTTGTGACTAATCTGCAGGACAAAGGGAAAGAAATTGAAGCACATGTCTTTCTTGCTTTAGTTTAAAGCTGCTTTTGAACTCCACTTCTCTCCTCCTCTTCTTCTCTCCTTTCTCCTCTTTTCATCCTATGGCCAACAATAAGTTAGGATTTCTTAGAATTATCCTGTAGTATGTATTCTGATGGTCCTTTGCCTTTCCCTACAGGTTAGACATAATGAGTAGGGGACTGAATGTTTTCTGACCAGTATCAAATTTGGCTCAAATAGGCAAGAGGGACAGAGATGTCTTGGGGAAATATTTTTCATGACTTTTTATTTTGTCAGTCCAGGGGCTTGAACTCAGGGCCTACGTGCCATCCCTGGGCTCTTTTGCTCGAGGCTAATGCTCTACCACTTGAGCCACAGCTCCACTTTTTTGGGGAATTTTTTTTTTTATTACTGAAGCTATCATTTCACAGAATTGGGACGAAACTGGGCTAGCGGTGGCTGAAACTTAGAATCCTATCTACTTGGAATGCACAGGAGGAGATTGTAAATCAAAGTCATCTCGGGAATAAAAGCTTATGAAACTCCATCTCAACTAATCACTGAGTAAAATGTTACACACCTGTTGTCCTAGCTATCAGGGACACCCGGCTGGGGTCAGTGGTCATCTATCATACTTAGCAATGTGAGGAAGCATAAATAGAAGGATTATGTAAAGTAAAGGTAGGGGCTGGGAGTTTGGCCTAGTGGTAGAGTGCTTGCCTAGCATGCACGAAGACCCAGGTTCGATTCCTCAGTACTACATATATAGAAAAAAGGCAGAAATGGTGCTGTGGCCCAGTGGTAGAGCTCTAGCCTTGAGAAAGTCCAAGGATAGTACTCAGGCCCTGTGCTCAAGCCCAGGACTGGCAAAAAAAAAAAAAGCAAAGGTGGGCCAGGTACAAAGCAAGCCATGCCCAACCCCAAATGAAGAAAAGAAACAATTGTAAACTAACTTTATACTCCTTATTTATTGTTGAATAAATGAAAGATAAAAATAAATGCCAAATGAAATAAAACTTTTAAAATGTATTAGAAATGACTTGGTGGTGATTTCCATATAAAAATTAGCATAAAAATAATAATTATTTTTTGCTAGTCTTGGGGCTTGAACTAGGACCTGAGCACTGTCTTTGAGCTTTCTCAAAGCTAGAGTTCTACCACTTGAGCCACAGCACCACCTTCAACTTTTCCTCTGTATGTGGTACCAAGGAATAAAACCCAGGGCATATGCTTGCTAGGCAAGTACTTTACCACTAGACCATACTCCCAGCCCCTAAAAGCAGATTATTATCCCCAAGAATCCACAACTCAATAATTGGGCAAATAAACCAGACAGACATACATTTTAAAAGAAGTACAAGCAAGAGGAAATGTACAAATCCCTTGCCAATGAGGAAATACAAATCAAAGCACTGAGACTTTTTACAATCTTCAGTCAAAATGGCTATCACCAAGACCAAAATCAACAGCAAATACTTAGGATGCACCGTCCATAGGAATGTAAATGGGTAAAAGTGCTAAGGAAATCAATATGTAGATTCCTCAAAAAATATAGACCTACTACACAATCCAGTCTAATACTTAATACAAGGTATAAGAGGCACCTGCAAATCTCCATTCTCTGTAGCATTATTTACAATAGCCAAGATATGGAAACAGATGCCCTAGAAACTGTTGAATAGATTGAGAAATGTGGTATATGTACACAATGAAGTATTATTCAGCCATAAAGATGAATGAAGCTAGATTGTTTTCAGCCCAGGTTCAGAAAAACAAGTCACATATTTTCTCTCATATGTGGAAAAATACATATGAAAATAGACACGATAATACACACAAACATGTAACAGTTTTTGTCACTGAGGCTGTTTTGTGAGATTAAAAGAGGAAAGGAAAAAAGGATGTTTGAAAGGTACTATAATATACTGTATCTGTGAATGAAAATGGCATAATAAAGCTCACTGAAAAAAAAACTGTTGAATAATAAGGGGTAGAGAGAATGGGGAAAGGGAGAATAAGCAAGGGCAGTCAGTTTGATTAAAGGACATCATATGCTGTCGGGAGCAAGAGTGGAATCAAACTGTACTTTGATTTGCATCAGATAATTGCTTGATTGTCTTATTGTTTTTTGGCCTTCTCTTGTTCTATTGATCTGAGATTTACCATATGAATGTAACCCCCAACAGTTCCCTGATTAACCATCTGGATGTAACACCTGGGAGTGCCCTGGTCTGGGGAGGGGATATAAGCTTTGAGTTGAGAATAAACGAGGAGCGGCAGTTTTTGCCTGGGCTGCAGACCTCCCGGACCCGATGTGTTTGTCTCTCTTCTAATTTTTCCAGTCCCTGCCCCCTATTTCAGGAACCCCAATTTGCTGCCGGTAGGCCCCGGCATCTGGCGCCCGAACAGGGACCCTGAAAATCTGGGACGACGGTGGAGGACCCCGCTGTGGTGAGTAACACATCGTAGGACTATTAAGAGAGGATCTTAAGAGAGTGTATAGTCAGGAGTAAAAATTATGGGTCAAGTTAATAGCCATAGGTCATTTGTACCGATTTTAACAGACCTACTTGAAGCCCACGGAACGTGGGTGGGAAAAGGGGTGCTTCAGAGCTTCCTACAGTTTGTCGAGGAGGCATGCCCGAGGTCTATAGAGGAGGAATTCCAAAAAGCCTGGCAGCGGATAGGAAAAAGAATTCAAGAATATTATAATGTATATGGCCCTGAAAAGACCCCAGTAGAGGCTATTGATGTATGGAATCTAGTAAATGAATGCATAGATCCTCAACATGAGAATGCTGAACTTAATCTTGAATTAAGGAAAATTTATGAGTTAAAGGACCCTTCTGAAAAACCTAAGGCTGAGCCATATGCAGCAGCCCAAGAGAGTCTGAGTGAGATCTTGAAAAGGGAACAACAACCAGTAGATATTGAGTATCAGAATTCAGGTTTGAATATCAAGGAGAAAAGTTATGATGAGTCAATGGAGGGCCGGATGGCTACGGTGGAGAGGAAGTTAGAAGAAATGCTACATGTTCTATCGAAAATGGTGATGGAGCAGAGAGCCCCCCCAGAAGTAGGAAAGAAAGATGACCCTCAGGCCACTATGATGTCTGATTCTAAACCTTACCCCTCACACCCACCGCCTCCGGCTGCAGCCTTACGGCCTCAATCCCTTTTTCAACCTTTAGGCAAGCCTAAAAGCCCTAGCAACAAGTCCCTTTTAACAGGCACCACAACCAGGCACAGTGCATCGCAATTAAACCTGACTCAGGCTGCTAGAGAGAGGGAAGATATTTCAGGGCCTCGATGCTTCCCTAGTTTAGTTGATCATGATGAACAAGTATACCATCAACCTGTTCCTGTTAAACTATTACAGGATTTAAAAAGTGCCTGCTCCCAATATGGGCCAACTGCCCCTTTTACTCAAGTAATATTGGAGGCCGCGTGTGCTGGTATTGCATGCCCAAATGACTGGAAGCGGCTTGCCAGAGCATGCCTTAGTGCAGGAGAGTACTTATTATGGGAGACAGAGTTCACTGCACAGTGTCGGGCTAAAATTGAAACAAATGGGTCTAAGAACCTGCCTTACACTGTTGATCAGTTGTTAGGAGAGGGAACCTATAAAAACACCGAAGATCAATTGGGTTATGCAAAGGAGGCCTATTTACAAATAAATGCTGCGGCGAGAGAGGCTTGGAAAAGGTTACGCAATTCCAATCGTACAAAAAATCTAGTAGAAGTTAAACAGGGACCGAATGAACCTTATCTAGAATTTTTGTCTCGATTAATGGAGATTGCAGACCGCCTAGTACAAGATGAGAATGCAAGGAAGATTATAGTTAGACACATAGCCTATGAAAATGCCAACGCCGCCTGTCAGGCTGCTATCAGACCCCATAGGAACAAGGGAGGAATCACGGATTTTATTTCACTGTGTGCTGATATTGGACCCTCCCATGTGCAAGGCCTTACTTTAGCCGCCGCTCCTCAAGGAAAGACTGTTACTGAATTTCTAAAATATAGAGGTCAGCGGCATTCTCGGGATGCTAGACCCCCAGGGCGTTGCTTTTCTTGTGGACAAATAGGACATTGGATGACGCAATGCCCACGCCAGGCCAGGTTAAAGAGAGAAAAATCACCTGGCACATGTCCACACTGTGGTAAAGGGAAGCACTGGGCTAAAGATTGCAAGTCAGCAACAGGCCCGTTTTCGGGAAACTGGAGAAGGGGCCAGCCCCTGGCCCCGCAAAACCATGGGGCAGTCCCTCCCTCTTCTCGGCCACAAGTGCATCTTCTAACAACCCCCCAAGATCAGTCTCCAGCCTCCTCCGTGCCACCCCAGGCAGTGCAGGATTGGACCTCTGTTCCTCCACCTGCTCAGTATTGACCCCAGAGATGGGGACACAAGCTCTCCCCACGGGGGTCTTCGGCCCCCTTCCCCTGGGAGTGGCTGGATTGCTGTTAGGGCGAAGTAGCTCAGCCCTTAAAGGGATACAGATTACACCTGGCAAAATTGACCAGGATTTTACTGGAGAAATCAAAGTTATGGCCTCTGCCCCGAAACACGTGGTATCAATCCCAGCCGGTCAAAAATAGCACAACTAATACTTGTGCCTTTACCTCCCGGGGAGACTGCTAATTCCCCATGTGGACAGAGAGGATTTAGATCTTCTGATATCTATTGGGTACAAAGCATAAAACAAGAGAGGCCTGAGATGACTATATTTATACAAGAAAAGCCCTTTAAAGGAATATTAGACACTGGAGCAGATGTGTCTGTGATATCTAAAAAACACTGGCCAGCCCAATGGCCCCTGACAACCTCTATGACTTCCCTACAGGGGGTTGGGCAAGCAACTGACCCACAGCAGAGCAGTGCGATCCTTGTTTGGAGAGATGAGGAAGGGCACTCTGGTCATTTTCAGCCATTTGTCCTGGATCATCTGCCAATTAATTTATGGGGTCGTGATATCATGGAAAAAATGGGAGTGTATATGTTTAGTCCTAGTGCTGCGGTCACTAAGCAGTTACTTGATCAAGGCCTCCTCCCCTTTAGGGGACTAGGCCGAGCAGCACAGGGGGAGCTAGAGCCACTCCAACCCCAGTCTCACCCTACGAGACAAGGATTAGGGTATCCCTTAACGGGAGCTGTCGTTTGCCCTCCCCCTCATGCTGATCCCATAAATTGGCTCTCTGAACAACCGGTATGGGTCGAACAGTGGCCTCTTTCACTAGAAAAGATCATTGCAGTACAGCAGCTGGTACAGGAACAGCTGGACTTGGGACATGTGGCCCCTTCTAACTCTCCATGGAATTCTCCAATTTTTGTTATAAAGAAAAAGTCAGGTAAATGGAGGCTGTTACAGGATTTGAGAAAAGTGAACGCGTCAATGGAACTGATGGGGGCCCTACAGCCTGGCTTGCCTTCACCCATGGCAATCCCAAAGGATACTTATAAGATTATTATAGATTTGAAGGATTGTTTCTATACTATACCCCTGGCACCTCAAGACTGTAAGCGCTTTGCCTCCAGCGTCCCCTCTGTTAATTTTAAAGAACCCATGAAGCGATATCACTGGCTTGTGCTTCCACAGGGCATGGCAAATAGCCCAACTTTATGTCAAAGTTTTGTAGCTAGAGCCATTTCTTCCACTCATGAAAAATTTTCTTCTGTTTATATTGTTCATTATATGGATGACATCTTGTTGGCTTGTTCTGACCCTATCGTCGTACGACAAGCCTTTGGACAACTAAAGCAAGATCTGAGCCTCTTTGGCCTTGTAATAGCAGCTGAAAAGGTTCAGGAACACCCCCCTTTTACATATCTAGGCCATATATTGGGCCCACACTATTTTAAAAGCCAAAAAATACAATTAAAAACTTCACACTTAAGAACTCTTCATGATTTTCAGCAATTCTTAGGAGATATAAATTGGCTACGGCCTTATCTAAAGCTCTCCACAGGAGAGTTAAAACCCTTCTTTGATCTCTTAAAAGGAGATACCAACCCTACATCCTTGCGCGAATTAAATCCTGACGCCAGGAGGGCCATCCAAATTGTAGAAAAGGCAATTTCCCAGCAACAAGTGACCTATTGTGACTATTCTAAACCATGGGGAGTTTACATTTTAGCTACTTCTCACTCCCCAACTGCTGTATTGTGGCAGGATGGCCCACTTTTATGGCTTTATCTACCATCAACACCCGGCAAAGTGCTGACCCCCTACTACGAATTGGTAGCTAATCTGATACATATGTGCCGAGTGGATTCCCGTAAATATTTAGGTCAGGAACCTCATTTTATCTGTGTCCCATATAATTTACAACAACAAGATTGGCTATTCGCCCATTGCGATCCTTGGGCCATTGCTTGGGCCAATTATACGGGAAAAATTTTGCATCACTACCCGTCTAACAAACTTCTCCAATTTGCTGCGTATCATACGTTTCTATTTCCTTCCATACTACAGGCCTCGCCTTTATCTTCTGCCGCTTTGGTATTTACAGATGGATCCTCAAATGGAACGGCTGCTTTGACCATTAATGGGAAAACTCAATCTTGGGTTACAGGTTTTTCCTCTGCCCAAGAGGTGGAATTGGAGGCTGTTTTACAAGCACTCGTCCTGTTACAAGACGAGCCCTTTAACTTATACTCAGACAGTCAATATGTAATTCGTGCTCTTCAAGTCATAGAAACTGTTCCCTTTATTGGAACTACTAACTCCAATATCCAGACCCAATTTCGCCAAGTACAAACTTTGCTTTGTTCTCGCAACCACCCCTGTTTTTTTGGCTTCGTTCGAGCTCACACTAATCTTCCTGGCCCTTTAAGTGAGGGCAATGCGGTTACTGACTCTGCCACCAGAGTTTACTTAACTCAGGTTGAACTTGCTAAGCAGTCACATGCCATCCATCATCAAAACAGCCGAGCCTTGCGCCGACAGTTTAAATTATCTAGAGAAGCAGCACGACAAATAGTTAAGACTTGCTCCAACTGTGTCCCTTTTTCACCAGCCCCCCATTTAGGTATAAATCCACGAGGACTGCTTTCTAATCACATTTGGCAGATGGATGTCACACATGTTCCATCATTTGGCCAATTAAAATATGTTCATGTTACTGTAGATACTTATTCTAATTTTATCTTGGCCACCCCCCTTGCTGGGGAAGCCACTAAACATTGTATTTCTCACTGCATTCGATGCTTTGCTGTGATGGGGATTCCCTCGCAAATAAAAACAGATAATGGCCCTGGCTATGCAGGCCAAGCATTTCAATCCTTCTGCCATTCCTATAATATCACTCATATTACAGGCATTCCTTACAATCCTCAAGGTCAAGGCATCGTGGAGAGAGCTAATGGATTATTAAAACATCAAATTGCTAAAATACAGAAAGGAGAGTCGTATCCCGCTACCCCTGTGAATATACTTAATCATGCTTTATTTGTTTTAAATTTTTTGAATTTGGATTCAAA
Source organism: Megascapheus bottae (assembly GCF_031878675.1). Lineage (NCBI taxonomy): Eukaryota > Metazoa > Chordata > Mammalia > Rodentia > Geomyidae > Megascapheus > Megascapheus bottae. The sequence goes on from NC_143519.1 coordinate 56,162,161, forward strand.
TAATTTATCTGCTGCTCAGCGACTCTGGGAAAAAAGAGAGCAGCGTGCTTTTGCCTTAGTAAAGTGGAAGGATCCCCTAACTGGTGCTTGGCATGGACCCGATCCTGTTCTAACCTGGGGTCGAGGGCATGTATGTGTTTTTTCACAAGGAGAAAATGACGCCCGCTGGCTGCCTGAACACTGCGTTCGGATAGTGGAGAGTGACAGTGGCCATCCAAGCAGCGACTCACTGGGCCTACACCCCCAACCCTCCAGTGATGCATCCTGCGACCTGGGAAGGACCTGAGTTATTTGTGCATGTCAAGTGGGACTGCTACTGATCCACTTGTTCCACACATTCATATGAGCTGTGTTTCTCCTCCTTTTACTATTATGTAGGGACCTTTTAACATATTCATTGACTCTACACAATTTAATATGTGACATTATTTTGTCTTTACCATCCCTCTTCTTAATAACCTTTTTTGTAAAAGATGCCCAGGTGAAAAGCAAAGGCCTCCAGAGGTAAGTAGAAGTCGGCCGACCCCCTGTATGTCTGTGTTTTATTTTATTTTATTTTTGTTTGTTTGTTTGAAAAGGTGCACTGTGGGCCTAAAACAGAGGCCTGGGTGGTCAAGGGACGCCTTGACCCCCCCTCCCCTTCTGAGTTTCTTGTCAATAACAAGGCATACCTGAGAGTCCCACCAGCAAGACATGTCTAAATCTAAAAATAACTGTTTGGTGAAAACATTCATTTGAGCTCATGTTTTTTATGTTAAGTGTATCTGATTGAGTCCAAATTTCTTGTTATATGTCAATGTCTGATTCTGTTTAAAAGTCTGTGCTTCTCTGTCTTGTTCGTGTTACATAGTTTTCCTTGGGTATTTTGTTTTGTTTTGTTTTGTCCAGTTTTGTCTTTAAAACTGGTACCAGTTCTAAATATGGATCCTTATGGTTTTTCTGCGTGTACACAAGCACATCCTTGGTATCTTTTTGAATATTTCTGGGAAGTAAAAAGTTTTTCGCTCCACTCGGGCCTGATATGGCCCCTCCCAATTGGCTGCAGCTGAGGTGAGCAGAGGCCAGACAAAGCAGCTGCAGTCTTCGTCTAGTTTCCTTTTTCCTACAACCTGCTGAAGTGACAGTCTAGAGACAGTTGGTGGCAGGACACAAACTTCAGTCTTTAATTTTAGCTAGTCGCTTTGTTAAAAAGCTTTGTTTTAAAACTTGGTTGTCACCCACAAGAATAAGATTAGCAAAAAACCTTCATGATACTAAAATTTTCCGGAAAATGAACGGCCGATATTAATTTTGCGCGCTTTAAGATCTTTGAGTATGAATGTGTGTGCGAATGGGTGTGAGTGAACATGTTCAAGGTTAAATTGTCAGCATGCTGTATAAAACAATGGTTGAGCTCATTTGAAACACAAAGGGAATTGGGTAAATCTAAGTCTGAACTTCAAAAAAAAATTAGTAGGTTTGAATGTTTCCTATATCTCAAAGGTTTATTGCATTGTCTTAAGAAAAGCTGGTAAATATTTTTCTAGATCCTGAAATCTGCATTTTATTGCAAGGCATACAGCTGTTTACATTGTAAACATTGTATCCTGTTTAGCACAGAGGTGTTAGGGAATTTGGGATTTATTACTTTAAGTTAAAGTTTGGAAACATGTATTAGAGATTTCAATGTAAAATTGTTCATTAACGTCAGAAACTTTGCCTGTCTGTCTTTTCTTGCAAACTGAAACTAGAAATCTGATGGTAAAGTGTGGATAATGTGATTAGTATTTTAAAGGAATGTTTAAAGGTTTATCTCCATGCAATTGGGTGTATTTTAAAAAAGGGAAGGAAACTAAGTCCAGACTTAGGCTTTTGGTGCACTGATGTCTATAGTTCTTGCATTAGGGAAAAACTGTTATTTGAGTTTAAACTGTTGTTGGAGTTTTAGACAGCAATCTAAACTGCAAAAGAGCCCCTTTTTTCTAAAAGGCAAGAGGAGTGCCTTGGGCCCTAGGGGGCCTGAGGACAGAAGGAGTTCTTTGTGCCCTTAAAGGTTTTTCAATTGCAAATAAAGGCTAAGGTGTGAATTGTTTAAGCCAGTATCAGTAAAGTTATTAAGAACATTGGAAATGGGTCTCTAAACAATATTTGAAAGTGAAGTTGTCTTAAATGTTTAAAGAAAGAGAAAAAAGGAAAATTAGGACTACCAAAATGATTGCTTAATTGCTATTTAGCCTGCTCTTATAAAGTCTCCTTATAGCAATTTCCAGCTGGCCCATGGAGAAGGACAGCAATCCTTATTCAGATGTAACTTTGGCTCTTACCAAGTTCCAGGTAAGATCATGCTTAGAGACTATTTCTGAGTTGACCACCTTGTTGCTTCTAATTGGAGTAACTTGGCCTTTTGTAGGACTCATTGATCTGAAAGCTGCAGTTTCCAGCCAGCTCGGGCAAAGCAAGGTCCCTGTGAGACTGTGGTGTCTAATCTGCCAGCAGAATGCTGAGGCAGAGTTGCTTTGGAGCTCAAAGTGGCAGAGTGCTAGCCTTGAGCTGGAGAGCTGAGGGACAGGACCCAGACCCCGAGTTCAAGTCCAGCAACCAAGCAAGTGAAATGCCCATGGGATGTTTACCCCTGTGTGGAGAGACACTACTGGGACAATGAAGTATCCAGATGCAGAAAGCCTCTGCGTGGATGGCAGAGATGGTGTCAGATCCTAGAGTCACTCGTGCTTGGCCATTCAATATTAATCAGAGCCGGGAGGTCATAGAATAGTTTGTAAGCATGCCTTACTAGTGCCCGTGCCTTTCATAACTGGGCAGGAACTTGTCAATCTTCTGTGATAGTGGGTAGTTTAAAGTCCTAATTGAGCGAAATTTTTATTTATTTATTTATTTATTTTTGACACCAGCCACAAATTCAGGAAAAGTTTGTGGATCTGAGGCTTGTGTCTTTATTAATCTGTTTAGATCTGACAACTGAAGCATTGTTAAGGTTGCAGAAATTTAGTTCCCCAGACAATCAAGAAAAAGCCTTTGCAAATGGGTGCTATGTAAGCTACACTATTGTAGCCAAAGATGGTTTGTGCAGTTGTTTAATGTTAAATATGATCTCCAGTTTGGAGCAAATTATTATTCCTGATATCTAATCCTTGCAATCCCTGATAAAACAGGCTAGGCTTCTTAAGGTCCCTGGTCAAGCACAGAGACAACGCCCTTGAGTCAGCTTGAAGAAGTCACAGAAGCTGAATCTCCGCCCATCAATCCCCTTTAGATGAAGGGACCAGTCATTTTTGGAAAGTGAGACAGGATAATTAGAGATATTAGAGATAGTGGAAAGAATAGAAATTGCACTTGTGTTTCTTTTAAAATAAAAATGGGGGATATGTCAGGAGCAAGAGTGGAATCAAACTGTACTTTGATTTGCATCAGATAATTGCTTGATTGTCTTATTGTTTTTTGGCCTTCTCTTGTTCTATTGATCTGAGATTTACCATATGAATGTAACCCCCAACAGTTCCCTGATTAACCATCTGGATGTAACACCTGGGAGTGCCCTGGTCTGGGGAGGGGATATAAGCTTTGAGTTGAGAATAAACGAGGAGCGGCAGTTTTTGCCTGGGCTGCAGACCTCCCGGACCCGATGTGTTTGTCTCTCTTCTAATTTTTCCAGTCCCTGCCCCCTATTTCAGGAACCCCAATTTGCTGCCGGTAAGCCCCGGCAATATGCGTGTGTGTAATACCCTGGTGAGGTATGGAAGTTCTAAAAAAAAAAACCTAAGAATAGTATAACTTAGGACACATCAATACTGCCTTTAGGCATATATCTGAAGGAGTCTAATCAGTATATAGGAAAAACAACAACTGCATACCCATGTTTGTTTACAAGAGACAAATGGCAGAATCAGCTTAAGAGCTGATGACTGATAGGTAAAAGAATTACAGAGCATATATACCACGGAATATTATTCAGTCATAAAAATTATTTAAATCATGTCATTTACAATAAAGTAGATGGGACTGGAGAGCATCATGTTGAATGAGACAAGCCAAGTTCAAGGAGCCAAATATCATGCTATCATCTGTGCAATCTGGACTTTAAAGGCATATATACACATATGTATATGTATGTATATATACACAGAACTTATGGGACTGTTTTGGAAAATAAAAATGGGTAGAGGGAGAGTAGAAGAGAGACTTAATTTCCATATGGAGTTATGGATTTACATTGTCTCATAATATGTTCCGTTCTCAGATACTGGCATGTGTCTCTGTGCCTAGAATCCAAGTAGCACAAAGAAGGCAATATGTAATTTTAGAACCAAGACAACCTTTTTTACAGATTGAGTTGAGATTGCATAATGAGCAATAATGAGACAAATGAGCAAGTAAGGAGGAGTGAGAATGGGCACTGGTGGGTTATGAACAAATTCCTCTAGCTATCCAGATCTGAGGGTCACAGTTTGAAGCCAGCCCAGTCAGAAAAGTCTGTGTGATTCTTTTCTCCAATTAACCAGCAAAAAGCCAGAAGTGGAGCTGAGGTTAAGTGTTGGAGTGTTTGCCTTGAGTAAAAAAGCCAAGTGAGAGCAAAGCTCCACTACTGACTTACACACACATTTACACACACACACACACTGGGGTTTTAGTGTTTGCTTTTGAGAAACCCATTTTGTACATCTGATCTTTCTCTCTCTAATTCTCTCTTTCTCTCTCTCTCTCTCACTCCCTCCCTCTCCTTCTTTCTCTTCCCCCCCTCCCCACCTCTCTCCCTGTAGCTTGAGAGTAACCAGTAAAAGCAGAGTCAGGGCTGTGTGATACCACCAGGCCCAGCTTCTGCATTTCCAGCTGTGGTCACATCAGATCTGTGTGTGACAACCTGGAGCCAGGCAAGCAGGATTTGTGCTGCTCACCACCCCCAGACTACAATTCAGTGCTCTTGTACTCCTCACCTCCAGCCTATCACTTGACACAAGCACCTTCTTTCTAGAAGCACATGTGTACCTACACCCCCCACCCCGAAAACTAGTTTCTGTCAGTATCATGCATATATGAGTTTACACCTTTTCCTATCACAGGAGCCAGCTGCTTTGGATGACTTTAACAGTGCTTTATAATGTTTTGACTAACAAGAATGTAACCCCCAATAGACTTAATAGCGATAAGAGAAAGAACACTACTCTCCACCCTCATGTCACTCTCTGTGTTCAAGAGAAACCCTTCCTAAGCCCGATGACTCACCTGCCCCAGCTCCCAAGGGCTCAGGCCACACAGGAGATGAAGATGCACACAGGACAGGGTCAGGAGATGAAGATACACCGGTTGCTCTAGCAACTTTGGGACCAGAAAGCAGCAGCCCAGGAACTTAAAGGAATCGCACACTGGTGTAGGCAGTGCCTCTGGAGTCCTTTAGCCTGCAGGAGAAGGGGAGAAGGAAGGGAGGAAAGAAAAGGCAGGGGAAGGAGCAGGAGAGGGCTCTCTTGCAGTGTCATACCTCCAAGACCTCATAACCTTCACCAATGACAGGGAAGAAAGGAGGGGATATTTCCTGAGTTGTGGAATGAAAGCAAATCTTCAGAAACTACCTATGGGACTAGTTCTATTCCTATACTGTGGCTTGTCTTGATTTTGTAGCACTGAGGTGGTGCTCTACTCTGCGCCCACCATTGGCTTTAATGAATTATACTGAGAACTTAATTAGAATTGGGTGGTCCGATGTTAAGTGTGATGTTCGTAGGAAGGTAAGTGAAACCACTTTGGCCAGTGAAGGTGGTCTATGGATTTTATTTCAAAAACTGATAGATAGCTAAGACATTTTTCCTTTAGTATCCCATTTGCACAATTAGCTAGGTATATGTAGGACGTTGGAGAGAGTGTATATAACCATGTAGAGAATTTTCTCTGTACCCAAACTAGATCTAATGGAATAAAACCCAACAAGGCAGAAAATTTGTCATAATTAGTGTAAACCTTGGACTCTCCTAGCAGAGGATTACAATAGGGCAAAACTTAGATACATAAGGCAATATAGGATGAGGCTAAATGAAAGAACCTCCAAGATATGGAAACAAGAGCCATATAATGTGTGATTGTTGTTCTTAATGTACTATGTTATTTCTCATCTCTTTTGTTGTCCCTTAGTTATTCTCATACTGTTGTAGTATCTTAGCTTGTTATCTGGTATATTGTATATATGTTTATTTGTTTATTTGAAATAGGATAGGAAAGGGAGGAAAATAAGATGAGGGGAGAGTGGGGAGAGGGAAATGGGGACAAAAACATGATGAGGGGTATCAATGTTTGTGATGTAATGTACCTTCTATCTGGCCAATATAATGTAACCCTTCTATTAATTACAATTAATAAAAAAGAAAAAATGAGTAGAGGGAAAGAATAATGGAAGGTAAATAATATCAAAACACAGGGAAGCTATCTATGAAGTAGTTATCTCACTGAAAGCTACTAACAATAGAGAGTGGGGGGATGGGAAAGAGCAATAAGAAGGGATTCTCATGAAAATGGAAAACATGTGCATGAGAAATGGTTATACCACTTGTTACAGTAACTATACACTCAAATGTTTAAATAGGAATTTTAATTCACAATAGCCTCAAATAAAACTTACCTCGGAATAACCCTCAATGAGGACCAAATATTTCTCCTTGCAACTATAACTGTCTGAAAAGAAAGATGGATGAAGGCATTAGAAGATGGAAAGACAGAATGGCAGAGTTAATACTAATATTATTAATATTAAGGGTATAACTATACAATAGAATATTACTTGACAATAAAAAGGAATGTAGTATGGATATATACTTTAACGTGGATGAACTTTGAAAACATGCTAAGCAAAATAAGCCATATTGTATTGATATGAAAAGTCCAGAATAAGGATAGAGAGGGAGATAGAAAAATACTTCAATATTTGTCCAAAACTTCTGGTGGGGAGTTAGGAAAAGAATAACTAGTATTGGGTATAGGGTTTCTTTATGGAGTGATGAAAGATATCTAAAATTAAGAGAATGGTGATGCTAAGGGCCAGCCTCCCAACTCTCTAAATGTAAATAAAGTGCACTGAACTAAATACCTTAAAAAGGGAGAATTCTAGGTTATATGAATTGCATCTCAATAGACATCTTGAAAACCCTATATTTCCTCCACCTCTAGGAGAGGCAAATGTAACTACAGTTCCCATCTGAAGGTACATGTGATGCATGGCAGACCTTTCATGAATGCAGAATTTATCCATACCTGATGTTTTGAAGACGCTGCCTCAGTTTTTCTGCCCTGGCACACATCCTACTGCTGGAAATGTGGTCCTGCGGTCTATCGAGGTGATTCTGTCCTTGTCCCTCAGGGGTTGGCTTGTCCTTTAACCTGGGTTCTACACACTTTCCTGCCTGCTTCACTGAGGACATTAGGAACTTCACAGCCAAGGTCAAATCTTCTCGAAGCAAGTCCTGGCAGCGACGTGGGTCTTCTCCACATTCTGGACACAGGTCCTGCAGCGAATCTGGGATTTTTACTCTTCAACAGGAAGAGAAGATAAGGAGCCGGCACCCCTGGAATCACGATCCAGAATACTGGGGCTCGGGGCCGTGGGATAACTTCAGCAGGGCCACCGGGCAAATCCTCGGGCCTGGCCCTAGGGCCTCAAGTGCCTTTCTGTCGCACTGCCTGCTTCGCAGAGCTAGGTTAGGTAGGCGCCCACACACGGTCCGGGCCTTCAGCTCCACACTCGGCCAAGCCCCAGCAGGTCCTACAAGGTGGAGGTTCCATAAACCGCCGTGAGCGGATGCGGCCTGGCGGCCCAGCCCCCCACGCAGGCGGCTTGCAGGTCGTCGAGGCCTCCCAGGCGCTTCGAGGCCAGCGGGCCCGACAGACGAGCCCTCAGCTGTGGGGAAACCCGGCAGGCCAAAAGGTCTCCCGGACATTCAGGAAACTCTTGCCCCAGCAAAGCGATGGAGACAGAATTCAGTTACCTCGAGGGAAGTTGAAGGAAACCACCATTAAACGCCTGCGCAAACCATCCCTCAGGCAGCGCCACAGCGTAAGTGCCGCCCTGGCTTAGGACCCGCCCCTTCTTGGGCGGATCCTGACATAGGTCCCTCCCCTGGGCTCCTGCACACCCCCAGCATAGGCTGGTGGTACCTTAGGGCCCGCCCTCAGCACGGGCCTGCCGCCCCCAGCATAGGTCAACACCTATCATAGGTCCCACCTCCAGTATAGGCCCGCCCTCAGCACGGGCCTGCCGCCCCCAGCATAGGTCAACACCCATCATAGGTCCCGCCTCCAGTATAGGCCCGCCCTCAGCACAGGCCTGCTCCAGCAGAAGGCCTTCCCCAGCACACCTTTAACACCTCTATCCTTGCTCCCGGGTAGGCCCAACCACACCAGTGGGCCAGGGCCAGGATATTGCCTATCCCCAGCATAGAGTCACCCCCAAGCTGCTTTCAGCATAGGCCTCACCCCAGACATTGACAGACATACACTTGCTTAGGTCCCATCCATGATACTGGCCCTACCCCAGGGTGAACTCCCAGAATCCCTCCCAGAACTCATTCACACAAATCTCACCCGAAGCAGAGGTCCTACAAAAACAAAAGGTACCACAACGTAAAACTGCTGGAATGAAGGCAAGGACTATGTCAATCTCCCAGGGAGATCATCTCTTTCAAAGTAAAAGGGAGGGAGAAAAGGGCTGTAACCCAAGTCTCATTGAAGGCTTGATGATGAAAAGTCCTCATCTGATGGCTTCCAGCTCGCTAACTAGGGGAACACAAGTTGAGGACAATACAGAATTAGTTCTGTGTAGTATGAGACATTTGGTTGTTTACATAGACCATGAGGTGATGTAAGATCCAGAGCCACAAAACTTTCTGTGGTTTTGTACAAATTATATACCTAATACATGGTATTTGGGTACTTACTAAATGCAGAATGAAGTGGCTGAAAATAATGATTTCTATATGGCTATGAAACTAGTAGCCTTGATGTTTTCACTTGTATGCTTTTATTATTTCCTATGACTTTATTATTTCCTAAAGAATAGGTCTGAAAGGAGGCAGAGTTTGTATTTGTGTGGAAGGAATGATGAATGATGAAAATAGGGTGGCTATTTAAATTATTAATGTATTTGTGTGGAGAATGTATGTGGGTAGTGTGTGTGTGTGTGTGTGTGTGTGTGTGTGTGTGTGTGTTGCTGGAACTAGGCCTCTTCCTCTTACTTATTTGTTCAATCAGTGGTGCTCTACCATTAGTACCACAGTTCCACTTCCAACCCTTTGCAGTTAATTGAAAATAAGAGTCTTACTGGTTTGGTCTACAGGGTTGGCTTCAAACTTCAGTTCTCAGAACTCAGACTCCTAAGTAGGTAGGATTACAGGTGAAGATATCAGGCTTTTGGTTTTTTGCATTGTTTTTTTGTTTTGGGAGAGGGGATTTGGTAGTGGTAGCTATTTTATTTTCATAGGAAGAAAAGAAAAAGGGAGGGGTAGAACTGGAAAGAACAGAGTCAGTTATATACAGAAAATAATTTTTTATTGTATTTTATTGTTGGGTGATGTATAGAGGGGTTACAGTTATAGAGGGGTTATAGATGTTATAGGTGGGTTACATTCATCAGGTAATGGTACATTCGTTTTTGAACACTGATACCACTTCCCATGTTTTCCTCTCACTTTCCCTCCCCGACTAATCATCTTGTTTTTCCCCTCCCTTTCCTATTTCAAATAAACAAATTAACATATTTGTCAGCTAATAACAAACCATTCAATAAAACTAATCTTAGGAAGCCAAAACATATTCTGATTAGAGGGAGAAAGGGGAATTCAATATTCAATTATTCAGTTACTCAATTCATTATATTCAATATTATAGTCAGTATTATGTAAAAATTTGCTAAGTAATTTGGAAGGGTGACATTCATCAAGATAATTGTACTCGTAACCTGACTTCTAGAATTGAAACCCCTTTGTACAACTATTTAATAAATAAAACTATGTTTTACAAGTCAGTTCCGTGACAAATCATTAAATCTTCCATAGGTACGAAGAAAACGTAGATGAAAGATTGCCAGTGGGCAGGAGTTAATAGGGAGATCAACAGGTTGAAAATTTTGAAAAAATGTTGAAGAATTGGTATATTGAAGACATATACTGGAAAGATGAGACAAAAATTAAAAGATTCAGGTATTACTAGGGGATATTAGATTGTGTGTGTGTGTGTGTGTGTGTGTGTGTGTGTGTGTGTGAATGCTGGGGCTTGAACTCAGGGCCTGGATGCTGTCTGAGTTTTTTGTACTCAAGGCTAGCGTTCTTTTTTTTTTTTTTTTTTTTTTTGCCAGTCCTTGGCTTGGGATCAGGGCATTGGGTTTTCTCAAGGCTAGAGCTCTACCACTTGAGCTACAGCACCACTTCTGGCTTTTTTTCTATGTATGTCGTAACAAGGAATCAAACCCGGGTCTTCATGCATGCTAGGCAAGCACTCTATCAAGTAGGCCAAAATCCCAGACCTAGCATTCTACTTCTTGAGCCACAATTCCCTAACAGCTTTTTTATTTTGTTGGTTTCTTGGAAATAAGAGTCTTATGGACTTTTCTGCCTTGGACTGGCTTTGAACCATGATCCTCAGATTTCAGTCACCTGAGTAGCAAGTATTGTAGTTGTGAGCTACCTACACCATATTCTTTTCTTTTTTTTTTAACAAGTCATAGCTATTCTAGATAATAAGATCTAGAAGTAGCTATAGTTGAGTTCAAGTAAAGCTAAAGATCTGAGATTAAAAGATTTATTGAGATTCAAACTTATTGGACAGAACAATATCACAGGTATTGGGATATCTGAACTTTTATCTCTCTTCAAGATCTTGACACTTATCTCTCCCACTCCCTGTCTCCTAAGAACTCCACAGAATGTGCCTTGTACACATAAATATGAGCTTAAGAGCCTAAAAGAACTATAGAATGGCTCAGCACTATAAAAGACTAACAGTAAGAAAAGGATACAGTGATGTAGGCTTGGCTTTTGCTTTGACACCTGGCATAATCAGCTAGAGCTTTGAGCAAACATGGGGTTCAGGATTATAAACTACCCACTATTACAGATGACTGACAAGTTCCTACCCAGTAGACATGGACATTAGTAAGGCATGCTTACAAACTATTCTATGACCTCCTGGCTCTATTAATTTTGAATGGCCAAGCACAAGTGACTCTAGGATCTGACACTATCTCTGCCATCCAAGCAGTGGCTTACTGCATCTGGATGCTTTATTTCTTTTGTCCTAGTAGTGTCTCATTCTGGTACCCACACGAGTTCACTGAGGCTCGTTGACACACAGATTTGGTGAAGTCAAAATCCCCAACAATTCCTTGTTCACAATTTAAAGCAAATACATTGTTCTGATGAAGTCCATGAATTATGCCAGCCTTGTGTGACGTATACAAGCCCTGGACAATACCTTTCATGACTTCAAAAGCTTCTTCTGAAGTTAAAGGCCTACTGGCGTGAACTGCACTCAGATTTGCTTTAGGATAATAAGGAACCATCACATAAGCCATTGGATCAGACTTACACAAAAACAGGAATATCAATGGCAGTAACCCAGACTCCTCTTTAGTTTCTCTAAGTTCTGTGATAAGTGGCTGCTCTCTGAATCACCTTAACTTCTGTAACTGGCTTCCCATTGACTTGAGAGCATACCACAGGGAGCTTGCTACTAAGTACCTTCATGGGCTCACCATCAAGAAGATCTCGTTCCAGGCTTGTAGTAAGAAGACCACCAGAATCCATGTATTTTAGTAATTCTAAATTATTCTCTTCCACCAATTTCCATCTCAATTGAGCTTTCAAGCCTTTTAGCGTCTTCTTAATGGATAGCAAGTGATCCACACTGGGTTTCTTACTTAAACATTCAATAATCTGACATTTAAACTCAACACTATCCTTATACTTGTAGTGTGACAATGAGCCTTTCCTCTAAACAGATCTTCAATTGTTCAATTAGAGATAACGCCAGCTCTTTGCAAACACACGACTCAGTCTTTTCTAAGATGTCATTAATTTTGTCTTGAGAAGTCAGTGATTTTTCCAAAGAAAGATCAAAAACCTTTAGAATGCTCTGGAACCATGCTGCAAGATGCTGCAGAGAAGCTTCTGTTTCATTCCTAACACTAGTGAACTTTTCCTTTATCACACTTTCAATCATTTACTGTCATGTATGGCTTCTGTTGCACTTCATTTCTTTCAGCAATCAAAATATATTCTGCCCCAATTTTTTCTAATTCAGTTAAAGAAGTTGGAGTAATAAAATGTACCCTTCATTCAACACTTGTATAGCATCTGAAAGGTCATTTCCAAAACTGATGTTGACACATCTAATTTCTTTCAATATTTCCACTTTAGCTGCCAGATTTTTCAAATCCATAGTAGTTGCTTTCTCTTGCCATAGCTCCTGAGCACTCTGTTCAGCTTTCAATTCTAAAACCTTGTAACTTCCAAGTAGAACTTCTTTCTCATTTTTAAGTTTTTCATTCTCTTCAATCAGTTTCTGGTCCTGCTTAATTTTTTCCAGACTAACATTAGATCCTAAATTAAAGTTACCAACAGCCAAATTTTCCTTTGGAAATGTCACTTGACTTCCTGAGTTACTCTCATCCTGCAAGTCAAGAGGCAGCCTCCCATTTAAACGCCCCTTTGGCCTGCTGAAGTTTGACTGGTTGGATTGGTGCCCCCACAAGGGAATCATATTCTTGAGATTCCTGAGAGTAAGATGACTAGGGTCTGATTTCTTTTCCTCACAGACTTTTTCTGCAAATCCTTTCTTAGCTACTTCTTCCTCAATATCCACACCACCATACTCAACCTGAGCAATGACTGTTTCATCTTGATAGGTTGCTTTCACTAGCACTCTGCTGCCAAATTAGACACCACAGTCTCACAGTGACTCTGCTTTGCCCCGGCTGGCTCAAAACCACAGCTTTCAAATTAACGAGTCCTTTATAAGGCCATGTTACTCCAATTAGAAGCAACAAGGTGGTCAATATAGAAATAGTCTCTAAGCATGATCTTACCTGAAATTTGGCAAGGGCCAAAAATCACATCTAAATGAGGATTTGCTGTCCTTCTGCATGGGTCAGCTGGAAATTGTTATAAGGAAACTTACAAGAGCAAGCTGAAATAGCAATTAAGCAATAATTTTGGTAGTCCTAATTTTCCTTTTTTCTCTCTTTGAAACAAACATTTGGGACAACTTCAATTTCAAATTTTGTTCAGAAACCCATTTTTAATGTTTTTTAAAAAAAACTTTTGCTGATATTTGCTTAAACATTTAACATTTTAGCCTTTATTTGTATTTGAAAAACCTTTAAGGGCTCAGGACACTCCCTTTGCCTTGAGGCCTCCTTTTAGAAGAGGCATTTTTTTTCCTGCAGTTTAGATTACTGCCTAGAACTCCAACAATAGTTTAAACTCAAATGAGTTTTTCCTTAATGCAAGAACTACAAACATCGTCAGTGCACCAAAAGTCTAGACTTAGTTCCCCTGCCTTTTTTTTCTAAAATACATCCAACTGTAACCCAGTAGCACGAAACCAAATCATAAAGAGATAAACCTTTCCCCAATTTCCCGTCCTTTCTCTTAGCATTTGATTACCAAAAGTTTTAAAAAACAAAGTTTCTGACATTGATAAACAATTTCACATTTAAATTTCTAAAACTTAAACTCAAGGAAATAAATTCCAAATTCCCTAATGCCTCTGGGCTACCCAGTTTCCTTTGCATTTCAATTATAAATTCATCCATTACTTTAGATAGCATGCTAACAATTTAACCTTGAACATGTTCACTCATACCCATTTACACACACATTCATACTCATAGATCTTAAAGCGCGCAAAATATCAGCTGTACATTTTCCGGAAGTTTGTGTCAAGAGAGCTTTGCCAATTTTATTCTTGCAGGTGAGAACCAGGTTCAAAACAAAACTTTTTACAAGGTAATTTAGTTGAAATTATTATTTGGTGGGAGTCTGCCAGCACCAAATCTAGCCCACCTTGAGCATGACTTTATAGTCATTTTCCCAATTTTGACTAGGCCATCTCTCATGATAGTTTACAGGACCAAATTTAAACCTGGGAAACCAAGACTGATGCCTATGTCCTGCCATCAATTGTCTCCAGATTGTTACTTCAGCCAGGTTGTTAGGAAAAAGGAAGCTAGACTAGGCTTGCAGCTGCCTTGCTTACCTCAATTGCAGGTGAGTGGGAGAAGCCATACTAGGCTCAAGACCTACTCCGGGGGGCTGAAGCTTTTTCAAATGTTTAGTGACAAACACACAAAAACAAGAATCCATATTTAGGACTGGTACCAGTTTCAAAAAACCAGACAAAATAAAATACACTTAACAAAACAGAAGCAGAGACCTTTAAGTAACCCCAAATTTTGATTGCATGCCTGGCAGCACTCAGTGAGGAAGACACCTGGGGCCCTGAAAACTCTCAGGGGGTGCCTCCCTGTGGAGACTTACATTCTCTGGCAGCCAGCTGGCCAAGGCCATCCTACCTGCAAAAACTGCTATCAGGGGGGCAAGAGTTTTTCATTTCTTACAAGACTTAGTAACACCTCAGTAGACTGAAGACAAACACACAACAGGTAACAACCAACAAATTCAAAGAGACGAAGTTCACAGAAAGTTCCCGGGACCAAATGGCACCCCCTTACTCTCACTCGGAAGCTGCCCAAACACACTCCATTCAGTGTGTCAAACCAGATGGACACCTCTTTGGTGCCCCCAGACGGCTTGGAGTCCAAAGACCCTTTGCCCCGACAGACACCCTTCTGGTGCCCCCAGATGGCTTGGGGTCTAAATTGGACCTTTTGCTCAGAGTGTGGATCGGGACGTCTCCCGTTCCCTCCAGGATCACTGTCCTAACACAGCTATCCCAGTGAGAGCCTGCCAGATACAAATGCAACTGATCGACCACTACAAAGTGGAAGTGAAAACAGCAACAACACAGACACAAACAGCGAGTGCTCTTACCAGTCCCTAAGAAACAAACCTTTTGGGCCTCAGAGGGTCCTGGTGGGGTTCCTAGGGGATCCCGGACGAGCCCCCAAATGTTGTGCCCAGAGGAGGGGTTCCCCCAAAGAAGACCACTGAGATAGAGGCATCTGAAATGCAAAAGCAAGGTTTATTGTGGGATACAAGCCAGGCAGGGAACTCGACAACAGGCACTCAGCAGGGAGGCTGGGAGGAGTTGTTGATCAGGGTTTACACAGCCTTTTTAAAGGCAAAAATCACACCCATCAGGTGGTTGAGTGAGATAAGATAGGAATTAGGGAGCTTCCCAGGCTGGTGGAAAGTGATGGAAAGTTCTCAGCTAGGTCCCATTCAACTGTAGTTCCTGGAGCTTATGGACACCTGTGTGAACAATGGCTGACTAGGGTTCAGAAGTTCCTGTTTGTGCAGCCTCTGGGTTTACTGAAGGGGTTGGGTCTGAGGGTCTCCACAATTCTATCTTCAATTAACAAGCAGAATGTCAGACTGGAAGTAAGGCTCAAGTGTTAAGAGTGCCAGCTGTGAGTAGAAAAGCCAAGCAAGAGTGAAGCACTGAGTTCAAGCCCCAGGGCCAACACAAAAACAAAATGGCAGTCTCTTATGATACATTCATTTTAGATTCGCAGAGTCTTCAGTCATGTCATCTTTTTTTCTATGAGAAAGAGGGGGGAGGGAGAGAAGGGGAGAAAGGAGGAAGAAAGGAAAAGAAAATGAAAAAAATAAAACCACTTGAAATTCTTACTGTGAATGTGTTGAGTTTAATTTTGGGAGACATCCCAAAAGATTAATTGACCTCTTTATAATTCCATTGAAATTATGTTGCTACTTTACATAATCTTTCTTTCTTTTTTTTTTTTTTGGTGGGTCATGGGGCTTGTTCCTGAGCTCTTTAGCTCAAGGCTATCGGCCTACCCTTGAGCCAAGCCCCACTTCCCGTTTTCTAGAGTTTTATTCGAGATAAGAGTCTTGGGTTCTTTTGTGCCTGGGCTGACTTTAAACCTTGATCCTTAGATCTCAGCCTCCTGAGTAGCTAGGATTACAAGCGTGAGCCACCACGCCCCGCTTACAAAAGATTTCTTGTAAGACTACATTTTCTAAATGGTCACTGCGGCAAAATGAGACATGGTACAACATATGGTGGAGATTTCCTTTCAAGCTCATATAGTTTTTATTAACAGAGCACAGGGTGCAGAGTTGAGCTATGAACTGAAAGTAAAGGCAATGTTTCTTCTTGCTCAAGGCTGGCACTCTACCATTTGAGCCACAGCTCCACTTCTGGCTTTGTGTTGGAGACATTGCTTTCAGCCTCCTGAGAAAGTAAGATTGTAAGATGGCACCTGGGAACTCACCAATGAGTCAGTACTTGCTGACCAGGAAGTTTCTT
The DNA here is from genome assembly GCF_031878675.1 of Megascapheus bottae. Lineage (NCBI taxonomy): Eukaryota > Metazoa > Chordata > Mammalia > Rodentia > Geomyidae > Megascapheus > Megascapheus bottae. The sequence continues at coordinate 56,178,580 of NC_143519.1, forward strand.
TGCATTGGTTGATTTGTTTCTTCCATGCTCGTAGATAGACCATAGAGCATGATTGCTAGATTTTTTTCCATGTTTGCTTGCTGTGTGTGCAGATTGTTAGACCCCCGACTCAGCGGGACGTCTTCCAGACGGAGCCCCCTTCCCAAGGAACAGCGAGTCCACACAGTCGGATGCAAACAGCAAGAGGTTTACTTGGGAACACGGGCGCCCGGGGCAACAAGGTCTCCTAGGAGACTTGCGCGCCTAGGCTGGGGAGAGGGGGATATTTATGGGTGGCTGAAGCAGGTTACAGAAGCAGAAGCATAGTTACAGGGTAATGATTGATTATAATCACATTAGGTAAGACTCAGCTAGGGGTTTATTGGATTTTCCACTTGGTTAAACAGGCAGTTGACTGCATGTCTTGTTTCTGGCCATGTTTTATTGTCTTATTCCTGGAATTTACTCCTCTTATTCAGGTTCATAAGGTATACAGTTTTACTGACTCGAACCAACTCAAACTGCACATCCTGTTGGCTGTTTTTCAGCCCATTGTATAAACTGCAGCTACTTGCACTATTCCAAAGGCCATTCTTCTATTCTCTTAAGATTTTGGATTTATCACTCCTATAATCAAGTACATTGGAAGATGTTTGTGTTGTGAGGGTGATGGTTACTATTAGTTACTATTACATTATGGGGAGATTTCATATTTCTCATCCCCCATTTTCTTCTGGTTCCTTGAATGGAATCTTTCATTCAGTGAGAGTGGTCTCTCTTTCCTTAAGTTGCTGATACTGTTGAGTGAGCACTAATGCTTGTACTACAGTCAATCGATCTTTTACAAATTGGACTAGTCTATTTAGAATACAGGGACCCAAAGTGAGAATTAGAATGAGCATAATGAGTGGTCCTGCTATAGTGGATAACAGAGTTGCAAACCAGGGGGATTGATTAAACCAGTTTTCAAACCATCCTTGCTGAGAGCGGGATTCTTTCTCTCTTTCTGATAGCCTTTCTCTAAGTTTGCTCATAGTTTCTCGGACAATTCCTGTCTGGTCTGCGTAAAAACAGCATTCCTCTTTCAAAGCAGCACACAAATCACCATCCTTTAAGAAAAGTACTTCAGACAAGGATGTTAGAGATTTTTACAACCAAGAAAGTCTTATTTTTAAAGGATTTGGAGTGCGTTGCAGTTTCCATTCTGGTGTCTGATCGGCAGAGTTGCCGGTGGTAGCCGCTTTTATGAATACTAGAAGATATTTGTAGCCATATTGTCCAGGTTTAATTTCTGTAAAGTCAATTTCCCAATGAACACCTGGGCGGTGTCCTCTCACTCTAGTTCCAAGTCCAATTTTAGTCTGTCCTGCATTCACCCTAGCACACGCTGGGCACTGGGCAGCCACTTGTTGCAAAGCCTCCTCCTTTCCCAAGAAGTGGCCAAAGTTTTCCTGCCGCTCTATGAGAGTCTTCATTTTAAAAGTCCACTTTTTGGGCCAAACTGTTTTTCCATCAAAAGTCCATTGTCCTTGTTTGGAGTCATAGGCCGCCCCCATTTTCTTATTACACTCAATATCCTCTGGAGTGTATGGGAGTGGGGGAAGACTATGGTGAGGCTTCTCTATTATTGGGAGGGCCGGCACTCTTGGTGTTCTCTGAAGTGCAGCTTCCCGAGCCGCTCGGTCTGCCAGATGATTGCCTCGTGCTTCCATTGACTCCCCTTTTTGGTGGCCCAGGCAATGTATAATGCTCAGTCTTTTTGGTAAAAATATTGCAGCCAACAGGGCTACAATTTCTGCCTTATTTTTAATGTCTTTTCCCTCTGAGGTCAATAGGCCTCTTCTTTTATAAATTTCTCCATGTATGTGAGCAGTAGCAAAGGCATATCGACTATCAGTGTAGGCATTAAGTCTCTTACCTTCTGCCATTTGGAGGGCCTTGGTTAGGGCAATAAGTTCCGCTTTCTGGGCCGATGTTCCAGGGGGCAGCCCTCCAGCCCAAATTACCTCAGTCTCAGTGGTAACAGCTGCCCCTGCCTTCCGTTCTCCATTTTCCAGAAGGCTACTGCCATCCGTGAACCAGGTGAGCTCAGCATCCTGAAGGGGGTGGTCTGTCAAATCAGGTCGGGTCCCATCACCAAGAGTTTAGTTCCAGTCCTCTCAGTAAACAATTGTAAGGTGGTGGTTGAATCCGGCAGCACAGCAGCTCCAATGGAATGTCACACCTCCTGCTGGGTCACCTGCAAAATTTCTAAAGAAGCTTAACCTAAGGCCTGACTGGTGAATTCTCCCAATGCTTTTCTAGTTGCTTTACCCGAGCACACTCATTTTTGCAGGCTGGCACCCGTTGGTTTTTAAGACAGTATAGGATTGAGAATCCAAAGTAATACCAGGGTGGCAACTTTTAGTAACCAGATTGAACAAGGCTTAGCACTCTCTAGACAGGCACAGAAGACTCGAAACTGTAGCCGTTCCCCACAAGTGCAGTCTCCACTCTTGCACATTTGTTACTACTATTTTTTTTCCATGCCTCTAACTTATGCTGTCTTAATTTTTAAGAAACAACTTTTTGGTCCCTTTATCTAAAGAGGACTGATGGGCGACGATCCATCTTCTATAACTTCTTCAGGCTGACTCAGGGGCGTTGTCTCTATACCTAGCCAGGGACCCTGAAAACTTAACCTATTTTACTAAGACAATTCTACTCCAAATTGGAGGTCCTGTAAAGCATTTAACAACTGCACAAACTTTTTCTTTGGCTACAACAGTGTAGCTTACTTAGCACCCATTTGCAAAGGCATTTTCCTGATTTTCTGGGGAACTTAATCCCTGCACTCTATGCTTCAGTTGCCAGATCTAAACAGATAATAGGGACGCAAGCGTCACATCCACCCTGAATTTGTGGCTGGTGTCAAATCAAACTTCACTCAGTTAGGATTTTAAACCATCCTCTATCACAGATGATTGACAAGTTCCTGCCCAGGTATGAAAGGCATGGGCATTAATAAGGCATGCTTACAAACTATTCTATGACCTCCCGGCTCTGATTAATTTTGAATGGCCAAGCACAAATGACTCTAGGATCTGACACCACCTCTGCCATCCAAGCTGTGGCTTACTGCATCTGGATGCTTCATTGTCCCAGTAGTGTCTCTCCACACAGGAATAAATGTCCCATTGGCATTTCACTTTGTTGGTTTCTAGACTTGAACTCAGGGTCTGGGTGCTGTCTCTCAGCTCTCCAGCTCAAGGCTAGCACCCTGCCACTTTTAAGTCCAAAACTCAGGGCCTGAGTGCCGCTCCTCAGCTCTGCAGCTCAAGGCTTGCACTCTGCCACTGTGAGTCCCGGGCCTGGTGCTTGAGTGCTGTCCCCCAGCTTTTCAGCTCAGAGCTAGCACTCTGCCACTTCGAGCTCCAAAGCAACTCTCAATAGCACTCTGACAGATTAGACACCACAGTCTCACAGGGACTTTGCTTTGCCCGGGCTGGCTCAAAACTGCGGCTTTCAGATCAGTGAGTCCTACAAAGGCCACTTTACTCCAATTAGAAGCAACAAGGTGGTCAACTCAGAAATAGTCTCTAAGCATGACCCTACCTGGAACTTGGTGAGGGCCAAATTTACATCTGAATGAGGATCTGCTGTCCTTCTCCATGGACCTGCTGCAGATTGCTATAGAGTAACTTGCAAGAATAAGCTGAAATAGCAATTAAGCAACCATTTTGGTAGTCCTAATTTTTCTTGTTTAAACAAACATTTAGGATAATTTCAATTTCAAACTTTGTTCAGAAACCCATTTCCAATATTCTTTAAAAGTTTTACTGATATTTGCTTAAACAATTAACACTTTAGCCTTTATTTGCATTTGAAAAATCTTTAAGGGCTCAAGGAACTCCCTTTGTTTCCAGGTTTCAAAACTCCAGCAACAGTTTAAACTCAAATAAGTTTTTCCTCAATGCAAGAACTGTAAACATCATCAGTGCACCAAAAGTCTAAATCTGGACTTAGTTTCCTTCTTTTTCTAGAATGCATCCAATTGTAGTGCAGTAGCATGAACCCAAATTATACAGAGATAAATTTTTAAATATTTATTCCTTTTAAAATACTAATCATATTACCCAGATTTTACCATCTGATTTTCAATGTCAGTCTGCAAAGAAAAAGAGCGAAGATGTGGATTTCAGTTCACCTGACCAAGTTAAGTGAACAGCCTTCACTCCAGCTTACCCAAGGCTGCACCTTTGCCAGTCCACCTCTCACCCCCCAAGATGGTCACATAGGACTATCCTAAGTTTTCCCATCCTTTCTCTTAGCATTTGATTACCTAGACAGTTTTGAAAAATAGGTAAGGTCTCTGAAATAAATAACTTTACATTTTAATTCCTAATATTTATCTCCAAATTTTAATTTAAGGAAATAGATTCTAAATTCCCTAATACCTCTGGGTTAAACAGGATACAATGTTCACAATGTAAACAGCTCTGTGCATTTCAATATCAAATTATTAATGCAAATTTCATTTAGAAAATACTTTTTCTACTTTAGAAAAATACTTTTTACCAGTTTCTCTTTAAAATAATGCAATAACCCTTTGAGACATTGTAAAACATTTTAACCTAATAATTTTCTTGAAGTTTAGACTTAGATTTACCCAATTGCCTTTTTGTTTCAAGTATAAATTTATCCATTGTTTTATACAGCATGCTGACAATTTAATCTTGAACATGTTCACTTACTTATTCACACATTCATACTTAAAGACCTTGAAGCGCGCAAAATTAATATCGGCCGTTCATTTTCCGGAAGTTTGTGTCAAGAGAGCTTTGCCAATTTTACTCTTGCAGGTGAGAGCCAGGTTCAAAACAAAACTTTTTACAAGGCAACTTAGCAGTGATTTATTTTTCTAGGGCTTGTTACAACTGCCCAGAATACACACACAAAAATTGCAAGGATCCATATTTAAGACTGGTACCAATTTTGAAAACAAAACTAGACAACAAAAAAAAACATCTCACAAAACAAGACAGAAGCAGAGACCTTTAAGTACCCCAAATTTTGATGGCATACATGGCACCAGTCACAGACTGTCCCATATTAATAGTCAGTCCCAGTCCCGTCACCATTAACACAAGAAACAAAAATACACAACAGACAAAAAAACTTCACAATACGGCTTCTTTCCAAAACCGAAAGTAAACTGGTGTTTGGAAGAAACCCAGACGTTTCCCTTATCAATTGGACTGAAGAGTCCTCAGACTGAGGCGAAGCCCCAAAAGGGGAAACCGGACGGGTCAGAAATCTGACCCCAGATGCCTCCGGGACGTCTCCCAGGGGCTGCGGTCGGGAGTACGAGCTCGTCAGCTCCTCCACGGGTCCACCAGATACAGACGGCCGAATCACAGATTCCAGAAATACTCTTAACATAAGACAAGCCAGATACAGATTGACACGGCCGAGTCACAGATTCCAGAAATACTCTTAACGTAAGACAAGACATACAGAAAACAACAAAAATTTGCTGGCCAGCTTACCTCCCGGAGGTGGGTCGGTGGTCCCTGGGGGGGGGTCTCCTATCTCGCTGGGGCCTCCAAATGTTAGACTCCCGACTCAGCGGGACGTCTTCCAGACGGAGCCCCCTTCCCAAGGAACAGCGAGTCCACACAGTCGGATGCAAACAGCAAGAGGTTTACTTGGGAACACGGGCGCCCGGGGCAACAAGGTCTCCTAGGAGACTTGCGCGCCTAGGCTGGGGAGAGGGGGATATTTATGGGTGGCTGAAGCAGGTTACAGAAGCAGAAGCATAGTTACAGGGTAATGATTGATTATAATCACATTAGGTAAGACTCAGCTAGGGGTTTATTGGATTTTCCACTTGGTTAAACAGGCAGTTGACTGCATGTCTTGTTTCTGGCCATGTTTTATTGTCTTATTCCTGGAATTTACTCCTCTTATTCAGGTTCATAAGGTATACAGTTTTACTGACTCGAACCAACTCAAACTGCACATCCTGTTGGCTGTTTTTCAGCCCATTGTATAAACTGCAGCTACTTGCACTATTCCAAAGGCCATTCTTCTATTCTCTTAAGATTTTGGATTTATCACTCCTATAATCAAGTACATTGGAAGATGTTTGTGTTGTGAGGGTGATGGTTACTATTAGTTACTATTACATTATGGGGAGATTTCATATTTCTCAAGATGACCTTTATTGTGATTGGCTGCTTAAGGATATAAATAATGTAGGATTTCCAGGGAAAAGAGGAGAAAGGCAGAGAGAGAAGAAAGGAGAGAGAAATAAAAAACCTCTGCTTACAGCTATTTGAGTCTGTGATCATTCCCAGTCTGCCTCCGAAGTGATGCGTCGTTGCAGCAGGCAGCAACAGCTTTGTGCTGGTTGATTGGAAATGAGTATCAGATTTTCCTACTTGAGCTATCTTAGAATCACCATTCTCATTCTCAGCCTCCTGGGTAGCTAGGATTACAGGAGTGAGCTACTGCTACCTGGCAAGTCAGATTGTTTGAGGGCTGAAGACTAAAATAACTTAAATGTAGCTACTTGTTTTGGAAAAAAAAGCATATCAGGTACTGACCTTATATTCTCTTTGTGTATTATTCATTAATAATGCTGACTGTTAGAATATGGGACCAAACCAGCAATTGTGTACTTATACCTGAAATCCTAGTTGCTCACGAGGCTAAGATCTGGTGATTGTGGTTTGAAGATAGCCCAGGCAGAAGAGTCCCCAAGAGGCTTATCTCCAAATGACCATCAAAAAGAACCATAAATGGGGCCGGGAGTTTGGCCTAGTGGCAAAGTGCTTGGCTAGCATGCACAAAGACCCAGGTTCGATTCCTCGGTACCACATGCATAGAAAAAAAAAGCCAGAAGTGGTGCTGAAGCTCAAGTGGTAAAGCTTTAGCCCTGAGAAAGTCCAAGGACAGTGCTCAGGCCCAGGACTGGCAAAAAAAAAAAAGAACCATAAATGGAGTTGTAGTTTAAGTGGTAGGGCATCAGTTTTGAGCAAAAAAAGCTAGAGACAGTGTGCAAGCCCAGAATTCAAGCCACAGCACCAGCACAAAGCAACAAACATAGGACCCATACATAAACCAACCACAGAAAGCTCATCAGGAAGTGGTACTGGGGTTCAGGTGGTAGAGCACTAGCCTTGAGCACAAAGAAGCTCAGGGAGGGCACCCAAGGCCTGAGTTCAAGCCCCACAACAAACATAGAGAAGAAGGAGAAGAAGGAGAAGGAGAAGGAGAAGAAGAAGAAGAAGAAGAAGAAGAAGAAGAAGAAGAAGAAGAAGAAGAAGAAGAAGAAGAGGAGGAGGAGGAGGAGGAGGAGGAAGAGGAAGAGGAGGAAGAGGAAGAGGAAGGAGAAGGAGGAGAAGAAGAGGAAGAGGAAGAGGAAGAAGAGAAGGGGGAGGAGGAGGAGGAGGAAAACTTAAATTTAAATGCTCTGTGTATCAAAATTCATCTTGTGTACTATGAAAGTTGTCTTTGTACTCCATTGTTAACTCAAAAGTCATGTACAGAGACACAGATGAGTCCATGTAACTACAACTATATATCGTTTTAGGTTTGTTTTATTAAATAAAAGTTTTATAGCTGGGTGCAGTGGCTCACACCAGTAATCATAGCTTCTCAGGGGGCTGAGACCTAAGGATTTCAGTTCAGAGCCAGCCCAGGCACTAAAGAATGTGCGACTCTTTTTTTAAAAAAAAATTTCCATATATTTTGTATTGTAATTAATAGAAGGGTTCCATTATATTCACCGGATGGAAGGTGCATTACATCACAAACATTGATACCCTTTCTCATGTCATGGTCCCCATTTCCCTCCCCACCCAACCTCTGCTCATCTTATTTTCTCCCTTCCCTATCCAATTTCAAATAACCAATTAAGGATATATAAAATATATCAGATAACAAGGTGAAATATTGTAACAATACGAGATAACCAAGGGACAGCAAAAGAGATGAGAGATAACAGAGTACACTAAGGACAACAATCACTCATTATATGGCTTTTGTTTCTATATCCTGGAGGTCCTTAAATTTAGCATCATACTATATGACTTTATGTATCTAGATTTTAAGAACATGCGACTCTTATCTTCAGTTAATCACTAGAAAAAGCAAAGTGGGGCTGAGGCTCAAGGAGTAGGGAGGTAGCCTTGAGCTGAAGAGCTCAGGAACATGTCCGGGCCCAGAGTTCAAGCCCCATGACCAACAAAAAAAAAGTTTTATTAAAATAGATGTTGTGCTGAAATAATATACTGAATCATGTTTTGACAATTTAAAACAATTCAATAAGTATTTTCCAAGTTACGCTGCTAAAACTGTTTACACATGTCACAAAAGTATTAATCTATAAAATATCTAAATAGCACTGTTAAGTGGCTACTTTAAAGTGACAAGACAATGTTCAGATATTTAGAAATAAATGTTCTTTGGGCATGGAATAGATTGTTGCACTCTGAAAAGTACTAACCTTGGAGAAGAAGAATTTTCTATTAATTTGTCAAAAATTGTTATCTTAATTTCTTTGCTTGCTATCTTAATTTCTGTACTACCACGTTGCTTCACTAGATGGAGATATGATGCATAATAATTTAAAATGCACTCCAACATGAAAAAAAATTCATTTTGAGAAAATTATGTCTGTCAGTGAGAAACTGTAACCTGCTAGGATGTCATCTTAAAAGAGATAATGAGGCTGAAGGCATGGCTCAAGTGATCAAGCACCTACCTAGCAAATATGAGATGCTGAGCTCAGTCCTCAGAACCACAACCACCAAAAGAAAAGAAAGCAGAATGGTTTTCCATATAATAAAATTGTCCACCCAAAAAAGAAATGTTTCATGGGGTTAATAAGTAGTTTGCTACTTGAACTAGTTAATACTTCATTGGTGAACTGAGTAAATAGACTCCTTTGCTTCATTTATTTACCTGCTTATTCATTTTTTTTTACTCATTAACTAAGTAGTTGTCAACAATCTGTATGCCCATACTACTTGGCATTGCAGACAAAAGTCTGGACAGAACCCCAATCCTAAAGGCACAGAACTTTGGACAGATAGAAGAGAAGAAAGGATATAAGCCAACAATAGGAATTCTTTAGTGAGAGAAGTATGGACTGACAAACACAAGTTGCCATGGTAACAACTGAGACAGAAATGCTGACTTCTTATAGAGTAGGAGAAAGCTTGAGTTAAGGGTAAGTCATAGCAATGAATTACTCAATATAAGGAATAGCTGGTGGCTCTCATCTATAATCCTAGCTATTCAAATGGCTGAGATCTGAAGAGCCTTGTTCAAAGTCAGCCTGGACAGAAAAGTCCGTGAGATTCTTATCTCCAATTAACCAGCAAAAAGCTAGAAGTGAGGATGTGGCTCAAGAGATAGAGTGCCAGCCATGACTGAGTGAAAAAGTTTTGAGGGAGACGGCCCTGACCATAACTTTTAGCATCAGTAACAGCATCAAGAGAGAGAGACAGAGAGACAGAGAGATAGAGACAGAGACAGAGAGACAGAGAAAGAGAGAGACAGAGACAGGGACAGAGACACAGAGACAGACAGAGACAGAGACACAGAGAGAGACAGAGACAGAGAGGGAGACATACGGAGAGACAGAGAGACAACAAAACTTGGTGAGGGTTTGAACCAAGAGAGAACCTGTGAGAAGAGAAAGGAGAAGCTAAAATGCTTCCACAGGATGTGGAAATAGTACTAACTGAACCAAATGGCTTAGTGACTATGGGGATTTGAAGGCACAAAGACATTTCTGGGTAGTTTGAACCAAGTACAATGAAGGGCAGAATTAATATCACTATGAGAAATTGATATATTTTTTCACTGTTCTGAGAATCAAAAACAAGACCATGTGCTCACCAGGAAATCACTATACCACTGCACTACATCACTAAAACCATTTTAATAAAGCAACTCTGTTCATATCTTTAATTGTAGACTACCTTTCCAACTTCTTCCCTCTCTTCCTTTTTTTTTTCTTTTTCTGATCATGGGACTTGAACGCTGGGCCTCGGCACTGTCTCTGAGCTCTTCAGCTCAAGGCTACTACACTACCCCTTGAACCACAGCACCACATCTGGTTTTCTTGTGGTTAATTGCAGATAAGACTCTCATGAACTTTTTAGTATCCGGGCTGGCTTTGAACTGCGATCCTCAGGTCTCAGCTTCCTGAGTAATTAGGATTACAGGCATGAGCCACCATGCTCTGCTCCTTCCCTCTTCTTAGAAGAAGAAATCTCACCTTGTTTTCTGTTTCCTCTGGAGAGTCAACTTGTTTTTCCTGCTCATGACTCAGTCTTAAGTCTAGATCTGTGCTGACAAGTATTAATTACCTGTAAAAGTAAGAAACTAGTTTGTAATATCTCTTCCTTTCTCCTCCTCTCTCCATTTCGCTTTCTCTTCCTTCTCTATCTCCTGCCCATACACACATGCATGCATATGTACAAGTACACAGAATATAATATTATCTCTAGAAAAAAGAAAAAAAGAAATGACTAAATTCCACAATAAATTGTTTAGCAGATAGTATGATCATTGCCCTTGAGTGTTTTTAAATTTTTGAATATTTATATCATATATACATACTCATACATTTGGAATAGTTTTCTGAGTTATTTTTTGAAATCTTATTAATGCAAAAGATGAGCAATCTAACATTTTTTAAGTTTTCATTTCTAGTCTTCCATTTGATATCCACTATAAACTTAGCTGTTTTTATTTAAAATACATATGTTTAATTTTTTCTGCCCTCTACATAAAGAATACTACATTATCAGTAGGACCTCTGATAACACTGCAGATAGCTACTGGGACAGATGGAAAGAAGAAAAGCTGAAGTTACAAAAGTCACCTGTCTTATGGGCAAAGTAAAGGCATGCCAGGGGAAAAAAAAACTTCCAAAATTCTGACCTGCTTTTTAAACTTTTGTGTATATTTTTTACATGCACAGAGCAAAACAGAGAATTTTGATGTGCATAGTTGATTCCCATGCAGTGATCTTCCAGTCATGTCTTCCTGCCTACCAATATGGCTCATTATATTTCATCATCATCATTATCTGTCTGTCTGTATCTATTGCGCTGGGACTGGGTTGAACTCAAGACCTGGACATTGTCCCTTAGCTTTTTGTGCTCAAGGCTGGCATTCTGCCACTTGAGCCACACTTCCACTTTCATCTTTTTTTTTTTTAATGGTTAATTGGAGACTAAGGATCTCACATACTTTCTCACCCAGACTGGCTTTGAATCTTGCTCCTCAGACTTCTGCCTCCTGAGTATCTAGGACTACAGGTCACTCCTCCTGCAGTCCTGGGGCTTGAACTCTGGGCCTGGGTGCTATCCCTGTTCCTTTTGTGAAGTTATTGTTATTATAAAGGTGATGTACAGAGGGATTAAAGTTAATATAACTCAGGTAAAGTATATATTTCTTTTTGGACATTGTCACCTCTTCCCTCACTCTCTCCCAGTTTTTTCTTCCCATCCCCATATGTTCACACATATTTTCAACATAGTGTCACATGAATATCATTGCTGTGAAGTAAGGTGGCTGGATCCATGCTTTTCCTAGATAATTGGTTTTTGATTTACCCTGTTTCCCTACATATCTATATTATAACCTTATCCACACTACTCATCCCACTTCCCACATCCTCTTATCTTTCTGCCATGACATATCCCAGAAGTACAACTAACATAGACAGAAGAGGACAGAGGGTAGCCATACACAAATTCCTACATATTATATGGTATATTTCAGAGGAAATTTATGAAGGGTCATAAAATCAAAGACTCAGGAACACTCTTGACTGGAAAAGACTTAGGATTTATATCTAAACTCACTAGGGGATTCTGTAACGGGATTAAGATATTGAACAACAAAAAAAAGTCAGTGAAAACTTATAAAACTCAAGTAAGGTTTATAGTTTTAAACTATTCTATCAGAGCTAATTCTCTGTATTGTTAAACTATCATTGTGCAATTCGCGACACTGGAGAAAGCTGGAGGAAGGTATGCTTGCACTCTGCAGGACATTTGTAACTTTTCTCTAAGTCTGATCATAATTAAAACTAAGTTTTGCCTGTAAGATCTTCATTCAAGTCTCTGTCTGTGCTCTATGCTCTTTCTGGGCCTGTTTCTATACTAAACATTGAAGCAGAATGGATAACTTCAGTTCTACCATGAAGAACCGTGAAGTGTCTTCCTTACTCCTATGTTTGCCTTACTTTACCTCAGCAAAGAAAGCAACATTGATGAATAGTTGCTGATGCCAGGAGATTTGGAAATATTTGCAAAGTTGTATTTGACAGAATCCATTTCCAGGATTCAACTTTCTAAGGATACAGGCTTGGAGAATCGCCCCTAGCTTGAGAAAGGCCAGAAGTTGTCTTACAAGAAGGAAAAACTCAGCTTAAGTATTTCTAAAAAGGGCAAACTTAAGACTAGAACATACAAAAATACATTACTTATTAAAGAGGAGTGAAATTAAAGAGAAACTGTTTTGTTTCAAGCTTCCCTAATGTTATTATTGTATTCTTTTAGCAATAACAATATACACAATGGGCTGGGTACTAGTGGCTCACACCTGTAATCCTAGCTACTTAGGAGGCTGAGATTTGAGAATCATGGTTTGAAGTCAGCCCAAATAGGAAAATATATCTATCAGAAAGTTTATCTCTTATAATCTACCAAAAAAGCAAAAAATGGAGCTGTAGCTCAAGCAGTAAAGTATTAGATGAGAGAGAGAAAAATAGTTTAGGGATAGCATCTATCTAGGCCTTGAGTTCAAGCCCTAGGACTGGCAAAAAAAATTAAATATATATACATATGTATGTACACATACATACATACATACATACATACACATATACACAATGGGACTTGACTTATTCATTAGAAAGAATGTCATTATACCTTTTTTTTAAAAGAAATGAAAAGACCTGGGGCTGGGAGTTTGGCCTAGTAGTAGAATGCTTGCTTAGCATGCATAAAGACCCGGTTGATTCCTTGATAGCACATACACAGAAAAAAATCCAGAAGTGTTGCTGTAACTTAAGTGACAGAATCTAGCCTTCAGAAATCCCAAGGACAGTGCTCAGGGCCTGAGTTCTATGTCCAGGATTGGACAAAAAAAAAAAAAGAAAAAAAAAAAGAAATGAAAAGACCTGAAAAAATTATTTCTTTAATTTAAATTTTATTGTAAAAGTGATATACAGAAGGGTTACAGTTATATAGTAATGAATATATTACTTTTTGAACATTGTTATCCATTTCCTTATTTTATGCACATTAACTACTGAGCCCTTGTGTTCATCTCCTAAGAACATCCTCTTTTTTTTCTCAGTCTGTGTTTAGAGTACTATTTAATCATATCCAAGTATAATTCTCTCTTATTATCTACTGGATTTACTTGTAGATTTATAGTCACATTTTACTTATCACAAATGAAGGAAATGCAACCTACATTTCTTTGGGTCTGGCCTACTTTACTTACTAAAATTTTTTCCAAGACTTTCCATTTCCTTATGAATGGGACAATGATGGAAGTATAGAATTCCATTGTATGTGTATATATTCATATATATCATATTTCTTGATCCATTCATCCACTAAGGGGCATCTGGGTTGACTCCATATTCTAGCTATGATAAATAATGCTGTAATGAACAGGATTGTGCTGGTGGTTTTATCATGGTTTGTGGTCATGTAGATAAATACCCAGGAATGGGATTACTGAGTCATAGGGAAGCTCTACATTTAGTCTTTTCAGGAACCTCTATATTGCTTTCCAGAGTGGTTGAACCAGTTTACATTCTCACCAACAGTATAGTAGTGTTCCCTTTAGGCCACATCCCCACCAGCATCTGCAAAATAAAAATTGTATTAGTTTTCTTGATAATGGCCATTGTATCTGGGGTGAGATGGACTCTCAATGTTGTTTTGATTTACATTTCTTTTTAGAACAGAGATGTTGAACATTTCTTAATTAAGAGATTGAGAAAATGCTGTTAAGTGAAGTCAATTAAGTCCAAAATGACAAGGGATACATGTTTCTCTCATATGTGAAAGCCATAAATTTGTAAGTACTTTATAAACTTGTAAGAAAATATGTTCACTGGTAGGCAAGTATATACAAATGCATTAACCAAAATATTGTAGAGTCAAGGGAGAACTTAAGTAATGTAATTTCTTAGAAAGACAAAGTCACAGTTGAGCAAATAAAATACCAAGTAGCTGGGAAGCCCATACTTACTAGGGGTTCGGTGAAGTCAAGGGGTAGAAAAATGGAGAGGAGAAAAGAGGGAGGATGCAGTCAAGAAACCTAAATCTATCCTACAGAATTGAGACGAATGATGGAGGGGTTAGTTGGGGGCAGAGATAGATGAGAATGTTGAAAAGGGATGGTATTGTTTAAGACATACTGTATTCACAAACTGCATTGTTAAATGGCAACTCCTTTGTTTTACTAGTTAAAAATAATTTTTAAAAGGGGGAAAGTTTATTAGCATAAACATGTCCGTTAGCCATGTGCTAAAAGCCTCAGCCCAGAACACCATGCAGACACCACATCCTTGAGCAAAGCTTAAGGTCTGGGGGTGGAGAAATGCAGCTGTTGTAAGGAAACTCTGACATGAGAGATAGAGAAGCCACCACTTGAGTGGCCAAAATATGAGTCTTTATTGGAGATTTGGAGGACTGCTGGTGGACTCTTGTTTCAAAGTCTAGCAGCACGTAATGCAGCTAGCACAAAACTTACGCAGGCCAAAACCACACAATGCGCGTGGCCAGCAAAAGTGATAAACATGAACAAAGTAAACCATCTGAGGACACTGAAACCTAATAGGCCAGGCACGGTGGCTCACACCTGTAATCTTAGCTATTCAGGAGGCTGAGATCTGAGGATTGAGCTCAAAGCCAGCCAGGGCACAAAAGAACCTGAGACTTTTATTCCAGTTAACCTGTAGAAAATAGGAAGAGGATCTTGGCTCAAGGGTAAAGCGGCAGCCTTGAGCTGAAGAGCTCAGGGACAGTGCCCAGGCTGAGTTCAAGCCCCAAAACCCACAGAAAGAAGGAAAGAAAGAAAGAAAGAAAGAAAGAAAGAAAGAAAGAAAGAAAGAAAGAAAGAAAGAAAGAAAGAAAGGAAGGAAGGAAGAAAGAAAGAAAGAGAGAAAGAGAGAAAGAGAGAGATAAAGAGAGAGGGGAGGGAGGAAGGAAGGGAAGGAAGGAAGGAAGGAAGGAAGGAGAAAGAAAGAAAGGAAGGAAGAAAGAAAGAAAGAAAGAAAGAAAGAAAGAAAGAAAGAAAGAAAGAAAAAGAAAGAAAAGGGAAAGCAAACCCTGTAGGGAAACAATCAGGGGAAATCAAGGACCAGATACCTAGGGAAAGCATAGATCCAGTCTCCTTACTTCACAGCAATGGTATTCATGAGAAAAACTGGGAGAGAGTAAGGGAAGGGATAACAATGTCTTTACCTGAGTTATGTAACTGTAATCCCTCTGTATATTACCTTTATAATAACAATAACGTCACAAAAGGAACAGGGATAGCACCCAGGCCCAGAGTTCAAGCCCCAGGACTACAGGAGTGGCATATGCCTATAGTTCTAGCTACTTAGGAAGCTGAGATCTGAGGAGCTTAGTCTAGAACAAGCTCAGGCAGGAAGGGAAGTCCAGAAGATTCTTATCTCTAGTCAACTACCAACAAAGCTAGAAGTAGAGCGAAGGCTCAAAGTAGTAAAGCACTAGTCTTCAGGGAAAAAAAAAAAAAAAAGCTCAAGGATAGCACCTAGGCCCTGAGTTTAAGCTCCAAGACTATTTCCTCTCCTCCTTAACCCCCCTCAAGAAACTTTGTAGTACTGTTGAAACTTGCCACTCCACTAATCCTAGCAACTAGGAAGAGCATCCCAGGAATGCTTGGCAGTCACAAAACAATCATTTAGCAGAGATCATTTCCCTGGATACACTCCCACGCACTGCACGCTCACTTCTGACCACAAAAGACATTCCAGCACATCTCTTTCCACCACCCTCTTCTTCTCTTATTCTTCTGCGGGCCCTACGTCCCTGCAGAAACAGCAATATCTAACTCAAGCAAGGATCAACATACACACAGCCTCAAACTAGGACACCCCCTTTTCACTATTTTCCTCAAGTTCAGCCAGGCAGGTATACACACTTTATCATTCTATCTTTACTACTCCACCTGGTTTTCGCCATTCGAAGCTCTGCTCAATATTCTCCTTCAACACAATTACAGATTTTAATGCTTTGCTCTGCCCGGTATACTTTTAGGAAATTAGATAGTAAGTTGTTTTGCTTTCCAAGCTTACTGGAAAGCTTCTGCAAATCAAAAATCTCTGTAGAATGGAAAGCTTCCAGAAAATTCTCTGGGAGCCCATTTAGAAAGATTTGCTTCCAAAAGACCTAAGAAGATGTCTAGGGAAAACATATGGTAGCAGCTGATTTTTATCTCCATTATTCCAAGCCTACACTCGTTTGAATTCTTAGGTCATAATTTTAATGTTTCTTTTTTCTTTGTCATGCCATCTACCTTCTGGCTATCACTGATGTGCCTGACTATGTACTTCTCAGCTACTTATACCAAAGTTGATATATAGGCTCGGAAACAAAATAGGTCGTATCCTAAAACCATGTATAAAAACTATAGTCTTTAGATCTAGAAAGAGGCATGTGTGGGAAGCCTCTTACCATTTTAAACATGCATATGCTTTGCGCATGAGCAAGAAAAAGCAGCTAGAATGAAACAGTATGACTGAAATGGAATCCAATGATTCACACCTATAACACTAGCTACCCAGGAAGCTGGGATCTGAGAATCCAGGTTCAAGCCAGCCTTGACACACAAATCCATGGAGACTTACCTCCAATAAGCCAGCAAAAAAAAACTGGAACTGAAGAAATGATTCAAGTGATAAAGCACCAGACATGAGTGGAAAAAACAACAGCAAGAGCTCACGCCCCTGAGTTCAATATACACAAAAAGAAAGAAAAGGAAAAAAGAGAAAGCAAGCAAGCAAAAGAAGGAAGAAAGGAAGGGAGGGAGGGAGGAAGAAAGCAAGGGAAGAAAAAGAAGAAAGAAAAAAAAAAAGAAAGAAAGAATGAATGAAAAGATACTATGGTTCATCGGACATGATTCTCCAATCTCCTTTGAGTGGCCAGGTACAAAAATACAAAATGATGAGCCAGGCACCAGTGGCTCACACCTGTAATCCTAGCTACTCGAGATGCTGAGATCTGAGGATCATGGTTTAAAGCCAGCCTTGGCACAAAAGGCCATAAGACTCTTATCTCCAATTAACCACCAGAAAACTGGAAGTGATGCTGTGGCGCAAGTGGTAGAGTACTAGCCTTGAGCTGAAGAGCTCAGAGAAAATGACCAGGCCCAGAGTTCAAGCCCCACAACTGACCAAAAAAAAATACAAAATTATTGTGGTATATTTCATAGCTAATATAATGCACAGATCTTCAGTTTAATAGGCTTAAAAAAATAAAAGAAATGCCATGGCATTTATTGTCACCTGGTAATAACACAGGTATCTTCAGAACAGTGAACACAACATTTCAACAACAAGGCTCATCAAACATGGACACATGTTTTCTTAGATTCCCAGCAAAGAACACTAAAACAAAACAAAAGAAAAGCTATATAGGATTCTTAGTAACTGCTCACTTCACTGAGTAATGTTACCTCTTTTTAGCATCATCCCACGCAGTTGTTTTCGTGACTATTTTAGAATGAATTTCTTCTGCATCATCTAACATAAGGTTCATATACTCATCAAAAACAACACTACAGCCCTCTATCAGCATGTTCACTTTCTCATAGGGCCACACCTGAACTCGAGATTGATTTTGTAACTATGTGAAGATGAGATTGATTGGCTGTACTGTCATCTTCTGTAACTTTTGGCCCTGGCCACACAACAGTGTGATGGAATCTTACAAACAATAAACTTTGAATAATGTATGCATCTCTGTAACTACTACCAAAGCAAGCTACAGATTATTTCCATCAAACCTACAAGTCTGCTGGGGCCCTTTCAAGTCCGCTCTGTCCCACACATCCCTAGAGGCAGGAGTCAGCCCATTGCAACGAATGAGTTGGCTTGTTCTTGCACTTTACATAAGTAGGACCAGGACATGAACCCTGTGTCTAACTTCTTTAGAAATATAAGTTACTGCATATGTTAGTGGCTCAATTTTGTTGTTTCTGAACTCTAGTCCAATATACAAATACAGCATAGTAGGTTTATTCATTTTTCTGTTGGTGGAATTTGGATTGTTTCCAGCTTAGAGGTGTATTAAATAAAGTGCTATGAATATTTAAGCACAAGCCCTTTTGTGAATGTACGTTTTTTTATCACGAGTAGCTGGAATTTTTTAATGAGCCTGATTATACTCATAGTCTTCATGATGGCTTGTATACACAAAAATTATGCCTTGAATGTTATTTATGGGGTTTGATTCTTCAGATTAGCCCATAGGCAAATCAAATGTGACTATCACTGTAGAAGAAAATAGTAATGCAAAGGCAGTGAGGAAGAAAATATATGATGAATTCTGAAGACTTGAGGAAGACTATGTGACTGGAGTACAGTATATAATGGTAGGTCACTTCACATATCGCATTGATAACAGGACCCTATTTGCTAATAAGTATCTTTTTATTTATGTAACTTTGTCAATCATTGTTTAAGAATGATGCCAGGTACTGGTGGCTCACGCCTGTAATCCCTGCTAACTCAGGAGGCTGAGATCTGAGAATCAAGGTTCAAAGCCAGCTCCTGCACAAAAAAAATCCATGAAACTCTTATCTCCAATTAATCGCCAGAAAAGTGGAAGTGGTACTGTAGCTCAAGTGGTAGAGAGATTGCCTTGAGCTGAGGAGCTCAGGGACAGCGCCCAGGCCCAGAGTTCAAGTCCCACAGTCAACCAAAAAAAAAAAAAAAGCCCTCGGTTTTAAATGTTTTTATTCCTACGTGAAATTAAGAAAAAAAAATTCTAGTCATAATGTTATTTTTACAACTGTGAGCTAGGGACTCATAGCAAAATTCTTGATTCCCCTAACGTTTTCGAAGGAATTTTCCCTGTAGAATCACAGATTTGAAATTTATTGTTAATGATTTTTTGCAATTCAACTCTTTTAATCCACCAGCCAGCTTGCTAGCAGCTAGGGATGATTTCTGCTGAGGGAAGTCCCGTGCAGTGCGAATGTGATCTCCCGTGACCTTTGTTTTGTCTGGGGCTGCAGTGGGCAATCGCTTGTTCTACATCTTTTCTCTGGCTATTTTGTAATCTCCAGAATAAAAAATATGTTTGCCCCTCAATCCCGTTTAGTTGTTGGTACTTCTTTGTTGCCTACAATGAACACATTTTCCTTTCGGTAATTGTTTCCTTAAAAAAAAAAAAAATTGGAACCTCCAGGCTCTTGTCCCAGGTGAACATATCTTGCTTTTAATTCTGCTTTTTCAACTGAGAGTTAAATCTTTTTATTTTCCTTGTATGTTTTTATTTTTTTGTATTTTCATTTACATTTTTATTGTAATTAGTAGAGGGGTTACAGTTATATTTTCCAGATAGAAGGTGCATTACTTCTCACACATTGATACCCCTTCTCATGTTTTTGTCTCCTCTTCCCCGTCCCGACTCCCTCCCCTCCTCTTGTTTTCCCCCCTTCCCTTTCCTATTTCAAGTAAACAAATAAACATATATACAATATGCCAGGTAACAAAGTCAGATACTGTAACAATATGAGATTAACCAAAAGGCAACAATAGAGAAGAGAAATAACATAGTACAGTAAGAACAACAATCACACAATATAAAGCTCTTGTTTCCATATCCTGGAGATTCTTTCATTTAGCCTCATCATATATGGCCTTATGTATCTAGGTTTTGCGAGACTGTAATCCTCTGCTAGGAGAGTCTTGGTGTGTGCTAATTATTACCAAGGAGGGAAACCATTAGCCTATGTTCCTTTGGGTCTGGCTTACTTAAAATGATTTTTTCCAAGTCTTCCTGTTTCCTTCCAAATGGGGCAGCTCAAGTCTAATCTACAGAAGACATGGTTTTGCTCTCATTTGTCGGAACATAAAGTTCCGATTGGAAGACAAACCAGGAGGATGAGAACATCTGGCCTTAGCAATGGCAGAGTAGAAACAGATGGTGGGCGCATGGAAAAGTTGTGGCTCTTCTTTTGCTGAAAGCTGTATGTCCCATGTTGGACCCCTGCTTTCCTAATACAAAAAGACTGTCTCCAACTAATCAGCTAAAAAATATTTTATAGTTCCAGACTGTTCCAAAGAAATTATACTTTTGTTTTATGAAATGTGATAGCAATAAAATGTCAAATGTCAAAAACACCAATAAAGATTACATCAATGTCTTTTTACCAGAAATGCTCCATTGGATTTTGGATACAGGGTAGTATCTAACTTACTGCCTCTTTTCTCCTCCTCCATTACATGAGAGGAAAACAGCTGCAACATGGTTTATGGATACTGTGGGAAAGTTGGAGTGGGACTTCCTGGTTTCAAATGCTAACAACATAACAACAGTGGGCATTAGTAAGTTGAGCTGCTCGTAGGAACTCATTTAAGCTGACTCTGATGGAGTATAAAAACTGCCGGGTATACAGTCACCCAACAAGTATTTTAGAGCACCTACACTAAGCATAATAAAGCATCAGGCCCTGATTTACTGAAAAGATTTGGTTTTGGCAAACCAAACCATCAGTTCCCTTTCTTATACCTTTGGATATACTAAATAAGTACTTTTCATTTGCCAGGAACAAAACATTTCTCACTGTCACTTGCAAGTAAAACCAGCAAAATCTCCTTTTCATCTTGCCATTTATTTGTTTGTTTATTTATGCATTGGAGATGGAACCCAAGGCCTCAAGTATGCTAAGTACAAGCTCTACCATTGAGCTATTCCCTTACGATCTAGTCTATCTCCTTTAGATCTAGTCTGAACTTACTGTAAGCCCTTAAATCATGTTTACCAAGAGATAGATAGATAGATAGATAGATAGATAGATAGATAGATAGATAGATAGATAGATAGATATAGATAGATAATGTTGTTTTCATAAGAGCAGTTCTATGATGCTTTCAAATCAGCTATTCTGGAATATGACTGAGGAGGGAAATTGTATTTATTAATTAGCAAAATGGTGGTCAAGTAGCACTGAGTTCAAATGATGGTTGGGAATTAGTGTATGTCTAGGATTCTCCTAGCAGAGGATCATAATAGCTCAAAAGCTATGTACATATGGTCATGTAGGATGAGGCTCAGTGAAATAAACTCCAGGATATGGAAACAAGAGGTTTATCTTTGTGACTGTTGTTTTTAATCTGTGTGAATCTATTTCTTTTCTCTTCTTTTCCCCTTATGTTTTATCTCATGTGGTTTCTGTATCTGAATGTCGTACCTGGTATATTGTATATACGTTTATTTGTTTATTTGAAAAGGGGAAGGTAAGGGCAAAACAAGATGAGTGGGAGGGGGGAGGGAAAGTGGGAGAAAAACATGGGAAGGGGTAATAATATTCAAGAAGTAACATACCCACTACCTGGTGAATGTAACTGTAACCCCTCTGTACATCACCCCAACAATAAAATAAAATTTAAAAGAAAAGACGACTGGAAAGAGAACAGTATTACTCTGCTTCAGAGATGAAGAAACAGATCCAGTGTGGGGAAGCAAGCTGCATAAGCACTCACAGCTGGGAGGGGACTGAGCCAAGATTCCAAAGACAATGAACTTCCCCAACAGTTTGTTGCTTTTGAGGTACAAAAAGGAATAAGATATATGACTGTTGCTTTCGGTTCTCACACCCTCTGGAGAACAATGAGATGAACATGAGACCCGTTTATGAGCAATGTGTGATAGGAGTATAGTCTTGTAAGTTCTCCCAGGCAGCTCTATGGGAATGGCAAGCAGAGAAGAGGAACATCACAGGGAAAATAGTGAGAAGTGTTATTGATAGCTCAATGGATCCGTCTCTGCTATTGCATTCTAAACGAGTTGTTTACATTTAGAATAAGCACTTTTTAAAAGTTTGTAGGCAGTTGGTTGTTATGAGCCTTATTTATAGATTTTAAAAGTAGTAAGTTTACGATTTATTCATTTAAAGTTAAGTTGTTCAGAATACTAACAGATTTTGTATAAGTAACAGGGGGAGAATACAAATGCATAGAAAAAAAAAACTAAGCCCTATAAACTAGTTTGTATATGCATATCTGTATGCGTACTACTTCTGCATAAGGAAATACTGGAAAAATAAATTAAAATGTCTGGTATAGGAATATTGTGAAGAGATTTAAAGAAACTAGGATAGAAGTAAGATACATGTTTTCAGAAAGATTTTCATTGCGCTCCCACGGAATATTTTACACAGAGAGAACACAAGCAAACTCTAAAATTAAAACCAGACTGAAGCAAGTTATCCAGCTTTCAGAAGTTAGAAAACAGTCATAGACAAGAAACTTGAATTAACTTTTGAACACAGTACTATGATCATACATCTAGATACTGCATATCATAAGTGCAAAAAGAATTGTAGCTAGAGGAGTGGTTCAAATCCTAGTGTAGGAAGGGAGCGAGGGAGGGAGAGAAGGAAGGAATGTGAGGAAAAGATTAGGAGAAAAGAAGGGAAAGGGAGGGGGGAGAAAGGGAAGGGAGAAGAAGGAAAGGAAAGGGGGAAAGGTTCTGACACATAGTACAATGAGGATGAACCTACAGGACATTGTGCTAACTGAAATAGGCCGATGGCAAAAGTATAACAAATACTGACAGATGTTTCAGTATGGTGATAGATGGGTGCCATTGGCCATTTTCCTGTTCTTGCAGCTTTTCAGATTGGTTGGAAAGTTTAGGAATAACAATTTTGAAAAGTTAAATGAAATAAGAAAAAGCATAGAGCACTGGCTTTGTCCTTAGCACTGGCTTTTGAGATTTCTTTAAGAGGCCTGGAATTGAGCAGATCTGAAGGATGAAGAAGAGAGATGAGTTTAGGATGACTTCCAGGTTTCTGGCCAGAGACATGCCTCAGGACTAGGAGGCAGAGGCAATCTTAGGGGAGGGGGAAAGTAATGAGGGAGAATGGGAGTGGTGATGGGAAGTTGTTTCTGGCTATAGGACTCAATGAAGAGAGAGAACTTCTCTAGCAGTATGAAGACTCAAATCCATTGAACACTGACCAAATAGGATTTGTGAACCAGAAAGTCTAAAGAGAAATGAAGCAATGTTCTCACTTCCAAATGTTCCGAAACAAATATTTATCTTTATTTTTATGGAAAAAAACGTATTCTAACGTGATTCTGTGGAGCAAAACTTAGAAACAGTGAGATAATTTTTAATGATGAGTAACTATATAATTATGAATTGAAAATTAATGACTTTTATAGTTCATACTTGGGCTTATATGCCCATGTTGGGCATGTAAGCTAGTGTATAACAACAAAATGTTGCTTGATGCATTGTGACAGCAGTTTAGAGACAAAGCACTAGCTGCAGAATCTGGGGCACCATTAGAAGACGTGGCATCTGGGGAAAGATGGGCAACAAGAGACAAGGATAGGAAAGAATGTAGGTGGGACCAGGCAGTTGAGAGAGATGCCACCCAGGACTCTAAAAGAAGGAAACAAAATGGGGAGGTTAAGTTACATCAGTGAGGGCCGGGAGTCTGGCTTAGTGGTAGAGTGCTTGCTTAGCATGCACAAAGACCCAGGTTCAGTTCCTTGGTACCACATACTTAGAAAAAAGCTGGAAGTGGTGCTGAGGCTCAAGTGGTAGAGCTCTAGCCTTGAGAAAGTCCAAGGAAAGTGCTCAGTCCCTGAGTTCAAGCCCAGGACTGGCAAAAAAATAAAAAATAAGATATATCAGTGATAGGAACAAATTCTCCTGGTAACAAAAAGAAGCCTCATCAATTACATTTCCTGGCATTAAAAATAGGTGATTCTCATCATAACTATCCTGCCAATCTCAACTTACCTTGTGGCTTGGGGTGACAGGCTATGTCTTATGAACTTTTCTGTCTAGACTTCTAAGTTATGAGATTATAGGTGTGAGAAAACCACCAATGACCAGTCTAGTTTAACTTTTGAGAGGTTAAATTCTCCAGCTAATACCTAATATAGTTAACTGTATGATTAAGCTGCTATTTCAGAATAATTTATTGCCTCGTAAATGTGCTTGAAAATTCTGCTTAAAAATTGTCTCCTAACTGAATGCCAGTAGCTCACATTTGTGATTTTACCTAGCTACTCAGGAGACTGAGATCGGAAGATTGTGATTCAAAGCCAGCCTGGGCAGGAAAGTCTCCAGTGAACTCTCAAAAAGCTGGGAGTGAAATGGAGCTGTGGCTCAAATGGTAGAATGCTAACCTTTAGCAAAAAGCTTAGGGACAACACATAGGCCCTAAATTTAAGCCCCAGGATTAGCACAAAAAATAATGTCTCTCGTGGTAGAGTGCTTGCCTAGCATGCACAAAGACGCGGGTTCAATTCCTCGGTACCACATTCATAGAAAAAAGCCAGAAGTGGTGCTGAGGCTCAAGTGGTAGAGCTCTAGCCTTGAGAAATCCCAAGGACAGTGCTCAGGCCCTGAGCTCAAGCCCAGGACTGGCAAAAAAAAAAAATAATGTCTCTCATTGCATATACTCATGATAGTTCTGAGATCTGGCAACTATTATCTTAATCAAGTGTTCAGACTCACTATTTCTAATAATGGAACAATGGCAGTGTAAATAAAAACAGAAACCTGTCAATGTTCTCATAAGTCTTCAAATGGAATTGAAGCAAGTTTTTTGGTTCTGCCTTTCAAATTACAGGAAATAGAAGGAAAGATGGGACACACACACACACACACACACACACACACACACACACACATTTTATCCACTAGTTATTTCTGCAACATGACTAATCTTAAAGTTTTGGGTTTGCATTATTTTGTGTGGGTCTTGATCTTGGCTTGGGCACCGTCCTTGAGCTCTTCAGCTCAAGGCTACCACCCTATGCTTGAGCCAAGGCCCACTTTTCTGGTGGTTAATTGAAGAGTCTCAGGTTCTTTTGTGCCCGGGCTGGCTTTGAACCAAGATCTTCAGATCTCAGCTTCCTGAGTAGCTAGGATTACAGGTATGAGCCACTGAACCCAGCTCAAACATTCTATCAAATATAGTTATTTGTCTTGTGAGTAGATGACATTCATACTCCAATTTCTTTTGGATTCTGTGTCTCTGTTGTTACCTCCTGATGTGAATCCTTGCCCTTACTGGGCATGTGGTCTGACCATCTACAAAAACATTTCTAAAGCTGTGTTCTAATTCCTAGAATTTCAAGACTGTTAAATTTTATGTTCTCTTCTGTAACTACAGTTAAATGTTCTGCACTTTCACTTGGACTGAACCTAATAGATGGGAATCAATAAGCAACATTAATATGTTTATATAAACTTTGATTCACGGCAGAACCAAGTAATCTGCTATGACAAATTCTCCTCTGAATTCAACGTTACAACCCTATGAAGGCCAGCCTGCTCAAAGTTATGGTTAGTTTTCTTCTTTTTTGCTTTGCCTAGCGTTTTCCTGAAGTCTGTTTTGACTTGATTTCTATTTGTCTGTCTTTTTACAGTGTCTTAAAAAATGATTTCTAGGTTCTTTTCCTATTTTTACTCATCCTTGTCTGCAATGAAGATGTTTCAACAGTATGTTCTATGAAACCTGCTTCCTTCCTGGATCTCTTATTGCTGTTCAAACATGCACTGGTGGCTAAATCAACACAGAGCTGATATTCTGGATCACACCTACTGCTCATTGAATCCTTTGTCTTCCTCGTGTTATTTTGTTGTTTTGCTGATGGAATGCATGGTCAAATAATTCATTAAGAAAATTGAGACAAATGATAAAAGGAGGAAAATACACACAAGAATCCAATGTATATCCTACAAAATTGAGAAGAGGGAGCAAAGGGGGGAGGGGAAGGAATAAGAATGTTAAAAGAAATGACATTGATCAAGGTATATTGTATTCATAAATTTCTTTGTTATATGTCAACTCCTTTGTACAACTAAAGATAATAATAAACAAAAATTAAAGAAAATTGTATGGGAAGCTGGATGCTGGTGGCTCATGCCTGTAATCTAAGCTAACTTGGGAGATCTGAGGATCATGATTTGGAGTTAGCCAGGGCAGGAAACTCTGTGAGACTTTTGTCTCCAATTAACCACCATGTGTGATATGGAGCTGTGGTTCAAGTGGTAGAGGGTTATCATTGAAGTGTTGAGCAAAAAAGCCCAGGGACAGTAAGTGCTCAAGACCTGAGTTTAAGCCCAAGGAGTAGCACACACACACACACACACAAACAAACCAACAAAAAAAGTTGTATGGGAATTGGAATGTAGCTCACTGGTAAGTGCACTGGCCTACAGTCAATCTTCAGCCCTGTAAATAATACAAAATAAAAGTATGTAAAATAAGCCTGGCCTTTTAGTAGTTATCTGATCTCTTTGTATGCCTAATAATGTCATTATTTCCCTTCACAAGTAATTTAATCAAGTATAAGTGCCTCACTTTGAGAATCATTTCCTCTCAACTTCAAACCTGCTCTTCTCTGCTTCTGGTGCTGCTGGTAAGAAATCTACTGTGATTCCTACATCCTGTATCTTGTGATTTCCCCAACCTAGAAATGCTTCCGTATCTCTATAGAACTTGCTCTGAAATCTCCGAACAACAATGTGCAGGCTTTTCCATTTCCACTAATGAATTCTTAGGATGCCTTTAAAATCGAAGATTCCCTTCTGTGGTTCTGGTACTCTTTCACTGTGTTCCTTGAACATAGTCATGGGACTTGAACTCAGGGCCTGAGCACTGTCCTTGGACTTTTTTCTCAAGGTTAGAGCTCTACCACTTGAGCCACAGCACCACTTCCAGCTTTTTTCTATGTATGTGGTATCAAGGAATTGAACCCAGGCCTTCGTGCATGGTAGGTAAGCACTCTACCACTAGGCCAAACTCCCGGCCCCCACATTCTCTTTTAACTCAATTTTTTCTCTGTTCTTTCACAAATTGCTATTAGTGTCCCATTGGAGCCCTCTGATTCTTCCTCTGTGGGATCTATGTGATTTTTTTTGTTTCGAGACAAGCTTTACTATATAGCTCAGGCTGGCCTTGAACTTATTACGTAGCCCAGATTAGTTTAGAACCCGAGGGATTTGTACTTGCTGCTCTACAGCCACTCTACAACTTGAGCCACACTGACAGTCATTTTTGCTCTCATTATTTTGGGATCAGGGTCTCCTTTTCTTACTGGCCTGGACCATGATGTTCCTATTTAGAATTCTCCCATTGCTAACAGGTTGGTGCCACACTATTGGTTGAAATGTAGTCCTCTCACCGCTGCCTCTTGAGTAGGTGAAATACAGACATGAGCCGCCATAACCAGCTCAGTGTTTCCTTTTCATTTCTACTTCTTGTGTAGCTATTTTGGTCTCTTTCTGTAAGTTATTTCACTATCTAGAACAAGTGAGTAAGTACTCTGTATGTCCAAAGGTTAGAACACAGGCCTGTGAACTTGGAGAAGAACAAGGCTTTCTAGTACATACCAGCTGTTAAGCAGCTCTGAACAACCTATCCCTCCTGTTCCTGAGAAGTTAGATATTACTAACGCATCTCCAAAATAAGGTTCATTTTAATTTCTAAACAATAATGACATAAATGAAAAAAATTGAAATTGCAGTATTGACATTTGTGATTTTTTTTTACATGTGTAACCTCACCATCAGGATGACATACTGATAAACTCTAAAGAGAAAACTGCCTAAAAGGCAGGATCGGTGTGGTGGTTAGGGAGGTCACATGGGAAAAAAATGGAAAATGTTGTTACTCAAGTAGATGCTCATTAGTTACCAGGTCAAGGGGACTTAACCTAATTTGTCATCAGGTCAGGTCAACAGTACCACATGGTACCTTGTGGCAAATTTCTAATGAAGAAGCCCCACTGTTTAGGTTCTTTATTTAGCCTTTGCTAAATAAAAGCAGGTTGCAAAACTACTTCCAATATCACAGCAAAGTAGCAAAAAGCTACTTTGGGAAGAGCTAATCAAAGTGAAGTGAAGCGTTGCTTTTCCTTCTCAAGTTTCTGCTACTAGCAAAGATTTGAAGTCTGTGATGGCCGAGTGCAGAGAATATGGTATTTCAATGTAAGTCTCAGTCCATGACCACTCAACCCAAATTCTGTCTGTAAAGTGTGATAAAGATTGAAAAACTGAACAACTATAACCCAAATTACTCAAGAGACTGAGAGCTCAAGATGGCTGTTCAAAACCAGCCAGGACAGAAAAGTTCATGAGACTCTAATCTCCAGTCATCCAGCAAAAAGCCTGAACTGGTACTGTCACTCAAGTGGTAGAGTAGCAAGCTTAAGCACAAAAGCTAAGGGAGAGCATCTTGGCCTTGATTTCAAGCCACAGTACACACACACACACACACACACACACACACACACACACACACACACACACACTAAGCAGACAAAAGTGATTCTAAATTTCTGAAATTTCTTTTCTTTCTTTCACAATTTCTTCCAGATAAAAACAAACTACAAGGTGCTGGTGGTTCATACCTATAATCCTAGCTACTCACGATATCTGAAAATTGTTGCTTGAAGCCAGTCTGAACAAGTAAAGTCTGTGGGATTCCAATTAACTATCAAAATACTGCAGGTGGAGCTATGGCTCAAGTGGCAGAGCACTAGCCTTGAGCTTAGAAGGTTAGGGACAGTGCCCAAGCCCTGAGTTCAAGCCCCAAGATTCCCTCCCCCTCCCCCCTCAAAAAAACCCCACAAACTATTCTACTTGCCCTTTAGGTACCTGAGATTAAGTCATGTGTTTTCATATTAACATAATATGGCTGCATTTGAAAATATACTTACATGAGTTTCAAACTTTAGTCGGTTAGATCCAGTAGCACAATAAGCACTGGTGCTGAGTAGTGATCCAATAAGCACCTACAGCAGGTGTTTTATCAAGAGGTAACACTTGCCTATCTAAATCATTTACTACTTTCTCAGAACAATGATGGCTACAGCTCTATTGGCTTAACATCTAAGCAATCCAATTTTTGCAACTTCTCTAAAGCAGAATTGACTCACACAATTTTGCCAAGTCTAGGCATGTGGATTCATTCATTGCGCATGTGCACACACACACACACACACACACACACACACACACACACACACACCCTAAGGTATCACCCAGCTCTGGCCAAACATTCTTTTGGAATGTCTCATGAGATCATTATTTCCAGGTAGCTTGGTAGACGACTGGTTATCCTGAATTAAGCAGGCCAACTATTCTGTCCCAATAGGCATCAAATGTTTATGTATATGTGACTTAAAAACTACAATTCATTATTGTGCGACCAAGTTATCTTTACTCCAGTGCTGATTAATTATTATTTGAGGTTTCCAGATTTCTACTTCAAGCTGGAAACTGCCAGTGTGGTGTTCAATGCATATCACTCTCCCATGTCATCTTTCATAACCACTCGCCGGACCAATCCCTATCTGTTTTTGCTTAGATTTTATTGTAGTAATTAGTAATAAGCCAATAGAAACAAGATAACAAAAGGCGATGCTCAGGATAAATAACTTCTTCCTTATGAATCAAAACATGTGTGTGCTACTTTCTCCCCAACACGCTATCCTACTGGATGAGCAGTTCTAGGAAACAGGGTCCTGGGTCAATGACTGCCTTGATGTGGGCAAAGGTGTGGGAAGACTCAGGCGGATTCTTGATCTAGATGACAAGCTTTTCCACGCTAAGTGTACTTGTGGTTTCATCCTCTTCATTGGATCCGAAATACCCCGGGAGGTCCAGCATCCTCTGTTCAGCCTCAGTGAGGCCAAATGAAGTATTGTCGTAGAAGGCGAACTCTGGCTGGGCTGGAAAACTTTGACACTTGTCTTTCCTGCATTGAGCAGGGCTCAGTGGACTGACCCTCTGGTAGATATCTTGGGGGGTCGTGGGGGAGGACTGCTTCCTTGAGACACTCCTGTGACTGGGGGACGGTCCTCTTCGAGTTCTGTGTGGCTCTATTCTCTCAACTCCTGTCACTAATCCTGCCTGGCCATCCCCGGAATCTAGTCTCCTCATGGGCTGCCCCACAGTGTAGGATTTAGACATTGGGTTTAGCAGCCCACCAGTCCCACCTGCCCCTTGGAAATACTCCACTTTCTCAGGAAGCAGGTGGGTACCTCGGCTTGAAGGCCTAGCCCTGTCCTCTGCCTGGTCCCAGGTTCTCGTCCTGGAGCTGTAGCTGGGGACCTGCCGTGGAGTCAAAGTGGACATACTCCTCTCCCGGAATGGTCGGGCCTGCTTGGTTTCGTGAAAACTAGCTGTCCTCCGAAAGTGGGAGCTCCTAGAGTGGCTCCTTTCAGAGGAGGCCCCTCTGCCACCCGTGTGCCTCATCTGTGACTTGCGGATCAGCGTCTGGCTGGGGCTGATGGCACAGCTGGCAGGGGCCACGCTGAAATCCAGCCTGGAGGGAGCTCTTTCCCCAGCACTCACCACAGGCTGATCCAGAAATGGAGATTTGATCCTGAACTTGTTGGCTGCTGCTGCCACCGCTGCTGCTTCTTCTGGACTTTCTAAGTCTAACGGAGGGCTGGTGGCCACATCAATGGCAGTGTCTGTGAGAGGACTCTGAGACACATGATACACCTTGGTGGTTTCTGTCAGGCCTTTCTTCTTCATCTCTTTCAATTGCTGCTGGGCAAGACGATAGCTAAAGAGAGGGGGGATGATCTTCTGGGCGTTGGACTGAAAGCTCTCGCTGCCAGAAGCATCATCCTCGGGAGAGCCCTGTCCACTGCGCCGGTAGGTCAGAGGGATGCCCAGGTCTCCCTGACTCCCCCCAGGCCCCTCACCGCCATCGGAGAAGCTCCCTCGCTGCTCACTCAGCTCACAGATGTTCTCTTCATCCGAGTTCTTCCGGAAGCCAGGGGAATGGATGGAGTTGTGCCGAGCAGGGGTGCTGCATTTAGGGGTCCGGCCGAACCTCCTCCAAAGTGTGATGAGCACGGTGGCAATGATAATGAACAGACACAGGGATATCCCGGTGACCGTCACTATGTTATTGGACTTCACTGGGTCCTGGGGCGGGAGAGAAGATGGACTGGATGGGCGGATAGCTACAAAGAGATGGGAAAGAAAGGTACATTCTCTTGTAGTCATTTCTCTGCATGATATTTATTTGTCAGTCCTGGGGGCTTGAACTCAGGGTCCGGTTGTTGTCCCGGAGTTACCTTCCAGCTCAAGTCTGGTCTTCTATCACTTTGAGCCACAGTGCCACTTCTGGCTTTCTCACCAGAAATCAGAGATAAGTTTCTCAGACTTTTCTGCCCAGACTGGTTTTGAGCCACCATCCTCAAATCTCAGCCTCCTGAGTATCTAGGGTTACCGATGTGAGCCACCATTGCCCCATTCTGTGGGGGCATATGGAAGCAATTCCTACCAAGTAGAAAACTCAGAACACAAAATGACTTAGCTAGCTTGTGCCCACCTAAATAACTAAAGAAACGGGTTGAGGAAAGAAGACTGTTGGCAATATACAATATACAACTTCTTCCCCCTTTATCATCCAGAAACTGTCTTTATGATGAGCAAAGCCTCCACGTTCTCTCCTGGTTTTTAGCTGTCCACTCTTTTCTCATCCTCCCTGTGGCATTGGTTTTCTTTATCTTCCTCACTCTCTGAAAGTGAGTTGTCTCACAGTCTTTACAACTTTATCAAGACACTGATGCCACCTTCAGCCAACCCCCCCCCCCAGTACTGCTTTGGAAACTTCTGGAAACCTGAGACCAACTACTGTTACTTGACCTCACCTTTTTCCTCCGTTGGTCCCTGCATCACAAGCCCTTCTTGTCTTCTTCTTTCCCATAGTCCTATAACCATTGGCTCTAGGTCTCATCTCCTCTCTGCACCCCTCCTGCTCTGCCCCCATCCTTTCCTCTTGTGACTTTATATTGTACTCTACTCTCAGAGGCCATTTGGTTAGATCCCTCCTTATCCCTCTCCTTCCCACAAAGTATATCCTTGGCCTTTTTAGCTAAAGTGAGGCCTTCCTATCCAATCACACAGCTTCTTCCAACTTCCTCAGAAAGGAGCTGATACATACACTACTCTGTAAAACAAAAAACAAAACAAAAAAACAGGGCCAGCAACACAGCATATCCCTCATCTCATTCTTGACTACCATGTCCAAACAGCATTCCTTTACCTCAGCATGAAACTTCTACTTCTTTGATGACTGTGCCAGCCACCTAGACACCCTTCACCTTCCCTTCTCCAAATATCATTATCTCCTAACTCCCTCACAGACATCTTATTGTCTGCAATTATGCCTCTCTACATTTTTTTGTACTGCTGAGGATCAAATCAGGGGCTTTGTGTGTGCTACATAGTCTACTACCCAACAGAACCCTCAGCAGTCATATTTGGGAATATTAACCTTTATGGGCCACTCTCTGGCTGTGTTTACCTCTTTCACTCACTCATAGTTCCTATGTTGTGTCTTTCAACTTTGAATGAGACTTCTGATTCTCCAACATTCCCTTTACTCCCAATCTGCCAGCTGCTTCTTGGCCTCACTTCTGTCTCGTGCCAAGATCATCAGTGGCCTCTTAACAACCAGTTGTAAAGAAGTTCCTGCAGCACTGGCTACCATTTGGTGCCTCTTGCAATTCTCTCGCTTGGTGCCATGACAGCACTTTCACACGATGTTGAGAGAAGAGCATGAATTTTGGGTCAGGGATATCGGTCTACATCATATACCATTTCCTCCCTCTAAACCTGCCCAGGATTTCTTAACTTTGTCCAAATCCATGCTTCCTCTGACAATCCCTAATTTCAAGGGAGTGGTCCTGCAGTCTACAAACTGGCTAGTACTAGACTCTTGGTTTTTGTCCTTCAGGCCTCTCTCTCTATCACTCGATCATCAAGAGTCTTTGCATCTTCCTCTCTCGGCATCCTCCTCTTCGAATAACCCCCCTACATTCACTATTTTCACATGAGTCACTGAAAAGTTCTTTACCAGCAGCTGCTCTTCTGATTTCCCCTTCACCCCACCCATGACACAGCCACAAATCACTCAGGTCTAAAGCTTTAAGGCCCTCAGGATGAGGCTTGTGACTACTTGTCCAGCCTGTTTTTTCCCTACCTTCTCTTGGCACACTGCATCATCCAGCCGCAGGAACTAGTCTTAATGTTTTTCCAGGTCCCTTACTGTGCCATCTTCCTCCAGGTCCTCAGTCATTGTTCCCTTTGCTAATTCTCCCTCGCTGAACTCATTCACTTGGGTAGAACTTTCTCAGTTCTCATACTTCACTTCAGATATCACTTGATGCAAGAACTGAGTTGTTCCAGACATGGGTTATCACCCCTACAAGCTTCCATAGCAAACTGTGGATCCGGTTTGATGATTATAGGTGCATTATGCTTATTTACGTACCTTCCAAGTATCGTGAGTCTTTTTTAACAGGATATGCCTTATCAACATAATATAGTTCCAATACTGGTCACAGGAACTTGTAAAGTTGGTATTTAGTAAACATTAGTTCAATTCATTGATTCACTTATTGTTAAGATAATAGCAAAACAAGTTCTGTGGCTCATACTTGTTAGCACAGCTACTCTGGAGGCTGAGAGCCACAGGATCCACTTTCAAAGCCAGCTCAGTCCATGATATTCCAAAAGAGCAAAACAAAAATCAGGGCAGGAGGCATTGTTCATGTAGTAGAGCTCTAAGGAAGTAAGGCCCTCCATCAAACTCCATCCTTCCAAAAGATAAATGGAGTGTGGGTACCATAGCAATTGTATCCTCCTACTTTCTTGTTGAACAAGGAAGACCAAATTAGTGTAGAGCCACTCTCAGACTTTGGCATAAAACTACTCTTTGAAAGCCAAGCAAAACTGTGAATTCCCAACCCAGTGCAAACAGCTTGGTGGTGAAAGACTTGTTGCCTGGTTTATCACTTCTTTCATCAGCAGTAGCTGCTGGTGGTATTAGGTAGACTCATTGCGATCGTGACTCTAAAGATCAGTTCTCTCTTGACAGTGATTGGCAATCTTCAAAACCACAGATCGGAAAAAAGCTCCAGGGCTGCTGGCCTAGCCCATCTCTGCCTCAGTCAGTCCTTCCTGGGTCTCCTGAAGTGAAGATCCCCTCCCTAATGCTAAGTAGCCTCCAAACAGATGTTTACAGGGCATGAAAGAGAGGGCTTGAGAGACAGGTGGTTTATACACATAAACCTTGATCTGAAGCTTTGCTTAGCATAGAAGCAGGATAGCTTCAGCATTTACCTTTCTCCTTTTTTGCCAGTCCTGGGGCTTGAACTCAGGACATGAACACTGTCCTTGGGCTTTCTCAAACCACAACACCACTTCCAAGTTTTTCTGTGAATATGGTACTGAGGAATTGAACCCTGGCCTTCATGCATTCTAGGCAAGCACGTTACTATAAGGTTTGCCTAAAGGAAACTCCACGCAGTTCAGGAGAAGAGGGTTTATTGTGTGAGGAAGAGCAGATTCCTTCCACCCAAGATGGAGTTGTGCCAGCAGGACAGCTTATGGCAGGAAGTGAGAGATTATATAGGGGTAGGGGTGTAGCCACAGGGGAAGTGGATGTGACCTCAGAGGATGGGGAAATACCTCCCACTACCCCCAGGCATGCCAGTTGCCAGGGTTACAGGTGGTAGGTGGGGATTTCCAGGGTGCAGGGGGAGAGAGCCAAGGGAAGAAGTCATTTCTTCCAGGTGGACCTAACAGTTACCACTAGGCCAAACTCCCAGCCCCTTTACCTTTATTCTTTTTGATTAAAATTAGTTTTAATGATAACGTTTGTGAAAAAAATCAGCAAGAATGAATAAGGAATCAAGAATTTGGATTAAACAATGTATCTGCTTTAATTTGGATTAAACAATGTACCTGCTTTAGAGAGGTCGGGTAAGAAATGAAAATATTTAATGAACATCAAAGAATTATTAAATGGTCTCAAAAATATGTCTAAAACAACTCACACTGATTGGTTATTCATGTGAGACTTTCATTTCCTCCCTGCCGTTGTGTGCCGATTTCACTGTCTCTGTTTTGTTGAAACATGAACACTCATGTAGGTCATCTATGGAAGAATGATGAAAAGTTCTCTTTCTTCGTGAATTTCCACTGACTTGTATTTCCATCCATAATGTCACTTTTTATGGGTCCACGACTCAACCTAGTGGCTATCACATTTGTGCATGCTCACAAATGTTTAGAAGCTCTCACTGCTGAGTATTTGGACAAAGGGGCAAAGGAAAGGTTTCCCTTTACCTTTATTTTTAATGCAGACTGTATTTCTAAGTCTGACCCAGTGTGCCAGAAATAATATGCTAAAATATGAAATGTGATCATGTTTTCTCAAAAATGATTACTAATTCCAGTATGCAAATGCTCATTTGGAAAGCCGTTATCTGCCAATATAAAAAGGCAAAGTAGCCAGGCACGGTGGCTCACGCCTGTAATCCTAGCTACGCAGGAGGAGGCTGAGATCTGAGGATCATGGTTCAAAGCCAGCCCAGGCACTAAAGACCAAGAGATGCTTATCTCCAATTAATCACTAGAAAACGGGAACTGGG